>NC_048228.1:90373952-90434435 GCF_002007445.2 Ailuropoda melanoleuca
AAGGAGGGAGGGAGGGAGGGAGGAAGAGCTGCCTTCCATGGCCTCAGAAAAAAACTTCCTAGGTACAGAGATGCATGTACTGGCCGTGGAAGGAAGAGCAGCACCCTGAAAGGGCGTAGGTAGGTGCTGGGGTTATCTGCCTCACAAATAAGGGAGGAGAGACAGATGGGCCGGGTGAGGGAGGTGATGAGGGAATGGTCAGCCCCTTGAGCGCTCTACTTTTTATAATTGCCTGGATCTTGAACTTCATTGCAATAAGCCCCCGGGATTTCAACAAGGGGTCCTGGGAAACAATCTCGGAGCTTCAGAGGAGAGGAGGGTGGGGGGGAAGGGGTAACAGGGTGATGGGTATTGAGGAGGGCATGTGCTGTGATGAGCACCGGGTGTTATACTTCACTAATGAATCACTGAACACGACATCAAAAACTAATTATGTACTCTACAGGCTAACTGAGCATAACCAAAAAAATTAAAAAAAAATANAAAAAAAAATAAATAAAAACCATAGATGATTGTCACCTTGGACTGGTTCTTAAATAACAGAATTTGGGTTACTGACACAACCCCTCATTCGGTTACTGACACAACCCCTCATTCCCTCCTCTAATTCCCAGTGACTGTGCTAAAAAAATTATGTGGGAGTCCCCCAGTTATGGGTTTGGGAACCTTAAAAGCTCTATGCCTGTTTGCCATCAATGCCACCATTATGGCCTCCCTGGGCAGATTTAATCGATTCTACTCTAAGCCAGGCACTGTGTGCCTAGTTGACATGGCAGGACCTTGTAGTCTAGTAGACAGTGGGCACAGACACTACGAATTCCCCCATAATGTGGCAAGTGTTAAAATGGAACTGTATTCACAATGGTAGGGAACATCGAGGCAGAAGAAAGGAATTCTGCTTATGGCCATTAAAAAAAGTCTTCACAGAGAAAGTGGCTCTTGAACTGGGTCTTGAGGGATGAATAGAAGGTCACTGGAGGATGGGGAGGGCTGGGTGATAGAGGAAAGGAGACAGCTCAGGCAGGGAGCCTGGCTGAACAAAAGCAGTGAACTAGGAAAGAGCTAGTTGGTTTGCAGAATGGGCAAAGACTGCAAAGGCTAAATGGCAGAAAAGACTAGAAAAATAGAGCTACCGTATGACCCAGCAATTGCGCTACTGGGTATTTACCCCAAAGATACAGACATAGTGAAAAGAAGGGCCATATACACCCCAATGTTCATAGCAGCATTGTCCATAATAGCCAAACTGCGGAAGGAGCCGAGATGTCCTTCAACAGACGAATGGGTAAAGATGTGGTCCATGTATACAATGGAATATTACTCAGCCATCAGAAAAGATGAATACATCTTAAAAAAAAAAAAAAGAAAAGATGAATACCCACCATTTGCATCGACATGGACAGGACTGGAGGAGATTATGCTAAGTGAAATATGTCAAGCATAGAAAGACAATTATCCTATGGTTTCACTCATTTGTGGAACATAAGGAATAGCAGGGAGATAAGTAGGAGAAGGAAGGGAAAAATGAAGGGGGGGGTAAACAGAGGGGGAAATGAACCATGAGAGACTATGGACTCTGGGAAACAAACTGAGGGCTTCAGAGGGGAGGGGGTTGGGGGTTGGGATAGGCCGGTGATGGGTAGTAAGGAGGGCACGTATTGCATGGAGCACTGGGTGTTATACGCAAACAATGAATCATGGGACACTACATCAAAAACTAATGATGTACTGCATGGTGACTAATATAACATAATAAAAAATTAATTAATTTAAAAAAAAAAACAAGAAAAGTCCCTCCATCCCCGATCGGGAAGAGCTTTACATGTTGGGCTGAATTTTAATTTTATTTGGTGATCACTGAGGACCCACAAAAGGTTGCCCATGGGAACTATTACAATGCTAAAGCTCTGGGAGGGAAACAATCATCAGTTCTTAGAGATGGTGAACGCATCGGATCACTCTCCCACCAGATAGCAGGTCCACCGGGGCACTGGGCAAACATGAGAGCAAAGTTTGTTTTCTAATATTTCCTGAGCACCTAACTGCGAGCGTAAGCCCTGAGCTAGGCATGGCAGGAGTCCTGGGCATAACGTCACTTCAGAATAATTGGAGAAACAAAACTAACAGGCCTAGGAAATTAAACAATTCCTGCGGTGAGAAGAAAACATTTATTACTTAAAGGGCTAAAAGGGGAGTTCCTTTTAGGGAGAGAACTAGTCTTTGCTCAGCAAAACATGTTATAAACCATTTGTACTGTGTCAAATAGTGTCTCCCCAAGACTCACATCCACTGATCAAGTTAAGATGAGGTCACACCGGGTTAGGGCAGGTCCTAAATCCAAGGTGCCTGGTAACCTTGTAGGGAGAGGAAGATTTGAAACCACCCAGGCTCATAGAGAGGGAAGAAGTCCACAGGACAGGTGACATCGAAACAGAGACTGGAGTGGGGCAGCTGTAGGCAAGGAAGGGCAGGGATTGCCGCAACCACCAGAAGCCAGGAAGAGGCAAGGAAAGATTCTTCCCTATCCTTCTGAGAGAACACGACCCAGCTGATGCCTTGCTTTTGAACTTCTAGTCTCCAGGACTGGGAGAGAATCCATTTCTGTTGTTTGAAGCGCTCTGGTTTGTGAGAGATGTTACAGGAGCTCTGGGAAACTAATACACCATTAGTGTGAAAATAGATCCCTGGAAAGAACTGGAAACAAGGAGGCCTGAACTGCTCCACAGGAGAGGAGGAGAAGAAAGAGAAGTGGAGGGGTGGAGGTTGTAGGGAATCCGGGGGAGGAAAGGCCCATACCTGCCGCAGGAAACTGTGTGAGGGGAAAATATGGCCAACAGAACATTTGTCCCTGGCAAAGACTGCGGAGGGCCTTTAAGAAAAAAATAGTCTGTAACTTGTCCGCTGGATTTTAAGATGGTAGACTCAAGCACTCTGCCCCTCCCTCCTTGTGTCCAAAATCTCTCCCTGGGGTGTCTGGGTGGCTCATTCTGTTAAGCGTCTGCCTTCGGCTCAGGTCATGATCCCAGAGTCCTAGGATCGAATCCTACATCGGGCTTCTTGCTCAGCAGGGAGCCTGCTTCTCCCTCTGCCTCTGCTGCTCCCCCTGCTGGTGCTCTCTCTCTGTCCCAGATAAATAAATAAAATCTTAAAAAAAAATTGCCCTCAAACAAGGAGAAGGAAGAAAGCTCTGTCGCACCTTTGTCACCCTGAACTGCCATATGTAAAAACAGAAACCAGACGGAGGAACTAGCAGGGGGAATGGACGGACAGAGGGACAGATTTTGAAAGAGCTAACTCCTCGTGTGTCCAAAAGAGGACACCACGAGATAAAGTTTAAAAATAACTGAACACTGCATCAAAAACTAATGAGGTGCTACACAATGGTTAACGGAACATAATAAGATAAATAAATAAAATTAAAATCAGATACTTAAGTCTTAAAAAAAAAACTGGATCAAGAAATGGAGGTATATGGAAGTGAATATCTGAAGAAAACCCTAGAAGAATGGTTGGCCTTCAGAAAGGAAGTGGGGATGGAGGTGAACAGGGTGTTACTGTTATTTAGTTTTGGTTTCCCATTTTTTAGTCTTTATTGACTATTGAAACTTCGATGTGATACTTTGATTTAAAAAAGCAATTTAAAACGTAATTTAAAAATTTTTTTTTATTTCACTGAGCTGCAGGGTATAGCCCAAGCCTTCAGTTCCAGTTACATGTGCCGCCGTGGGAAACTCGGGAGAAGCGTGTTTTCAAGACAGGCAGGGCAGAGAGGGGCCAGCTGCAGGATGGGCTGAAGGTGTGAGGTGAACTCCCAATCCCAAACCCAAAAGGACAAAAATAGGAGGGCCATTCTCTGGGCACAGCGGGTGAAGCCAGTTTTTGGATTGGTGAGGACCAGGGGAGAGCAGTCCGGAAACGACAGCAAGCATGTGAGTTTACCGCAGCGTCTCTCAAGCTGTAAGTGCATACGAGTTCCCTGGGGCTCTTACTAAAATACAGATCCGTGGAAGAGGAGTCTGCATGTCTAACAAGCTTGCAGGTAGCGCCAAGGCTGCCGTGTGCTCTTCGATTGGCAAGGCTGGAGGCTGAAGGGGTCTGAGAGGAAAGGAAGGACTTGGCGTAGGGCCTTGATGGGCCAGGAGAGGGAGGAACGGGTTTGTGGGTGCCACGGCTGAGTTCGTGGAGCAAAGACCCTAGTCCTGTGGGGCTAAGACCAGGCAGGGAGGATATCAGGGGAGGAGGGGGACACATCAGAGACAACTCGCCTTCCATGGGGTTACGTCTGGCCGGTGCTGACAAAGCTGTCGGTGTTTTGTTCCAGGCAAAGCTGCCCCCTATGGGCCAGATAAAGAGTTGCTGGCAGGACCTTGGCTGTCTGGTCTCACCCTCCCCTTACTGCCCTCACTGAGGAATGACATACACTGATGATCAGTGCTGAAGCCCCGACCCAGGGCTGGGGGGTGGCAGGGGAGGGGATGTCAGGCTCCCCAACTTTCCTTCCCTCCCCCCGACTGTCAAAACCCCAACTTTGTCTCCTCCATCTTCCCTGAGCTCCACAACGGCTCCTGTGGTGGGTACCAGGCTCGTTCCTGCCTTTCCCACAGAGTCTAAACGGTGCTAACACTGGTGCTCTAAGTCAGTTTAAAATAATAGACCAACAGAAACAATGGCCGTGACTCTCATTCAAAAGAGCCTTTCCCGGGGTGCCTAGATGTCTCAGTCGGTTAAGCATTTGCCTTTGGCTCAGGTCATGATCCCAGGGTCCTGGGATCGAGTCCTGCATCAGGCTCCGTGCTCAGCGGGGAGTCTGCTTCTCCCTCTCCCTCTGTGCCCTCTCTTACTCTCTCTCAAGTAAATAAATAAAATCTTTATAAAAACAATAAATAAAAGAATTTTTCCTACGGGCAATCATTTGCTGAAGCCCTAATTTATTTCTCCTAACAGTATCATTATCTCTATCTTTCAGATGAGGAGACCAAGGCAGAGAGAAGTAACTCCCCCGGGGACACGAAGTGTGGAGCTGGGATTCAAGCCAGGCAGCTGGTCCCGCCATCTGCTTTCCTAAGAGGCTGTGGCTCCCGGCACAGAGAAAAAATTGCATCATAGGTGAATTTTCATCTGTAGGTAACAAGAGATAATGAGAGAGAGAAACACTTTTTTAAACTGTAGACAATTGCCTGCCATTGTTCCCACCTCGCCATGCCCTGGAGAGCGCGTGGTATGTTCCACCTATAAATCTGAGGTTCCCTCGGTCCATCCCAGTTCCTTCTCGCTTGTCAGACTAATGGAACAACATCCCGGGGCACCGAATTTCATTCCAGTTTAAAGACATATTTTTACCACGCAGTGCAAATCCTTAGATGCAAGCCAACTGCTTCATCCTGTGCCCAACTAAAGAAATAGTTACCTGCTCCGTGCTGGCAGAAAAGCTGGCGCGTGGGACTTACCGAAGGATGGCGTGGATGAGATCCGCTGTAGAATTCTCTCTACTCTGGGAAACATCTGCAGTAATTCAGGTCCATATTGCATCCCGTGGGCTAGCCTTGGCACCTAACCAGCACTGAAAGCATCCCTCGCCTCCCTGCCTTTCACGGACTGGTCTCTCTTCTTGGCTTGCCCTGACTTCCTGGCCTGGCTAATACCTACTTATCCTTCAAAATCCAGCTCGGGCAAGCATGATCCCTCCCGGAAGCCTTCCTTTGTCCACTCTGGATGAACTGAACACCTGGTTCTGTAGCCCCCCACCCCCGCTCCCCGCTCCTCCCCGCATAGACTGCCTTGCTCCCCATGGACAAGCTCTCCTGCCTGTTTCCTTCATGGTTAGGGTCAATTCCTTGAGGGTAGGATTTTTTTATCTCTATAATCCACAAAGACTAACCCATGCTTGGTTCCTAACAGTCTCTGAACAGGTGTTTCTGGAGTGAATATGGAAAATGGCCAAGCAGGGGCTATGTGCTGCCCCTCTATCTGGGGCAACTTACTCTTCTCGAGTGTGCACTTGCCTCTCTCTCTCTCATTTAAATTGTATTTCTCCTTCAGTCTTCAGCTACAATTTCCAGGTCCTCCTGCCACAGGGGCCCACCACACACCATGCTTCCTTTCTTTAAGACGTATCTCTCAAGTTACTATTTTTTTTTAAGATTTATTTATTTATTTATTAGACAGAGAGAGACAGCCAGCGAGAAAGGGACACAAGCAGGGGGAGTGGGAGAGGAAGAAGCAGGCTCCCACCAGAGGAGCCTGATGTGGGACTCGATCCAGGAACGCCAGGATCACGCCACGCCACCCAGGCGTCCCTCAAGTTACTGTTTTTTCCACATTTGTCTTCCTGGCCAGGCTGTCAGCCCCTTAGGGACAGAAACCTCGTCTCCTACCCCTTCTAGCACCTACCACAGCACTGGGTACTCAGGAGGCACTCCATCAATGCTTGCTTAGTAAACAAACAAACAAATGAATCAGTGGGCTATTGTATTTTTGAGTTCCCCAAAGTCAAGACTTCGTTTGTAGCCGGGGGCCGGGGAAAGGGAGGCAGGAAGTGCCAAGGGCACAGAATGGAAGAAGGCGCTCCCTTCAGAGGCCAGCTGTGGACATGCGCTAGCCTGACAGCGAGGCCGCCTTCCCTCTGGGGCCCTGGGTGCTTGCTTATCTCACCCGAGTCCTGGCCCTGTTCCCACTTCCTCCTTGGAGAAGCAGGCCTCTCTCGGTGCAGGCAACAGAGATCAAATACTCACGTTTTAAGCCAAAAGTTGGAATTGATTCACTCATATAAAAAAAATCACAAGAAGGGCAGGGCTTGGGGATTCCCAGAAGCAGGGATTCCAACGTAATGGGAACTCTCTCTGCTGCTTTCTCTTCCCCATTTCCCTCTGCGCCCCTGTATCATTCTCTCAGACCAGCATACTTTATAATCTAAAATCTCCTATTGGTTCTGTTTCTCGGGAGGACCCTCACTAATACAATGCAGATAGAAGTTTCTCGAGAACATGGATTCCTACCTTCTCCTCCTCAGCCCCCTCGAATCCCACCATGCATTTGGGGTGTGGAGAAAGTGGCAGGAACCTGCCCAGGCCTCCCCCCTGCTCCGAGGCACCAGCTTTCATTTTTATCTCTTGGATCATGGTGTTGAGACCACGCAGAGGGCACGGGGGCCCTGAACGCAGCAAGGGGAGTGCAGAGCTCCACGGCCCCAGAACACCTGGTCCACATAACCCAGGGGAGGAACCGAGGCTGGCAGGGAAGTTGGGGCTGAGATGAAAAGGAACAGCTGGCACTCTCTGAAAGGCTCAGCGCATCAGAAAGCAGCAGGCGGGTATAGTCATTCTTAGCAACCCGCCCAGGGCCCCCCAGGGTGTTACTGGTCTTTGGAGACAGCAGGGGCTGGAGGAGAAGGGAGAACCGAAGCCCACAGAGCAGCCCAGCCGTGGCATGCCCTCCTCTCTCCGCCCTGTGACTCTCCCGGGGTATTTCCAGATTGTGAGAGAAAAATCAAGTCCTTGCTTCAGAGCGGGGCTAGGACCCTGGGAGCTTTCTGGAACTCCAGCTCCTGCCAGATTGGCTGGCTGTGCCCTCAGTCAGGTTATTCGGAGTCTTGAAAAAGTGAAATGTGGGTCCTAAGACCTGCGTCTTAGGTCTGTTTTGAGGTCTACCCTATCAGATGAGGCACGTCAAGCACTCAGCTCAGTAGGGTTTGCACAAAACCCGGAGGTCGAGGGGGCTGCTCCTTCGCTGCTCTCCCGGAGGGATGGCCCATCTGCACAGAGAGAGGCAGACCACCCAGCCGAGACTTCTCCCCCACGTGCGGTGCTTCTCCGACTGCAGTGTGTGCGAGCATCGCCTGGAGGACTGGTTAAAAGTTTCGGATTCAGTAGGGCCGGAGGGCCTGAGAAGCTGCATTCCCATAGAGTTCCCCGGGGCTGCCGCTTGTCCAGGGACCACAGTTTGAGAACCGCTCTTCTCTCGGAGCCCTACGGGCCCCGCTGCACGTGAGAGGCACCCGGCATGTTTCTACAGCCCCGAGATTCTGACTGGAGTGGTTTGGGGTGTGACATAGGTATCAGCCATTTCTGATGCTTCCCACATTTGTCCCAGGTGCCGCGGGTGGAGAACCGTGTTCCCACCGGCTGTTGCGGAGACCGTGACAGGGCTGTGGTGTCTGGATTAGGACAGCGGGGTTCTGCCGGCTTAGGCCGTGCATCTTCCCAGAGAGAGAGGGCAGCTCCCGCGCTCAGTTGGAAATTTTCCTCTCCTGCGTGCCTTCTCTCAGCCTCACCTCCCTTTCTCCACCCTGGCCATCAACTCTGCCCCTGTCTGCGTCCTGTGAGGGCCCCAGCAAAGGCCTCAGCCCCAAGGTCCGGGTCAGGGCTGACTGAGAAGGCAGATCCTCTGTCGACTGGCTTCTGTTTCTGGGTCCACATCTGTGTGTGTGTGTGTGTGTGTGTGTGTGTGTGTGTGTTGGGTTTCCGGGGATGGAGCCCTATCACTGACCACTGGATTGCTCTGGACTCCAGGCTCTGACCTGCGTGGTCCAGCTGTCCCATGCCTATTGCGGGGCCTTGGCGGGGGGCACTCATTCCTTGGAGTTGCTCCAAGGTCTGCTCCCTCTGGGCCCAGCTCGTGCAGCTGGACTTCTGCTCCCTTTGTGAATCCTGTGACGTTCGAGGTTTTCATTTAAAACACCAGCGGTAAAGTCTTATATTTAAATTTCAGAAAGGATCCCTCCTTACCCTTTGATGTTCACAACACAAATAGATCTTCAAAGGGTATAATACTAACCTCAGCATCTCGGCTCCTTTAAAAAAGAAAAAAAAAGCCCTCCATTGTTGAAATGCATCATTTCTAATTAGGGCCTTCACTGGGCTGAGGACACTGTAGAAATGCCCCTCCTATCTCCTCCCTCAATCCTCCCCTCCCTGGTTTACCTCCTCCATTGCATCTTTGGTCCGGTCCCCCCACTCTCTGCCCCCAGCCTCTCCTTTCATGAGACCCACTCGCTCTGACGACACAGCAGCTAGGATTGTCAGAAACCACGGGCAACTTCCCATCACCCCCAAGGATGGAGGTCGGCGGGGTGATTTCTTATCATTTCTGATACATTTCTAGGTCTCAGCTGAGACTTTTCTCCCCTGCCTTGGGCATCTCCAGGCCTGGTTCATCTCCTATATTAGTCAGAACATGATAGGTGATACTGCTGTAACAGGTACATCCCCAAAATCTGAGGTTTACCCCCCAAAAAGGGTTTCTTCCCACTTAGGTTAAATCTAGGCTGGGCATTCCTCCTCCATCTTGAAGCTGCCCTGTCTTGAAACCGTGGTCTCCAAAGTATCCTTGTCACTGCATGACAGGAAGAGAGGGATGGAGAGGCACACTGGCTCTTAAGTGCTTGGGCCAGTAAGTGACACACGTCGTCTCTGCTCCCAATCCGTTGGCCCAAAGTAGATGTGCGGCCCCGGGCTGACTTGTCGGAAGCACGTGGAGTTTTGGGTAAGCACTAACTGCCACATCGTCCCTTCCCAGGTGAAGTGGCTCAGGGAACGTACACTGTTTTCATGATGTCGCCTTGGATTTCCCAGTAAGACCATTCCAGGGTACGGAGGGGGTGCTATGAACTCTGCACTTCCAGATCCATACTCTGTCCTTCTGGGATGTGGAATCTCCTGGATCCTCTCTGCTCTTGGACTCTCAGTTGGGTTCAGTCAGTGGTAAATGAGCACTGGGAAGTCAGCAGCAGCAATGGGAAGTTACCAGCAGGGAATCAGGAGGTTGGAGGGAAGAAAGTGCTTTTCCCATATTGACATATTGAACACTTACGACAACCCTTGAGACAGATTCTACTATTTCCCCCAATTTTCAGTTAAAGAAACCAAGAAACAGAGAAGATAAGTAATTTGCCTGAGAACACACAGCTTTAAATGGTAACATTTGGATTTGAACCCAGGGAATCTAGCTCAAGAGTCCTTGCTCTTAACATCTATCCTAATATGCCACACCCCAGCCCACTTGTTGGAACCATGAGCCCCGCCTGCATAGGTCTGTGGCTTGCCAAGTTTCCTTTGGCCTTCATCTCCTGGTTTCACGATTGCTCTGTCTCCCAGACCCCCCAGTGTCTAGATCCAAGGAGGCTATAGTTGTGTGGTCTCTGGGCCTCTGTCCACTGTGAGGCCTCTGCTTAAATTAACAATAATAATAATAATTAAATAATGTATTCCTTTTCTTTCTTTTCTTCTCTCTCTCTCTTTTAGGTTCCTAGTTCAGCAAAGTATTGCCCTTTTTTGTGCCTTTGTGTTCCCCAACAATTACATTGAAGTCCTAACCCCCAGTATCTCAGAATGTGCCTTTATTTGGAAATGGGGGGCTAGGGATATAATAAGGTAAGATGAGGTCCTATGGGAGATATTTGTACACCTGCGTTCATAGCGGCATTATCCTAAATAATGCTAAAAGCTAATATAACCTTCAATAGCTATACTATATTTTAGCTCTAAAGTAGCTAAAAGCAACCCAACCACAGATAAATGGATAAACGAAATGTGGTGTACACACGCAACGGAATATTATCCAGCCTTAAATAGGAGAGACATTCTGACACCTGCTACGGCCTGGATGGACCTTGGAGGCATGACGCTCAGTGAAATAAGCTAAACACAGGAAGAGAGACCCTACAGTCCCACTTCTCTGAAACACCTAGAGCATGCAAACACGTGGGGGCAAAAGGCAGAATGCTGGGGGCCAAGGGCTGGGGCATACGGGGAGGTACTCCTCCATGGATGTAGTCTCAGTTTTGCAAGCTGAAAAGAATTCTGGAGGTTGGTTGCACAGCAATATGGGTGTATTTACTGAACTCTGTACTTAAAAATGGTGAAGACAGTCCATTTCACGTGATGTATGTTTTTACCAAAACTAAATTTTTTTTTTAATTGAAAGAAGGAATATGAGACTGATGGACCTGTGCGCATAAGAGAGACAGAGACAGAGAGATCGAGAATGGAAGTCTGGGTCCTTTGCTCAGCCTGGCCGGCGAGCCGTGGCTGCAGCACAGAATGGTGGCTCTGGGGCCTATTTCTTCAGCATGTTCTAAGGGGGGGGGTAGGCCTTCAAGGAGAGAGGCATAAATGAGGGAGACCTCCCCGCCAAATCTAAAATCCTTCAAAGCCTAAGACCCGCTCTAGATTACAAATGCCCTGCTTAAAACAGAGAGATAAATGCACGGCTCTTTGGGGGATGTTTTTCTTTGAAATTGTATATTTTGAATAAGTAAGACACGCATATTGTCCTACATTCAGAAAGTATCACAGGGCATATGGTGTACACGTAAATTTCCCTTCTACCCTGGCCCAGCCCCTCGTTTCTCATTTTCAAAGCATCCACGGATTTGTGTCCTTTTTGGAGGAAAGCAGATTTATTCCCCTCTCCCCTTTTTGTTTTGACCTGAATAGTGGTATTCTAAACCCATTATTCTGTCTCTTGCTTTATTCTAAATGTATATCCTGGAGATGCTACATGCCAGATGGGCTTCCCTTTCCTCCTCTTTCCCTTGGAGGGAATGTATTTATGAACTGACATAAAAGGACCACAGAGAGCCTGTGGCCTGACACCGACCTTCGGAATGACCAGCTTTGGAAAGTCACCACCACTTCCCCCTCCCATTGTTTATTATTATTTTTTTAAATTTTCAAACAAAAATAGGGAGGCTAGTACAAGGAGTCCCATATGCCCATCACCCAGATGCAATAATGATCAAGATTCTGCGATGCTGACTTTATCTTTATCCTTTTCAATGTGCTCTTTGTTTTTTGTTCTTGGCTGATGTATTCCAAAGCCAGCCCCAGGGATCAGGTAGTCTTTCACACACCTACCATTCTCACGGTGCAGCTCTGAAACGAGTCCACGCTGGGGCATATAACCACAAGTTTGTGACTACTCCTAGAGAAATTAACAGTTAATTCTTTAATACTGTCTTATGCCCAGTCTATAAGCAAATTTCCCCAAATGTCTCTTTTACAGTTCGTTTGTTCAAGAAGATCCACGTTATCTTTGGTTGTTATGGCTCTTCAGTCTCCCTTATTTTTTTTAAAGATTTTATTTGTTTCAGAGAGAGAGAGAGAGAGAGAGAAAGAAAGAAAGAAAGAAAGTATGAGCAGGCGAAGGGGCAGAGGCAGAGGGAGAAGCAGATTCTTTGTTGAGCAGGGAACCTGATGTGGGGCTTGATCCCAGGACCCTGGGATCATGACCTAAGCCAAAGACAGAGGCTTAACTGACTGAGCCACCCAGGTGCCCGTCTTCATTCTTTTTTAATCTTGAACACTCCTACTGCTGTCTTTGCCTCACACTGCTAACTTATAGAAACTGGGTCAGTAGTCCTGTAAAATGACCTACATTCTGGATTTGTCTCTTTGCCTCTTTGTGGTCTCATGGAAGTCACTTTACTTGTTCCCTGATTCCTTCCTAACTCCTGTAAATGAAAGTTGGCTCCAGGGACACAACTGGCGTTTGTGGCAGGAACACCTCCCGGAGCAGTGCAGGCTGCCTATTGCAACACTTCGGAAAACACACGACGTCCTACTTTCTGTGGCTCTCAGATGGATCACTGGCTCAGGTGGCACAACCTGATCCTCGCCGCAAGGTCAAGGACCCCATCAGTCTCTCATCTACTGAGTTCATCCGTTGGTGATCACTGCCTGAATCAATTATTGCCCTAGTTGTTACAAAATGATGATTCTCTCATTCTCTCCTTCTTGCCACATGTGTCAGGCTGCATTCTTCTGCCTGATGTTAAGGAGACAGAGAACCCCTCTTATCCACAAGTCTTGCTCTGAACGACGTGTGGCTGTTTCCAAAACTCACATTCACACCTACAAGATCTCATTTCTCGAACATGGAAACAATTCTGAAGACTCAGCTTTCAGCTCAGAAAGCAAGTCTGAGAGGGAAATTCTAAAACTTATTTCCCCAGGGTGGCA
This sequence comes from Ailuropoda melanoleuca, assembly GCF_002007445.2. Classification (NCBI taxonomy): domain Eukaryota; kingdom Metazoa; phylum Chordata; class Mammalia; order Carnivora; family Ursidae; genus Ailuropoda; species Ailuropoda melanoleuca. Next base: position 90,386,909 of record NC_048228.1, read on the forward strand.
TTACTGGTATAAGTACGTGCCGGTCCAAGGTACGTGATCATCTGGGTATATAGCTTCTGAAAGTTCTGCTTAAAACAGAAATCAATCACATTGTTTACTACCACACCCACACTCGCGCCCACACTCACCCACCCCTCCACACACGGATATTGCAAAACTAGGTCAAGAATTACATCCTAAAGCAGGATTTCCTGTGTGCGACGTTCTTTCAGAACTCTATGTTCCTGGTTCCTGCCCTGGAACACTCATTTTGAGAGAGACCAGGTCAGGATGGTGACACAACCACCTGCTAAGAGCTCTGGGAAGACAGCCCCTGAAGTTCAAAAAGGAACCTAAGAACAAGGCTTTGAAGAAATTCATATTTCCTCTTGCTCATAACCTTTCCTAGGTTTGTCAGAGCACGTTCTCTGGTCTTCCTTTCCTACCTGCTGTCACATGGGTGAGAGTAATTGTCCAAGGCTCACCTCTGGCTGAAAGGAAACAGATCGCAGCACGTCCCTGCTGTGGTTGTCCTCACTTCTGCTAGTCTACTTCACACGTCTTTGCTCATCTCTTGAGCTGCTTGCTTGGGATTAGCCCAACTGAAGGGAAAGTGTCATTTTGTTTTTACCTAGGTTTAAAAAAATCAGGGGTGCCTGGGTGGCACAGCGGTTAAGCGTCTGCCTTCGGCTCAGGGCGTGATCCCGGCGTTGCGGGATCGAGCCCCACATCAGGCTCCTCCACTATGAGCCTGCTTCTTCCTATCCCACTCCCCTGCTGTGTTCTCTCTCTTGCTGGCTGTCTCTATCTCTGTTGAATAAATAAAATCTTTAAAAAAAAAATCAATCTCTGAAATAAATCAATTCCAAAACCAATAAAATCAGAGATTGTGAGAGCCGGAAAGGGGTGCGGGGACATCTAGGCCATCAGACTCAGAACTTTTGAGTTAAAAGGCATCTTAGAGGGTTTGAAATCAATTCTCTGTTTATAGTGTGGAAAACTGAGGCCCAGAGGGATGGAGTGACTTACCCAGGATCCCGTAGCAAAGTTGAAACCAGAAACCAGGTCTCCTCACTAGATCGTGAGGTCCCCCTCCCCACATTTTACACGAGGAGAAAGAGGTCTGGAGGGGATCATGTCATTTGTCCAAGGTCAAAGAGCTGGGGAGGCACTGGGAGTCTGCTCTGTGCCAGGTACCGTGCCAGGCATGTAATTACACCATACTGCTTCCGGAATGAGTGTGTCCTTAGTACCATTCTTCATGTGCCATGCAGCTGTTTCCCACAGAGAAGCTCATTAGATGCAAATATTCAGCATTTTGTCATTGCAGTTTATTTATCTTCTAATGGGTAAAATGCACTCACTGTGCTTTTTAAGGAAAATTTTGCCTCCATAAAAATATCTTCCAGATGAAACAACAATCCAAGATTCTTCAAAGTATGCCATTTCCTCCCTGTGTGAAGCAAGAGTGTGGAACTGGGAGTCTAGAGGCCCAAGTTCTAGACCTAGCCCTTCGCCCCCAGCTGAGTGACCTTGGCCAAGTCCCCAGATGCCTCCTGTGTAGAGCAAGGAGGTTGCGTTAGTTTAGTCCCCAACTGTGCTTACACCAAAAGCCTCTGCTTAGAAAGATTCCTTCAAACACCAATTCTCTTGATGAATGAGTAAGTTGTCTCCCCACTTTGTAAAAGTTAATCTTAGATCCATAACTGTAATAGCGTTTGGTCAGAATAATACAGTGGAAGAAGGAGAGATGCCTCCAGCCCCTAATAGTGCATGTTAACATTTAGTCTGCATGGTTTTGTCTTGGTAAATGGATGATTTCTTCCAGGCTCTCAGAATATTGAGAGCAGTTCTGAGCTCCCCAATCCCACCTTGATGGAACATCCCTAACCCGTTCTAGGAAGTCTTACGATCCACTTGGCTAAAAGCTCTGGTTCTAAAATTCTTAAGGGGGTAAATCCTACCATCTTCCTCATGGGTAAATATTTGAAGTTTTATCTACAGGTCAATACAAAGCTTGTTTTGAAGAATGTGGCTGGCAACCATAATACTCCAAACCGAGAGACNCCAACAATACTCCAAACCGAGAGACTGGCTTAGTCTGCATTCTTTTCAACTGAAAGAAGCCCTGAAACAAGGATTTAGGGTTATGCCACTTATTTGGGAGGTGATGTGAGAAGAAGGAAGGGGGACAGGTGGAAAAAAAGGAAGCCAGGTAAGGGGTATCACTAAGTGGGCTGGTGCTGTGCACAACTGGGGTTCAGTCCCATGGACAGGAAAGAAAGTGGGGTTTTTCCGCACCAGCTCCCACCCCCTGCTGGTTGGGGGCTGCTGCTTGGAGTGAATTCCCTGGCAATTCTGGCTCCTCCCATGAGTGTGCAGTCAGAGACCCAGGATGCTTCTGCTTTGGGGGAACCATCTGTTGGTGACCTTAAGGGTAATGGAAGAGATGCCAGCGGGACACCAACAGCTTTTCTGCAGACACTAAACCAAAAGCATCTCACTGTTGAAGTCATAACAAATATCCATCCATTCATTCAGTAAGTATTGGTTGTTACGGGGCGCCTGCGTGGCACAGCGGTTGGGCGTCTGCCTTCAGCTCAGGGCGTGATCCCGGCGTTATGGGATCGAACCCCACATCAGGCTCCTCCGCTATGAGCCTGCTTCTTCCTCTCCCACTCCCCCTGCTTGTGTTCCCTCTCTCGCTGGCTGTCTCTATCTCTATCGAATAAATAAATAAAAATTTAAAAAATCTTTAAAAAAAAAATAAGTATTGGTTGTTAGGCCCTGTTCTAGGTGCTTGGATACATCCGTGAACAAAAGGGACATGGATCCCGCATTTGTGGAGTGTAAATCCCAACAGAAGATGGAAACACATAATATATGTGATAAATACATGAATTACNTCCCACTCCCCCTGCTTGTGTTCCCTCTCTCGCTGGCTGTCTCTATCTCTATCGAATAAATAAATAAAAATTAAAAAAATCTTTAAAAAAAAAATAAGTATTGGTTGTTAGGCCCTATTCTAGGTGCTTGGATACATCCGTGAACAAAAGGGACATGGATCCTGCATTTGTGGAGTGTAAATCCCAACAGAAGATGGAAACACATAATATATGTGATAAATACATGAATTACACATAGTGTTACAGAATAATATTCACAATAAATATGTAAACTGTGCAGTGCTGGAGGAGGCTAAAGGGGGTTGGGGGTGCCGGGTTTCTCTGAGGAAAGATTATGTTTTTAAATGGGGAGATGAGGGGAGCCTCTTGAGAAAAGATTTAAAGGAGATGATGGAGGAGCCATGGAGAAATATGGCGGGAGAGAACTCAAGGTGGAGAGAACAAATTCCTTGAGGTTGAAACATGAGCAGGCCTGATGCATTCCTGGAGTATTGAGGAGTTCATTGTGCCTGGAGCAGAAAGAATAGGAGAGAAAGTAAGAGGACATGAGGTCAGAGGTCAGAGGTGGTAGAGGTCAGATCATGGAGGTTGTCCTGGGCCTTTGGCTTTTATTGTGAGGCCAACAGGAGGCATTTCTGAGAGAAACAGGGTCATGGTCTGCTTGCATTCTGACAGGATCCATCTGACTAGTGTGTGGAGAACGAGTGGCACGTATTAGCTCTTTGTGCCACAGAACAAATAACCACAAAACCACTATCTTATCAACAGCTGAAAACAACACAAGTTCATTGTGTCAGTTTCCTGGGTCAGTCAGGTATGGGTTAGCTGGGTCTTCTGCTCAGGGTCCCACCAGGCTGGAAGCATTTGGGGCTATGATCTCATCTGAAGCTCTGGGTCCTCTCCCAGTCTCACTGATTGTTGGCAGAGTTCATGTCCTTGTGGTGGCAGAACTAAGATCCCATTTTCCTGCCAGCTGTTGGCTGGGAAAGGCTCTTATCCTGGAGGCCACTCTCAAGTCCTTGCCATGTGATCGCCTCCACAGACAGTTAGCAACATGGCTGTTTGCTTCTTCAAGACCAGAAGAAAAATCTCCCTTACACTTTAAATCTCTTCCTTTGGGAAGGGCTCAGTCCCTTTAAAGAGCTATTCGGTAAGGACCTACCAAGATATCCCTGAACATCAACTTATCAGTAACCTAATCACGGGCATGACATCCACCATATTTACAAGTCCTGCTCATACTTGGGAGAAGAGTACACAGGGCATCTTAGGATCTGCCTGCCACAGGGGACAAGGATAGAAGCTGACAGTTCTGTTAGGAGGCTGTCATTATCATCCAGGCAAGGGCAGATGGTGACTTAGACACTGATTATAACAGCAGAGAGGATGGAAGATTTCAGAGTCAGGTGTTTGGACAGTAGAGGCCATTGCTTTCCTGTCAGGTTGACTATTAGGTATGAGGGAAAGAGAGGAGGCAAGGATGATGCCAAGGGTTTTAACCTGAGCTGAAGGTGGGAGGGAGTTGCCATCTGCTGGTGATAAAATCACAATCCAGGGGAGTCATGCCACTCTATGCCACGAGTAGTGTGAACCCCTAAGAAGCCAAAGGGAAAAGTAAAGGTCAAGGAAGCCAGGCGGGCGTGGGGCGGGGCACATTTTAAAAAGGTCTGGAAATTACTGTGGTGTTAGATGATGGGAAGAGGGTGTTCCACAGGGAGAGGAGGAGGGCAGAGGGACGGTCTGAGGGGCATTAGTAGATCAGCGGGCTAGAATGGAGGGTCGTGTGGATGAGTAGAATGGGAAGGTAGGCAGGGGTGAACCTTGGGGGAAGCTAAGGCCATGGTCCTATACAATAAAGAAATTTAGTTTGAGAGAAGTGTATTCATAAGAGATGACACAACGACCCCAGCAGGTGTTTACTGTGCAGCACGGCGTTAGTTTGCCAGGCCTGCCGTAACGAAGTACCACAGATCGGCTGGCTTCAACAACCGAGATTGAGTTCCTCACCGTTCAGGACGCTAGAAGTTCAAGATCAACGTTATGGGCAGGCCTAGCTTCTTCCAAGGCCTCTCTCCTCAGCTTGTAAATGGTGTCTTCATCCTGTGTCTCCACAGTGTTCCCTCCCTGTGAGTCAGTGTCTTTATCTCCACAGCTTCTAAGGACACCAGTCACACTGGATTAGGACCCGCCCTGATGTCCTTGTTTTATCTTAATCATCTCTCTCAGACCCCGTCTCCAAATACAGTCACCTTCTGAGGTGCCGGGGCGGGGGAGGGGGTTAAAACTTCAACGTACAAATTCTGAGGGGACATGGTTCAGCCCACAACACCTTCTATGTTTGTGTAATTGTGTGAGGCATTCTAGACACTGGAGAGCCCACTGCCCTTACTTGTCTTCCCTTTCCTTGGCCGGAAGCATATCCAGGAGGCCAGGGCTTGTGGGACAGGCTGTGCCAAGTTCACGGACGCTCTTGGCCATCACGCTTCATCACTGAAAGCCACTGTGTTTGGCAAGAGCCAGTAGGGAGTTAATGGGGAGCCCAAATGAACCGACAAGTCACGTGTTTGGTGAGCAAAAAAAAAACCCGCAAAAAACCAAGAGTGACCCCTCTGGGATTCTCAGTCCTCTGCCTGACTTGTTCCCCGAAGCCACAGACCAATGTTCAAAAGGCAGGGGCCGGCAGAAACGGAGTCCTGCTCTCTTGATTACAAAAACCAAATAATGGTTTTGTGCTTGGGTATTTTATATCTGTAATGTGAGTCCACATCAAGTGGGAGCACAAATAAAAATAAAAAATCGCCATTTTAGACGGCAGATTCCGCTTACTCTGCAAGATACATCACCAGAGCTGCCATTTTCCTGGTAATCTCAAAACCAGACTTCAGTTATATTTTTTTAAGACACAATTGTCTTCGTTTGAGCTTCTCGGAGAGAGTGTGCCCCTCTGGATTTTCACTCAACTTAGCCAGGGCAGCCAGCCGCATGCCCCTCACAGATGTTTACCCAATACTCCAGCAACACATTTACGACGCTTAAGTGGCTCTGATGTATTCCAGGGTGCACATACTTCGCAGGAAAGTTCAGAAGTTGGCAACTCACGTTTGCCCACATTGATTCCGCATCGGCCTTAAGTGAACTGCTCTCTCTGATACAAGCACGCTTGGGTTTTGTTTTGTTTTTTTTTTCTCCCCTCACGAGTCAGTGTCTGTGATTAGAGGTTGAAAATAAAGGGGCTATTTTAGAAAAGAAGCAAAACAAGCTAAAGGTCAGCCTGGGGTTCAGAATCCTCCCCTCGGTTCCTGTTCCTTCTTTGAAGGAAACTGAGTTAACTTTGCTAAGTTATAAGACATTTCAACCCTAGCTCATTTGCTCACACTGCACAATCCTTTAGTGAGAAAATCTCGTTGCAGTAAAAGTCTCAACCAACAAAGAAATCAGGAAATCTCATCTATTCAGAACCACGCAGAGACAAAAAACGAATACCAAAAAAATCCTCGGGGCAGCCAAAATGTCACAAAGCCCTTACAATTCATCCATACCCGAGCTTCCAAATCCACATTAAAGGCGTTTACTTTCATTTGATGCCAGACTCCAAAATTTTGGCTAACTGCTTTCCAATCTCACTGCAGACTAGAAGCAACAAATCCGAGATGAAGCCACGGCCTGCTCTTTACAGCTGTGAGGCCGGGCAGAGATAAGGAACACAGAGGAGCCAGAAAGCTCACAAGCACGACAGGTACGCGCCCGACCCATCCCGGCAGCCCCTCAGGCACAGTGTACGGTAACAGTAAGCCCAAGTCAGGAAGAGAAGGAACTATGTTGAACATCCTTTATTTCAGGTGGAAATGACATGTGAAACACATTTCAAAAAAGGAAAATATAAAATTGAGCGGTGTCTGGGTGGCTCAATCAGTTAAGCATCAGACTCTTGATTTCAGCTCAGGTCATGACCTCAGGGTCGTGCACTAGAGCCCCACGTTGGGCTGCGTCCTGAGTGTGGAGCCTGCTTAAGATCCTGCCTCTCCCTCTCCCTCTGCTTCTCTCTCTCTCGGAAAACAAACAAACAGAAACCCATAACTCCTTAAAATACAACACTGAGATGCCCTAGTCAAAACTCTTTTGGTTGCTTTTGACAAAAGCCCAATCTAAAATGGTGCAAAAAAGGAAGTTATGAACAGTGTTTATTAATCCAGACATATCCATGCTTCAGACACATGGATCCAGGAGGTGGAAACAACAGCATCAGGACCTGGCTCCTATCTCTTGCTGTTTCCCCCGCCAACAGCGTTAGTCTCAGACCAGCTCTAACCTCACGGTGGCAAGATGGCTGCCAACACCTCCAAATCTGGTGAAAAAGACACCCTCCTCTAGTCTGACCATACAAGCTAACAGGCAAGATCAACTCCAGCTAGGCCTGATTAGCCTGGTTTGGGTCACATGCCCAATCCAGAGCCAATCCCAGGGTCCAGGAGTTTGCCCAACCTTCTGATTGGCCAAAGGTGGACCACGTGCTTACTCCTAGAGCGCGGGGTAAAGTTAGCTTCACAAGCTGGAAGATAGAATCAGCGGGATGAGCCAGTGGGGAGTGAGGATGGTGGTAGTGAAATATTTCCATGAGAGAGCTGGGTGCAGTTAACACTACCAGGGGAGGTAACACGTGTAACTGTCTAGGAGATCCTAACTGTCTAGGAGATCCGGCGTGCTTCCTCTCTGAGGCTCTGGGTGGAATACTTTTTTTACATTCACAAATGATTGTGACCTAGGACTTTTGTATTTGAAAAAATGATCGTGACGATATAAACTGATGGTGGCTCTATCACTTGCATCCAAAAGGGTCTGGACAAAGCATCTTTTTTTTTTTTTTTTTGCATTTTATTTTAATCATGTATGCTCACACAGAGAACCGCAGGAAGAGGAGAGGGCTGCAGACTGTTCCCCAGCTCTCAGGAGGCGCAGTGACCCCTCCTTTCTCCCCAGTGTGTTCAGATGCTAGGAGTTTGGGAAACAGCACTTAGCAGAGTTGCGAAGGGCACCCTGCAGCTTTCCATCAGCTGGGAAATCCTCAGGGAGGGTAAGCGAGCTGCCACTGCCCTGGGACCACTTCTCCAGGGAAGCCGGCAGACGAGTTCATGCCCCTCTTCAGGAACATATTCAGTGGGACGCCCTGGCAGGCTCCCCAGGGGCTCCCCTAGCTTCACACACCCAGGGGTTGCCAGGCAGATCCACTGCAGATGGCCTCAGGCACCGCGCAGGAGCGGTCTGGGAGACTGAGCTCCCCTATCCACGGAGTCCTGCCCAGGGCTAAGAGCAGGGTGTTCTCATTGGCTGGTGCATCAGAGCAGAGAAGCCCGAGGCAGGCAGGGAGCTCAGCTTGCTGAGCACATAGGACTTCTGGCCATGGACTGCTGTGGACCTGAGAACATCGGCTTCAGCCTCCAGCTCAGGGCTTTTCAACCTACCAGGGGCGAAGCTCAGTTTTTGTTTCTGAGTATCAATGCATCGCGAACCTGCAAAATACAAGAAAATAAGGAGGGCATGTATTGCATGGTGCACTGGGTGTTATACGCAACTAATGAATCATCAAACTTTACATCAAAAATCCAGGGATGTACTGTATGGTGACTAACATAATATAATAAAAAAACATAAAAAAAAAAGAAAGAAAATGAGTTTCATCAGACATTTTTAAAAAGCAAAAAATACGAAATGCAAGCTCATTATTTTAAAGCGGATTCAAAAGATTAAAAACTCGTCTGTTGCACTGCCGTTAACCTTTCTAAGGCCTTCTTCTTTGTATCTGTACTTCACTCCGTGGACAGGGAACAGTGTCGCCCTGCTGCAACCACCAGGGTGATGAGCCCTGCTCTGGGGCGAGCACCCTCGCTTTGTTTTAACGTTTGCAGACCACTTCCTGCTTCTAATGCTCCACGTTTATCAATCAAGGAGAACTTAACAGCTTGACATTCCAGGGTGCCTCCCCCCACATGGTCCGAAACTGCCGTTCCCTTCATCCGTTCCTCCCTCATTCTTTCAACTGATTGTTCAGTCCATGCAAACACTACTGAGCGCCTGCTCTGTGCCAAGCCCGGGCCGGTGATGCAGAGGGCAGGCGGAGCCCACGGTTCGGGTGTCTCCCCGCACACACCTGCACCCCGGCCCAATCAGCTCCCAAAGACTGGCTTAGTTTTGCTGAGTTCACATCCTACTTAATCTAGCCTCTGCTGGCCCGGGCATTAGGCACTTTACATACAGTGTCCCTCATGTCCCCAGCAGCCCTACGCCCCTCCTAAAACCACTGCTGCTTCCACCGAACAGGGTTCTCTGGAAAGTTTCCTGAATTCCACTTCTTTTTCTTCTAAATCAGACTCAACTTGTTTTCCTTCTAAAGCCAATCTCTGCACCATTTTTTTTTTAAACCTTAAGTATGACGTACATTTAGGAAAGAATGTGAATTTGTACAGCTCAGGGAAGGAGCCAAAAACTCAATACACCCATGGAACCTGCACCCAGGTCGAAAAATCGAACCTATCAGCACGATGAAGATGGCCTGTATCACTTCCCAGTGACTAACCCTCCCCCTTCCCAAGAGTAGCCACTGTCCTGACTTCTAACTGGATGGCTTAATTTACCCTGCTTTCATTCGTCTAAATGGAATCTAAAAGTACTCTTGCGACTGGCTTTGTTTATTCAGCATTGTTTGTGGGATTCATTGTATTGTTCATTCTCGTTGCTGTATTGTAGCCCACCACGTGAATGTATCACAGCTTATTTACCCATTGTACTGTTGATGGGCATTTGGCTGCTGTGAACATTCTGGTACATGTCTATTGGTGAATCTACAAGTGCATTTCTGCTGCATCAGGAATAGAACTACAGGGACACAGGGTTTGTGTATATCCAGAAGACTCTCTGAACATCTTTAAAGGCACTTCTCATGTTCCACATTATTTCAACTTTATGTGTGAATTCACTTCATTTCCCTTACTAGATTATACGTGGTTCTTAACTGAATAAATACAGCTTGTGCCCTGCCTCGTTTGAACATGAGGGGTCTAACATGCAAACAAAAGATAGAAAACTGGAGTGAGAGAACAGAAAAGAAAACTAAGTCAGGGGAAAGAAAGGATAAAGTGAATGCGATGGCCCCAATCAACTCCACAAGGGCTTAGGTACTTTGTAAAAAGCTGGACCACAAATGTGGCCGAGCTTCCTGTTGGCCAGTACAAAGAGGGAAACAAGTTACACACACGAGGCTCACAGGATAAATGTAGTGACTGCTGGGCAGTGAAGCTATTTCTGGTTCTGAGAAGTACAACCTGTCGGCCTGAGCCTTCCTAAAGAGTATATTGCTCGACACTGAAAATGAAGGTCCAACAACTTCATTTTGGTAGCAACAACAACAAAAAATCCTGTAACTCCCTCTGCTGATAATCTCCCTTAATGTGGACATGAGAAAGCACAGTTCACTATAAGCAACTGTTGGAACAGATGCAACCAGATTACAATTCTCAAGACATCTGACTAAATCCAAGAAAAACAACTAGACTCAGAGTGTTGTCCAGGGACCGTTAGGGGGTCTCTGAGACCTTCTCAGGAGGTCTGCATGATCAAAACTATTTTTATAATACCACTAAAGCTTCTTTGCCTTTTTCTGTTTTAGTTTCAGAAGTAGAGTTCAGTGATTCATCAGTTGCATAGAACACCCAGTGCTCATACATCAAGTGTCCTCCTTAATGCCCACCACCCAGTTACCCCATCCCCCCACCCACCTCCCCTCCAGCAACCCTGTTTGTTTCCTAGAGTTAAGAGTCTCTTATGGTTTGTCTCCCTCTGTTTTAATCCTCATTTTTCCTTCCCTTCCCCTACATTCATCTGTTTTCTTAAATTCCATGAGTGAAATCATATGGTATTTGTGTTTCTGACTTACTTTGCTTGGCGTAATACCTTCTAGTTCCATCCATGTTGTTGTAAATGGCAAGATTTCATTCTTTTTGATGGCTGAGTAATATTCTATTGTGTGTATACACACACACACACACCTTCTCTATCCATTCATCTGTTGATGGACATCTGGGCTCTTTCCATATTTTGGCCATTGTGGACATTGCTGCTATAGACATTGGGGTCCATGTGCCCCTTCCAATCACTGTTTCTATCCTTTGGATAAACACCTAGTAGTGCAGTTGCTGAGTCATAGTGGTTCTATTTTTAACTTTTTGAGGACACTCCATACTGTTTTCCAGAGTGGCTGCACCAGTTTGCAGTCCCCACCAACAGTGTAGGAGGGTCCCCCTTGCCATTTTTTTTTTTTTAAGATTTATTCATTTGAGAGAGGTGGGGAGGGGCAGAGAGAGAGAGAGAATCTCCAACCAGGCTCCCTGCTGTGTGTGGAGCCAGATGCTGGGCCTCCATCCCAGGATCCTGAGATCATGACCTGAGCCAAAACCAAGAACTGGTCACTTAACTGACTGCGCCGCCCAGTTGCCCCAGCTATTTTGCCTTTTTTCCTCTCATCTTCTTATGAGTGTGTACAGTGGAGTTTTCCTGAACAACAGATCGAATGCAGAAGCAGATTTTAATTACAATCTAACTGTTAAGAAAATCCATTATGCCAGGGATTAAAGAAATTTGCAAATTATTTTTTATCCTGGAAAACAAATTTTTCACACAAAAATATGTCATATTACTCTATATGGGTTATTGATATTCTTGAGTAAATTAAGATTTCGCTTTAATTTCTAATATAGTACCTGCAGGTATAACCCACTTTGGGTGCTCAAAAAATTTTAAGAGCATTAAAGCATCCTGAGATCAAAAGTTGGGGAACCACTGATCCATAGAAAGATTTCCCAAAAAGGATGTTGTTGGTCACTAGACCCAGAAGATAATCCGTGAAAAATATTTTGTGATCAAATACATTTGAGAAATGGTAAGCCTCTCTTGGAAATCACCAAACTAGAAGCAAATAAGCCGAGTTTGCTTTAACTCTGTGTTTCCTAATTGTATCTGACCAAGATCCCCTCTTCCAAGGGCTCTCACGATCGTCCTGGAGGCACAGCTGGGCACCCCGTGGATGAACTCCAAGGCCTTCAGTCAGTCCCCAAGAGGAGTATCTCTTACAACCCGGCTTTTGTCGAGTGTGGGCAGCACAGTCTGATGTGACAGCTCTGACAACACGAAGACGATCCTTTTATAAACATCAAGGCAGCTGAGCAGGACAGAGAGTTCCTTTATCTCTGCAAAGAGGTGTACCAAGGGCAGGGTCAAAGCCGGGACAAAGATCCCACTGAAGAGTCGAAACGGAGTCTGTTCCATCTGGCACACAGGCAATCGAGGTCCCAGAGTTCTCGACGACATCTTCCAGAGCAGATGGTACACGCGCTTGCCTCCGTCATAAAGAAATCTCAATTAAGTGCCCACAGAATGCCAGACTTTAAGTTACACAACTTCCTGGTGCCCCCTCCAAGGAAAATAGTGGCCAAATATACCCTGAATGAGTCAACTTCTTTTATTGGGTCAGTTAAATATTAGGGAATGTCTACCAAAAAATGATGCCTTTGGTTATGGAACCATCAGTCTGAGTTCTTTTTGACAGTAATTACGTAACTGTGTCAGTTGTCTGTTAAGCGAACTCCCAGTTCACAATAATAAACTCACGTCATCAGGCAGCTCATCTCAAGAGAACCCACAGTAATGTGCAAGGCACTCTGGGAAATCTAAAAATGAAAAAGATGTGTCTCTTCAAAAACATATAATCTAGTAAGGGGCCAGAGAGAGCACCAGAGAAGAAAGAAAATATTCTCACGCTCATCTCTGCAGCAGCTTTGGGCAAGGTGGCTGGTGGAGCCCTGCAACCAATAAGTATCTGTCTCAACAAATCTGCTCTTTACCTTTAAAATGTTTGCTGGTACACAAACTGAGAGACACCACCCAGCCGAATATCTCATCAAATATTACCCAGTCAAACAGCGCTTCTTAGTGTGACTTCATGAGTTTACGTAGGATTTTCAAAAAAAACTTACACCATTGTGAATTAAAACTAGATCCTTTTAATATACATATTTTCACTTCTGTTAATTCAACACTGATTTCTATCATGCACGCACAAACATTTGGTTGAACTTGCTTCCTATTTACCTATTTTCCAACATGTGGCAGCCTTCGGCGAGATGGCTAAGCTGAACTTGTTATTCTTAAAGAGTACAATGTACCTTGTCTTCAGAGTTTTATCAACTTTAATGTTTCCAAGAGCCCTGTGAGGCTGCTCAGCGTGCTGGCTTGTCACTGAAATTTCCTGTTTGGAGGATGGCAAGACAGACCAGGATCTTCCCAAGTCTCCTGGCTGCTTGCAGTCACATCACAGCTTGGTTAGGAAAGCAGCAGAGGCTGAATAATGAGTAGATCTCCTCCAAACACAGCTGGGTGAGAGAGCTTCATTTTTAGACAGTAAAGCGAATCATGAAAACCTCCCTAATGGTGTGGTTTGCTCCAGGGTTCTTTTGATACTTCAGAAGGGAAATATTAATCCTTGTGCACAATACTCTTATTTTCAGCTTTATAGAGTTTTCTTCTCCAGCCATCCTTCTGTAGTGAGGCAATTAATTGTACTTGTGGCAGAACGGAAAGCATGAAGATGTCTTTCATAATCGAAGTGGTGATGGCCTTCTCATTTCCTGCCAAATGGATCAGACCACACTTTTAACCCTACAGAAAGAAACATGAATCAAAACAGGATTCGCTTTTAAATCTCCTACCACTTCCCTCAACTGCAAACAAGCAAAATGACATCAGAATTGAGCTGTGCAATTTCCATGTAGTCTGAGACAGTGTGGCCAAGCTGCCGGCAGCCTGGGGTGCTACGGCTGGGCGGCCATGGCCGCCGTGAGAGACGGAAATGGCTCTGAAATTGCCCCATAATGGGAAGCTGTGTATCTGGCCTAGTCAAAATATAAATAATAATATTAAAAAAAAAAAAAAAAAGAGGTTGCCCGAGATTACAACAGTTTTGGTTAATAAACTGGAAACCTCTCCTTCTCACCCAACTGGGATCATCTGAAAGTAACTAACAGTTCAGCCACAAGGGGAACTTTGGAGCTTCTGTTAATAAAGCAGAATCCCACATCAATTAAAATGGCTCGCAGGTAAACAGCCTTTTTCCCACGAGGGCAGGGTTTACTAGGGCTTGGTAAATCGGTCTGTAGAACGATTCACCCTTGATATTCAATCGCACACTTGTGACATGTTTATGCCCATTTATCAAATGCGCAAGAGGAACGTGCAAACTTGCAAAGCACATTCCGGGGTGAAATACTAAAATGAAGTCTTGGGGTGACTCCTACAAAATGGCAACTTCTGTGCCATGAACAGCACAATCAGCAGCTAGCCTCCGCACTCCAAAGATCTGTGCCACTGCCGGGCAGGCATGCGCACCCCACCCAACGGCACAAACGCGACTATTTTGATTCCTGAGTTCACCTGGTGGCTGCACGTCTTCTTGAACAATACCAGCTCGATTTATGGCTTGCTCCTTCTCTGAAAAACACAACAGAAAAACTGCTCTTTACAAAGGTAGGGGGCGGGTCACGGTGGTAGAAATCTTTCTATTTCTGTGGGACATTGACATGGGACAATTCGGAAGTGATATACACGAGAGGCCAATACTCAAAGCTCTCAGGTTATGGAAGTTAGAGCCTACAGAGCAGACAGATTGGGTATTTTCAATAAGAGCAAAGAAAGTCGTACTTCCAAAGAAAAGCTCCCGACTAACATCTTTTCTCAGTGATCTCAGCATTTTGGAAAGGCAACAAAACAACAGAAAAAGAACAATTTTGAAAGAGCTGGTGGGCGGGATATTATGAGGGGAAGGCTGCTGAATTGAAGGAACAAGTACAATTAAGAAAACGATGTAGTTTCTATGTCTCAAATGTGCTCCGCTGAAGGACTAGACCAGAGCTAAATATGCTATGTTTTTGATAGGAAATAGAGCAGAAAATTAATCTTTGGGTGGGTGGCTTTGGTTTGGATAATTGAAGCTTCCCTAATTGATTGCAGGTGCTGTGCCAATTAGTAAGCGTGTTCCAGCTACAGCAGCTCAGCCCATCTCTTTGGAGATGTCCAACAGGCGAGGGCCAAGAGAAATTGGGCATTTTATGTCTGTGGGCTTCAAGCGTTCTGACACATCTTTCTAAGTGGTTTAGAATAAACCCAAGGTCTGTGAAAACAAAGACTTATTATTTTAAGTATCTTGACAAACAAACGGCAGCTTTTCAGGGGAAAGACTTGGAGCCAAAGGATGTTTACTACTAAATTATAGTAATTAAATGTTGTAATCAGACCTTTGTCTTAATCAGGCTGCCAGTGTTTCTTGAAATCCACATTTAGCTCTTATTTAATATTAGGCCGTCTCCTTTATTCCGGCCCCTGGATTCTCATAAAGTTACAAGAAGCATAAAGGTACAAGAAACAGGGACTTGCCAAATCGAATATTCATTGAACTTGCACTCCAGTGATGTGACAGAAAGTCAATCCTAAGTGACCTGCCTGATAGTTTTATCAATGCTAAATTTAGCTTTGGCAAATAAAACACGAGGCAATAGGGATTATGTGAATCTTGATATCTAATTCTAAGACAGACAGAGGGAAGACACAGCATAATGAGCCCACTATAGATAATGGCCCAATGGTTTCCCTGGGCCTCTCTGAAAAGCAGCAGGTAAGAAAGAACGAAGACCCTCAGGACCAAGCTATGCCAAAAGGCTTCTTCCATCTAGAGTGGATAATGGAGCTCTCCGGTGTCAGATTTTCTAAAATAACTCAAAAGGTGATCTCATTTCCTGAGACATTAAATTCCTGTAGAATTGAGCCCTACCATACTGTCAACATGTAAGTTATCAAAGTACGGATGTGTCTCAAATAAGCTCTTAGAAAACGCCCATGGGGGCGCGCCTGGATGGCTCAGTCAGTTAAGCAGGTGTCTGCCTTCGGCTCAGGTCATGGTCTCCGAGTTCCTAGGATAGAGCCCTGAGTTGGCCTTCCTGCTCAGCAGGGAGTCTGCTTCTCTCTCTCTCCCTCTGCCCCTCCCCCACTCATTTTCTGTCTCTCCCTCTCTCTCTATGTCTTTCAAATAAATAAATAAAATCTTTTTTAAATAAATAAAATCTTTAAAAAAAAAAAAAGAAAGAAAGAAAATGCCAATGGGTGCAAGACTACACTGCCCACTGCCACTGATGGTGCCAGGACAAAAATAGATACGATTTTCCACACCTAAAAGGTCCATTTGGCAGTATTATGGAAGAGGTGAGGTGGTGTTGTTGTTGTTGTTTTTTAAGATTTTATTTATTTATTTTAGAGAGAGAAAGCACGGGCACACAAGTGGGGTGAGAAGCAGAGGGAGAAGGATAAGCAGACTCTGTACTGAGCACGGAGCCCAACACAGGGCTCCATCCCACGACCCTGAGACCGTGACCTGAGCCGAAATCAAGAGTCAGACACATAACCAACTGAGCCATCCAGATGTCCCTGGAAGAGGTGAGTTTTTAAAAAAATAATCAATTGCCAGAAAGCTTTCTAGCCATGGATTTAAGAAAATCAGACAGCCTGGTATATTGAACACATTCTCCAAGAGGCGGGGACTGCGAAGCTGGACACTGGCAGACTGCCAAGCACCAAAGGAAGTTGACTTTTGATAGCAAGGACAGAATGTCTAATTGTATCCTAACCTCTCACAGTGCAATGGAGAACCAAGGGAAGAGAAAGGAATCCCTGTCTTCACACTTTTCTTGCTAATTGCTAATGAGGTTCGAGAGAGGCTAAGGATTTATTTAAAATAGACCGTAATCTCTTCATAATCCTTGTCCTTATGCAACCACCTCATTTTTTTTTTTTTTTTTTGGCTTGGACAGGCAATTTAAACGCTGAACTAGTTCCTATCAAGTGATAACCGGTATTAGCAACCTATCTATATCCCCTGGTTCTTTAATCCATTAATATTTTATAAATACTCTAAAGCCAAAGCAGTCTTATATAAATTCACGATATGACACAAAGGCACTTTAAAATTTGTGAATGCGGACTATGCGAGAAGGAAAACAAACTGGTCCCTCAGGATTTAGCAGTATGTCTTGCTGAAGTTGACAGTAAGTTTCTATTTTGCTATCATTAGAGAAACAGCAAGTGTCTATAAACCTCAAGAAAAGGGCAACGCTGAAGTCAGAGGTTTAAGTATGCGGACAAATCAGGATAAGCTAATTACTACTGACTTTTCAGTAGTGAGCATGTTTCTATCAGAGGTGAAATGATTAAGACGCAAACATGCCATACTGGGCTGGAGCTTAGTGATGCCGGTTAGAAAAGTCCCCATGCCAGTGTCTCAGGAAGCCCGACTCTGCCCCCTGGTGCTAAGGCAGTGGTGTGATTTGTAGTTTTAATTGAGGATCGTTATCTCTAGTCAAAGGGCCAAAGTGTTATTATGAAAACTGGTAATGCATGTGGGCGGGCTGATTCTCTGACTGTAGTGACAGAATCCACCTATTAATTTTTAAGTCTCTGAAAATGAAAACATATCTTCATAGTAAATGTCCATACTGTCAAACAGCTCTACTGTGTGACTTGTGACTTTGACATTCACAACCATGCAGCAGAAGACAGTGTTCCCCGGGGCCCGCTGACAGCTGACTGGCTGCACGTGCTCGGGTGGAGGGCCAGCAGCCAGAAACCAAGCAGCAGGTGCAGAAGGTCAAGGCCCTCAGCACCCTGCCCAGTGAGAAGATGGCCTCAGGACCCCTCCCCCGCCACCTCCTCTTAGCAACAGACAGTTGAAAATAAAAGCAACTCCAAACCTGAAGTAATGGGACAAATGGCAACACGTGAGTGTGGGCTGTATATGAGATAATAGCATTGTGTCAATATTAAATTTCCCAGCCTGGCTAACTGCATTGTGGTTATATAAGAAAATGGCCTTGTTCCTAGGAAATCCATGCTGAAGTGTTTGGGAAGGAGAGCTCACAGCGTCCTGAACTTACTCTCAAATGGTTCAGCAAAACAACAAAAATAATTATCCATCTATGTAATTATGTATGTATATGTGTATGTACGTATAAGTCTGTAATACAGCAAGCACACGGGGGAAAGCAAATGCAGCAAAATGTTCACTGGTAAATCTAGGTGACAAATATATGGGGATTTATTGTACTATTTTTAGGTCTTTTCTGTTGGTTTGGATTTTTTTTTAATAACTGAAATATACAACTGCAAAACAAGTTTTTAGGACGTCCTTATACTTCCTTGTGACTGCTCCAGGATGATTACTTCAAAGTATCTTTTTTTAAACAGCAAATAAAAAAATTAAAAATTACTTTTTCAATGTTCCCATTTCACTGCTGTTGCCTGGACACGTACCCTGTCTGCCTACGAACGGGGTCATCCAGGACTGGATGTGCCCCAGTGCCCAGCTGAATCAGTGGCAAAAGGGACCAAACAGCCACGGTGGCAAGTGCGAACCAGTGGCTCGGGGGGACCAAAGGGCCACTGGAGGCGCTGACTCCTCCCAACACCAGAAACACTTCTGCTTCTTCACCAGAGTCTGGTTGGACCCAGGGAGCTCTGTAAAGCCAGTTAGAAAATAGGACTTTAGTCTGTCCCTGTCCTGCACTGGACTCTCCAGCGAAAGAAATTAAAAAGCATATTCTAGCACCTGGCAGGGGATAGGGAAAAGGCCCTCCCGAGGTCAGAAGTATTCCTCGGTCAAGCAATTTCTTGCAACCCTGTTCCAATCCTGTACAACAGACTTCCAGCCGGGGGCAGAAGGTGCAGCAGTAAGAGAATGTGACCGATTGGGGGAGGACTAGGTCCCCTCATGACAATCCCATGCAGCCTTTCCCTCCGCTAGTAAACACTCTGTGCTGTCTTCAAGGCACGTGAAACAGGGCATCATTAAGTAGCAGACAAGGTCGGGGAGATAGGCTCTAGTGTCCACCCAGGAATTAACGTGCTCAGTGACTCTGGACAAGTCACCTAAGTAAGGGGACTGAAAGAGCATGGGTTTTCTGGCAAAACTCTTAGGATTTGATGCTTCTGCACATCTACTTAAAGTTAAAAATGAACAGGATCACCGAAAATGATCCAATTCTGTCTCATCCCACAGGCTGGTATAAAATACATGTTATTTTTAAAAGGCCATATTCAGGATCATGGTCTAGTTCTAGGCCACAAAGCCAGATTGGGCTCCGAGCTACAGCAGCTGTACTCTCCCCGAAACGTGGGCTCTTCCAACAAACCACACTGTGCCAGCAGGATGAAAGCTAAAAGACATCATCTGGGATTCCCTCCAGGAGCACGACAGAACTGTCCCCATAATTCCGGTATGGGATCGCTGACCACCAATGCCAACGCTGTCTCCTGAG
The DNA here is from genome assembly GCF_002007445.2 of Ailuropoda melanoleuca. Taxonomy (NCBI): domain Eukaryota; kingdom Metazoa; phylum Chordata; class Mammalia; order Carnivora; family Ursidae; genus Ailuropoda; species Ailuropoda melanoleuca. Next base: position 90,406,194 of record NC_048228.1, read on the forward strand.
GGCTCATTTCGGGACTCAAGTGTCACATGTAGAACTGACCTTGTCATCCCTGTTAACACCTAGGAAAGTCTGGCTGAGTTAGTGGAAGAGCTGAAGATCACACTGAATGTCAACATGAAATCCAATAAGGCAGTCTTGTCAGAGCAGCCTGCCTGCTTTTAAGGTACGGAAGACCGCCTTGATTTTATTTTATCTAAGCAGACTTCCCCTTCTTTCTTGCTGCCGCTGGGCTTATTCTGGCAGAGACCCTGTAATGGAGCTGTCCCCGCACTCCCCGTGCCCAGGCTGGCCAACAAGACTCAGGCTGGCCCTGCTGAAGGGCCCGCGCTGACCTGACACTCGGACCCGACATGGTAACGTGGGCTCCTCCCAAGCCAGCTCACTGGCCCCACTTCTCAAGGCCTGGATGTCTGGCCTACCTTGCCCTGCGCTTCCAAGAACTGTGGCCTTCTCCTCGGTCTGCCCAGAGTCCTGGGGAATACAAATGTATGAAGGATGGTCGGGAGAGGAAGACCCAGGAGAGGCTAAGAAGGAGTGGCTGAAAGACAGGAGCAAAAGAGCAAAGGCAAGAGGACTGGCAGCAGGGGTGGTCACGGAAGCTCAGGGAAGACAGTGTTACAAGAAGAGAGAGTCTGGCTGGGGGCTGTGCCTCTCACTCACAGATGATTGCACTTGCTGCGTTACAATGAGAACGGAAGTCATCACCCGGAAGTGCCCACAACTTCCCAACACCGAACCTCTATTTAGCTGCATCCTTACCTGCCCCTCCTCCTGAGCCAGTGGAAGAGGTGTCCTGCCTTCGGTCCAAGGCTCTCCTCCATCTGATCTCAAGATGCCCTACCACCTGTCACTCTATGGATTATCTTCATCCTTCCTTGTCCGGACAACTCCTGGCTGTCCCACCCTTCCCTGAAACAAAACTCTCCCTAGACCCTTTGACCTGCTGCAAACATACTCTATCATTCTCTTCTCCATACAAATATCTTTAAGTAGCCATTCAGTGGAGCAGCGACTCTCTGCCCACCACCAAACCACTGAAAGCATTCTTCACTAGATAACTCTGACCTTCACCTTCTTTTTCATGAATTCACTGAATATTTCCGCTTCTTATCTTTCTGACTCCAAGAAGCCCAACCCTGCTGGCCATACCCCTTTTCATCAAGAGTTGTCTTCATGGGACTTGCGACTGCAGCCTCTTCTGGTTTTAACCCCCTTGCTCTGGCCGCTCCTTGTCTCCTTTGATGGCTCCTTTCTTCTGATCGTGTGCTCTTCCAATACCGTGTTCACCAGTGTTCTGTCCCAGGCCAGCTTGTCTCTCGCGGTTTCCCAGTGCTGCCCTGTAGCCCTTAGCTCCGATGGCTCTGCCTCCCACCCCGTGCTGATCCAGCACCTCATCCAGGGCCCCACCTCTAGTTCCAGCTCAGGCCCAGTACCTCAGCTCCAGGCTAGCGTAACCCGCTGCCTGTCCGCGATCTCCACGAGCACATCCAGATACTGAAAACACAACACATCCAAAGCTGAACGAGCTCATCCTCCTCACTCCCAAAACCAGTTTCTTCTTGTGTTTCTTAATGACCAGCACCACCATCTCCTCGGCTGCCGGAGCCTGGAAATTGTCATTCTCCTTCATCTCCTTCCCTCACCCTGTAGAGTTTATTTCTTAAATACAGCTCCCCAATTCAGTACTTCTCCCCAGTCCTATAACCACCACTGGTTCGGGCTACAGTCACCTCTCCCTAGCCTCCTGTGACCACAGCAAGTACAGCCTTCCTCTATCCGGAAATCTTGCTGACCCCGAGTGAGAGGGAATCCGATCACCTCACTCTTCGGATTAAAATACTTCCATGAGCCTCCACTGGCTAGACACTGGGGACAGCAGAGGGCTGTGGAAGTGTTTTAATCAAGCAAGCAAGATGATCAAATACAAAAAACAAATGGCACGACAACAGCCACAGAGAAAACTGGAGTTCTAGACATTTTCTGACAAACAAGAATGAATTTTGCCAGTGACAACCGCTCATGAAAGAAATATTATCAGATGCACCTCAGAATGAGGAAAACGGACAGTAGAAAGGAGTGAGATGTAGGCTCGGTGAGTAAAGAATGTGAGCAAAGAGAAACAATCAGTGACTGCACAAAACCCTGCCAGTACTAGGTGACTGGGAAGGAATAAATGCACAGAGGGGCGTGTGGTACAAGGACCAGGGCATTCTCCTCAGGTCTTTGTATATTTCCTAGGAGGATAAAGATATTGACGAACTTTAAACAGTAATCCTGAAAGAATAAAAATAGAATGTAAAACTTTCAAAAGAATAGAGGAGAAAAAGAACTTGAAGTAGCAGAAATGGAGGAAAAAAAGGAGTTACAGAAATAGAAGAATAAACAGAAAACACAAAGATGCAAATAAATATAAATATATCAGTAAACATAAATGAAAATGAGCTCAATCCAACAGTTAAAAGAAATTATCAGATTGGATTACAAAATCTAGTTTAGGCTGGTTATGAGATTTAAAGACAGATGCCAAAGAGCACCTGGGTGACTCAGTCGGTTAAGCATCTGACTCTTGATTTTGACTCAGGTCATGATCTCAGGGTTGTGAGATCGAGCCCTGAGTTGGGCCCCCACTCTGCGGGGAGTGTACTTGTCTCCCTCTCCTTCTGTCCCTCTCCCCAGTCTCTCTCTCTCTTTTTTTTTTTAACGATTTTACTTATTTATTTGACAGAGAGAGACAGCCAGCGAGAGAGGGAACACAAGCAGGGGGAGTGGGAGAGGAAGAAGCAAGCTCCCGGCAGAGAAGTCCGATGCGGGGCTCGATCCCAGAACGCCGGGATCACGCCCTGAGCCGAAGGCAGACGCTTAACGACTGTGCCACCCAGGCGCCCCCTCTCTCTCTCAAATAAAGAAATCTTTAAACAAGAATATTCTCTATTGTGTGCACCTAATAATATGGCCTAAAGATACCTAAGTAACAGAATTAAGAAGTTTGGTATGGAATCGACATACACAGAACTCTGTACCCAGCGATGACATATACTCACTTCAAGCGCAGAAGGAACATTTCAAAACGGACCTGTACTAAGCCACAAAGCAAATCTTGACCAATCATCAAAATCATATAGCCTTCATTCTTTAACCACAAATGCAAGTAAGGTAGAAATCAGCAACAAAAGGGCAATCAGAAAGACCACTGCGGCCACCGGGTAGAGAATGAGTTTGTAGTTGGGGCCTGGTAGAAGCAGGGAGACCGGCTTGGAGTCCAAGGAGAAGGTGAGGGAAGTGGGCTGGATGACGGTGGGGACAGTGAGATGGACAGAATGCTCTTACCATCTTGTCCGGTTATGTACACCCGGCACCTAACAGTACCAGGTACGCAGCCATTGCTAAAATCCGGGTTATAAAAAAATGCAAAAGAAGCTAAGTAAATACTAGTTCAAGTGCTGAAACGAACTGCAGCTCTATCCTCCCAATAGACAGGCCAGGTTTTCATGGCCCGGTCACCAATACCTCACCTGCCGGGGCCCCAGTATACTTCCAGGTCAGCCAGCCCTGCTTAAATCTCCTTGTCTCACACCCCTGTCCTATGGCTCCTTATTTTTTAAACATTTTTATGGAATGCCTAATATAAAACTGTACTAGGTGTTTCCACACACCTGTTATCTCATTTAATACACCCCAAAACCTATAAATTGAGTCCTGCAAATTCCACTGCTATCGATGAAGAAATAGGCTGGGCTCAAGGAGGTTAAGTAACTCACCTTAAGATCCTTATCTAGGAGGGATTTAGACCCTCACCTGCCCTGCTCCCCCTTCTCACCCCCTCAGAGACAGTACGGTGCTGTGGTGTAGTGACTGAACATACTGGTTCAAATCCTAGATCTGACTTATCGGCTGTGGGTCCTTGTATACGTCACTTAACTGTTCCAGACCTCAGTCTGTCCACATATAAAATGGGGGTGATGATCACACAGCAGCTACAACAAATGGTTATGAAAACGACATGGGTTAATATATATGAAGCGCTTGGGATGCATGGCACAAGCCCACACCTTTGTCATCTGATCTGGACGAGCATGTCTCCACCGCGGCATCATGCACGTCCTGGGTCGGGTAATTCTTTGCCACGGGGGCTGTCCTGTGCACTGCAGCACTTTAGCAGCATCCCTGGCCTCTAGCCACTAGATGCCAGTGGCACCCTCACACCACCCCACTCCACCCCCAGTTGTGACAGGCAAAAATGTCTCCAAGATAGAACCAAATGTCCCCTGGGGGACAAAAGCATCCCCAGCAGTGAGCCACTGTTTTAGTCTTCATAGTGGACACTTTTCCAGTGGGATCCAAAGCAGAGCCCCTTGTCCTAAGTTCTATTCTAGATGCCCTAAGAAGACAGCCTGGGACACGGATCCGGTCAGGATGATGGAACGAGATTACGCAGGGATTCGCACCACCCTCTGTTTACCCCTACGCGTGGCGCATGGACCTAGGCTAGAAGGCAGAATGCACAGAGGCCATTTCAATCCTGGATGATGAAAGAAGCTACCAGGAAACGTGAGTGTGTACTTAAAACGCTCTGCCTCCAGAAACCAAATGTTGTAGCATTTGTAACGGGCAGAGCATTTACACAGAGCTTTCGCCTTCAAATCGCCAAGCTTTCAGCCTCTGCTAATATTCTCCAGGGGGCAGGATTGGCCCTCTTCCATCTTCAAGATGATTCAGGTTTCCTGGAGAACAAAATGAGCCTCTAATGCCTAATATTTTCTCTCTGACAGATGGTTTCGGATGTATCAAAGTGCTAATCCTTGCTGAGGTATAGGTCTCAAGGAAGGAGAGTTTGGCTTTTAGAATGATAGAACTTGAATGATTAAGGAGGAAAATTACTCCCAGGATATTCACCATTGTCATGTGAGCAAACCGCTTAAAATGAAGGAAGACAGCAGAATCTGAAAAAAGATCTGAGGAAAAACTCAAAAACCCAGGTTAACAGTTTAGGTTTGAAACATTTCCGCTCAAAGCTGTCTCTGGGAGTGGAAATGAAGTGCAATAAAAACACCTTCAGGCTCAGGATGATTAGGGCTCCATCTGCCTCCCTCCAATATCACCATTCCCAGCTTCCGTGTGTGGGAGACGCCCTGCACACACAGGCCAGGGTTGGAGTATTTGCCTTTTAACTAGCTGTGTGACCTCGGGCCTGTTATACAACCTCTCTGGGCCTGTTTTCCCGCCTGTGAAACGGGCATTAATACCTACCCCAAAGCAAGGTTGTGCACATTACAAGATACGATGCATATCTAACCAGACACAGTAAGCGTTCCGCGAATGCCACCTGTGAGCACGAACTAGTATTTAGTGTCAACCTACTATGTGTCGGCTGCCTTCGTTACCACCTGTCTCAATGGAGGCTAAACGGTCTTATTTTACCGATTACAAATAGCTATTTATAGATGAGGATGCTGAAAGTATGAAAGATTCACACTTGTCCACGGTCACAAAGCCGCACACAGCCGGATTCGAACCCGGGCCCGCCTGACTCCCGAGCCAAGCTCTTTCCAGGGCCCCACAGCAGGTGCGGGGCGGAAGAGAGGGGGGTGTTATTGAGACCAGGCCACCGCGCGGGGTCACAGGTCACTCACGGTACTCCTCCAGCCGCATTAGGGGCCGGAAGTAGATAGGGTAGAAGGCGGCGCCGATCAGGGAGATGAAGCTGCCAAAGATGAGCACGGTGCGCAGGTTCCGGGACATGGCGCCGGGCAGGGGGCCTGCCCAGACCGGCTGAGAGCCCCGCACGCTGGGAGTCCCGGTTCGCGCCGCCGGCCCGTGACCCCGCTCGGAAGAGGCGGAGCGGCTTTAGCTTCCGGGCCTTGGAGGCGGGGCGGGGCGAGATAGGGTGGGGGCGGAGTCGGGGCGGGGCTATGGGTGGGTGGAGCCGGGTGGGGGCGGGGCCTCGGTGTCGCTCTCAGCTCACCACCCCCCCGCCCCCGAGCTCCCTGGCAATCTGTTGCTCCTGCCCCGCGCCAGCGGCGTGGTGAGTGGGGTTCTAGCTTCGCTGGGTCCTGCGGGCCCTGTTCTGGCCCCTGCCCTGCGCGCAGCCCCCTCGGTGCCGCATTCTCCTGACCTCTTTGATCAGCCCCTCCTTTATCAGCCAAGCTTTCTCATTCTACCCACCCCTTATTTGATTTTAGTGACTTTCTACCGCGAGCTGTGTGCTCTGTGGCTCGCTGATTTAATCTTCCTACCAGTTGGCCCATTTCACAGGTCAGGAAACCCCGGCTTGGCCGCAGGGCTTTGGACTAGTCACTGGGCCCGCTTGAAGGCTGTTGGAACGGATGCGAGACAAAGGGGCAACTCGCCTGCCCCAGGATGGGCTGCAGGGGGCTTCCAACCCCAGCCATGGGGACTTCTGGACCAAGTCTAGAGAGGGGGGCGGAGCGCTGTTTCAACGTCCAAGCTACAAGTGGATTTGTTCTGACTACGTTTTTCTATCCCCCCTCTCTCTGTTCCCTTTGCTGAATGTCTGGGTTAGAATGAGGATGGAGAATAAATAGGGTCCGTGCAAGGCAGAGAGCCAGCGGCCAGTCCCATTGATGGGACCCTGGGGCTTTGCCCTACGGCCTGTGGTGGGGACCACTGAGAATAGACATCCTCTTCCTCTTCCTATGATTCCCATCCTCCATCCTTCCGAGTGGGCTCTGGGGGCATATGAGCTACCCAGAAGTATTGAGCAGCTGAGATTAAGGTTCCTTGGGCCTTCACTCAATCCTTTATAAATAAGGATGCTACCAGCAGCTGGGGGCTGGGGAGCAAGAGGATATTTATCCTGACCCCGGCAGTATTATTTAGTCTGCAAAAGATCTACGATCTTTCAGAAACAGTGTGGAAAGCACAGGTTTCCTCTCTCTCTGTAGTTTTGTAGTTGAGTCAAGCTACTATCTACCTCTGTGCTTCCAGAAGCATATAAATCAGGTGTTCGATCTGTCGGCAGATTTATGGACTATCTGCCATGCTCCAAACATCAGGCAAAGTGTGACAAGGGACACCAAGATGAATAAGTCGTGACCCTTGCTCTCCAGGAACCTGCCACATGGATGAAGAGACAGGACATCTACATAAAAAGATAACTAATGAACCCAGTGCAGCTTGTTGCCAATGAGTGATAGGGTCTTGCAGGCTGCAGAAGTTCAGTGGAGGAAGACAAATGGCTATTGGGTGAGGCAGCGGCTCCTTGAGGCTTGCAGGAGCTTGTTAGGGTGAGAACCGAGGACTTCCCAGCAGAGAGGGGAGCTGGGAGGCATGCTCTCTGTCACGTGATATAAAACCCCAAGTGTAGTGCACAGTTGTCATTTATTAACTCATCCTCCATTTATCTTTCTGTTAACAGCACCGGAATATCTTTTGGCAAACCACTCCTCTCCCATTCTCAATCCATGAGGTAAACCGGGCTTCTCCTCTGCCATCCCCCACCCCAATGATCTTTTTTCCCGGTTCTGAAAGTTAAGCATATAACCAAGCCTGACCAAGCTCCCACACCACAGGGATTGATTGGGACAGGGTCCAGGTCTGATCATCCAGGGTCACTGCATCCTCCCGGCTACATGACCCACGTTGAGCCAGTCATAGTCTCTCTCAGCTGCTGGAAATCTGGAGTTGAACTTGAGGGGATTAGACACTGGAGTCACTGGGCACCACCATTTAGACACTGAGAATGAGGACAGGACAGCAGAAGGAAAGCTAAGAAGTAGAGAGAAATCAATTGCTGACATTGCGTTTGAGCTCCTGGAGCCAACTGTACCTGAAAAGGATTGGCCCTTGCACTTCCCGATAACATGAGCCAATGAAGTTCCCTCTTCCCTGAAGCCAGTTTGAGCTGTTTTTTTTCTGTTCGTTTTTTGATTTTTGTTTTTTTTACAACAAGAGTTCCAGATAAGTCACCATGAGTGTGATTTCATTTGCTTCACAATTCCATGAGCAGCAAGTCAAGGATTATCCTACCTTAGAGACCAGGTCACTGAGATCCAGAGACCTTTCTTAGGGTCACACACCATTAGCTGAACCAGGACCAGGCTTAGTTTTCATGATTCCGGATCTGACAGGCTCCTCCCTGAGACCTGGCTGTCTCCAAGAGCAAGCTCGCCAGGATGGCCGGATGACCCCTACCCACAGAGCCCCTGCAAGCCAGGATGTCCTGATGAGGTACCAGCCGTGCCTCCAAGTCAGGGAAGGACTAATGTGGGACAAACGAGCCACCACCACTCCCCCAAGTGGCAAGTAACCTGGTGGTTTCCCTGTCCCCTCTAGTTAATCTAACAGGTTTAGTCTGACCAGCGGCCAGGCCACAATGTATACAGATACAATAATCACCTCATTCGCATCATAACACCAAAAAATTAGTTACTTATCACTTGCTTGCCACCGAGTCCTACCAAATATAGGTTCATCTCTTTGATCCCAATGTTCTCCCCATTTGTGAGGATCCCACTGACTCACAGATTCAATCAGCAAACACTGTGTACCGACCCCAGCAAAGCACTGCACTAGCTGACTGGGAACACAGAAAGGAAGCATCAGCATTTGTGTATCTGACAAAGGTTTACTGAGCCAAGGCCCGTGTGCCAAGCACATTTCAAATGCTGGTGAATGCAGCCAGCAGCGAATTAACAAGAGTCTGTTGTCCTCATGGCATCTCTAGTGCAATAGAGGGAGAAGATGCGGCAGTGGGTAGTAATTGCTTTTTGGTCCCCCAGCCTTCCCTAATAATAGCTCCTGATTCTCCATTTGCATAGGGAGGAGCTGGGGCCATAACAAGAATGACCAGCTCAATAGCGACTCAATGGCAGAGCCAGGATTCGCATCCAGTCTGGCTGACTCCAGAGGCCTGCAATTATCCCCAGTCTACTCTGCCTTGCAAAGTCGGTGAGTCCATATTGTCTGAGTGTGGGTCCAATTCCAACCTGGCCCAATTGTTCCTTTTCTCCGAGAAAGAAGAATTGTGAGCATGGGGACACGGGGACAGATAGACAACACCGTGCGGTGGATTTTTTCCATTGCTAATGTCCCAACGAGATGTTTGCTTTTCTTCCACTTGCTTGTAATCCTAGAGATACTCTCATTCCCCCTTGCAGTCGGATTCTCGGAGATCCGTTATATTCTGCAGGCCACCCAGATACTTCCAGTAAACTCCCTTTGGATTTTACCTCATCAGAGCCTGTTTCAGTTGCATACCCACAGAAGACCTAATAGATGCAGAAAGTCCCGCAATTATCTCCGACACACGGCATAGACAAAGGGCCTGGGGCTTCAGAGCTGTGCTAATGTTTGCAAAAGCCAAAGGAAATTGGGATCTGGGGGAAGGTCTTTGTGCAAAGGGGGAGAGGACTCAAGGGATAGAAGGAGACAGGATGCAAGTCAAATATGTCAGGAGGGCTAGGGTGCATGTTTTTATCTCAATCACTGAGAAAAAAAATTGGTTTGGGCTCCTGTCTGGCTCTTTCTCCTTCTTCCCTTGGATGTGAAGATTGAATGCTTGCAGGGAGCAGACCACCAGTGGTGTCTCACATGGGGTTCAGACAGACATCAAAGTTAATCCGCTCTCTGATCTAAGCAAAATGGTGATGAGGGTTTCCTGGGACAGCAGCTCCACTAATTGTGGCACTGCAGCCCAGCTGATGTATTTTTAGAATGTTGTGGATTTTCATAAAGTGTCATTGCTTTCTGCAGGAAAACAGGCAGAATAGAAGCTTGGGGTTTGGAATAGAGTGGGATCTAATGCAGAGTTCTCTGGACCTGAACTTGTAAGAATAAGAAAATAAATATAGGAAACACTTCCCTGTTTTTATCAGGCACTGTGACTTTCTGAGTGTCTACTCATCTGTATAAATATTTCCGATTTCGTTCAAGCTTTTCTTCTTTGATCTGTTCTTTACATCCAAAAGAATTCCCTGAATATCTGTCTTGGCTTACCTCTTGCCACACCATGCACCCTATAGTTGTAACTAATATCTTTATGACTTTGTAGGGGCCAAGGGCAGGCAGCCCCAAGGTGGACCACTGTGGCATGAACATTATTTTGAGTTAAAAGCAATCAGGGGCACCTGGCTGCCTCAGTCTGTGATGCATGTGACTCTTGATCTCAGGGTTAGGGGTTCAAGCCCCACCTTGGGAGATTGCTTAAAAATTAAATCTCAAAAAAAAATTTTTTTTAAAAACAATCCAAACTTAGCAGATTCAGGAAAAGTTTTTTGTTTTTTCGTTTTTGGTTTTTATTACCTCCCCCTCAACTGCCTGCCTGTACCAGGAAGAACACTATTAATAAAGATTCCTCTTTACCTAAGAAACTGATTTGCCTCACAGGGCACGTTTGTTTTCCAAAGATCTCCTTTCACCTTCCTGCTAATGCTCCTTCTCCCCTGCCCCTCTCCTTAGCTCATGTGTCACTGTCTTTGGGATTTCCCCATGTGGGTTCCCTATAACTACCCTATTAAATTTGGTTTTCTCTTGCTAATCTGTCTCATGTCAATTTGATTCTTCATCTTCAAAGGACCTTGAAAGGCAGAGTAAATTCTTCCTCCCCAACAGCTTCGGGAGCTTCCTGTCTAGACCAGCCTTTCTGTTGAACTCCAGCCTCCCACGCCTAGGGAAAATCCTCAGGTTCAAGACCCACTTGCTTCTGCCCTCTTCCTTTGATTCTCACTGCGGCTGGTTTGGTTAGAGGCATTATCAGCCATGGCCATGGCTTCCTAATTTGTCTTGCAGGTGCCCTCCCCTTCCATCACTAAACTGTCTCATTCATGGAGTATCCAAAGATTCATGGAGGACCCAAAGTACTTCTGGAAACAAAGATCTGATTCATCACTGCTCTTCTCAGAAGACTTCAGTTTCTCCCTAAAATATGAATTATTCAGCCTGGAACTCAGGGGTTTTTTTAATTATTTTTTTAAAATTTAAATTCAATTAATTAACAGTGTATTATTAGTTTCAGAGGTAGAGTTCAGAGATTCAACAGTTGCATACAACACCCAGTGCTCATTACATCCCACGCGCTCCTAAGTGTCCATCACCTAATTACCCCCATCCCCCAACCCCCCTCCCCTCCCTCAACCCTCAGTTTGTTTCCTATACTTAAGAGTCTCTTATGGTTTGTCTCCCTTTCTGATTTCATCTTGTTTTAGTTTTCCCTCCCTTCCCCTATGCTCTTCTGTTTTGTTTCTTAAATTCTACATGTGAGTGAAATCACTTCGTATTTGTCTTTCCCTGATTGATTTATTTCTCTTAGCATAATACCCTCTAGTTCCATCCATGTCGTTGCAAATGGCAAGATTTCATTTTTTTGATGGCTAAGTAATATTTGATTGTATATGTATACCACATCTTCTTTATCCATTCATCTGTCGATGGACATCTGGGCTCTTTCCATATTTTGGGAATCGTGGACATTGCTGCTATAAACATTGGGGTGCCGGTGCCCCTTCCGATCACTACATTTGTATCTTTGGGGTAAATCCCTAGTAGTGCAGTTGCTGGGTCAGAGGGTAGCTCTATTTTCAACTTTTTGAAGAACCTCTATGCTGTTTTCCAGAGTGGCTGCGCCAGCTTGCATTCCCACCAGCAGTGTGAGAGGGTTCCCCTTTCTCCACATCCTCGCCAATATCTGTCATTTCCTGACTTGTTAATTTTAGCCATTCTGACTAGTGTGAGGTGGTATCTCATTGTGGTTTTGATTTGTATTTCCGATGCCAACTGATGTTGAACATTTTTTCATGTGTCTGTTGGCCATTTGGATGTCTTCTTTGGAGAAATGTCTGTTCATGTCTTCTGCCCATTTCTTGATTGGATTATTTGTTCTTTGGGTTGAGTCCAGGAAGTTCTTTATAGATTTTGTATACTAGCCCTTTAGCTGATAAGACATTTGCAAATGTCTTCTCCCATTCTCTTGGTTGTCTTTTGTTTTTGTTGACTGTCTCTTTTGCTGTGCAAAAGTTTGTTATCTTGGTGAAGCCCCAATAGTTCATTTTTGCCTTTGTTTCCCTTGCCTTTGGAGACGTGTCTAGCAAGAAGTTGCTGCGGCTGAGGTCAAAGAGGTTGCTACCTGTGTTCTCCTCTAGGATTTTGATGGATTCCTGCCTCACATTTAGGTCTTTCATCCATTTTGAGTCTATTCTTGTGTATGGTGTAAGGAGATGGTCCAGTTTCATTCTTCTGCATGTGGTTGTCCAATTTTCCCAACACCATTTGTTGAAGAGGCTGTCTTTTTTCCATTGCATATTCTCTCCTGCTTTGTCAAAGATTAGTTGACCATAGAATTGAGGGTCCATTTCTGGGTTCTCTATTCTGTTCCATTGATCTATGTGTCTGTTTTTGTCCCAGTACCATATTGTCTTGATAATTACAGCTTTGTAATAGAGCTTGAAGATCGGAATTGTGATGTCACCAGCTTTGGTTTTCTTTTCAACATTCCTTTTGTTATTTCGGGTCTTTTCTCGTTCCATACAAATTTTAGGATTATTTGCTCCAGCTCTGTGAAAAAAGTTGATGGTATTTTGTTAAGGATTGCACTGAATGTATAGATTGCTCTGTGTAGCATAGACATTTTAACAATATTTGTCCTTTCAATCCAAGAGCATGGAATGTTTTTCCATTTCTTTGTGTCTTCCTCTATTTCTTTCATGAGTGTTCTGTAGTTTTCAGAGTACAGATCCTTTGCCTCTTTGGTTAGGTTTATTCCTAGGTATTTATGGGTTTTTGGTGCAATTGTAAATGGGATCAATTCCTTAATTTCTCTTTCTTCTGTCTCATTGCTAGTGTATAGAAATGCAACTGATTTCTGTGCATTGGTTTTATATCCTGCCACTTTGCTAAGTTCCTGTATGAGTTCTAGCAATTTTGGGGTGGAGTCTTTGGGTTTTCCACATACAGTATCATGTCATCTGCAAAGAGTTAGGGTTTGACTTCTTCTTTGCTGATTTGAATGCCTTTTATTTCTTTTTCTTGTCTGTTTCCTGAAGCTAGGACTTCTAGTACTATGTTGAACAACAGTGGTGAGAGTGGACGTCCCTGTCGTGTTCCTGACCTTAGGGGAAAAGCTCTCAGTGTTTTCCCGTTGAGAATTATATTCTTTGTGGGATTTTCATATATGGCTTTTATGATATTGAGGTATACTCCCTCTATCCCTACACTGTGGAGAGTTTTAATCAAGAAAGGATGCTGTACTTTGTCAAATGCTTTTTCTGCATCTGTTGGGAGGATCATATGGTTCTTGTCCTTTCTTTTATTGATGTAGTGTATCACGTTGATTGGTTTGTGGATGTTGAACCAACCGTGCAGCCCAGGAATAAATCTCAGTTGGTCATGGTGGATAATCTTTTCCATGTACTGTTGGATCCTATTGGCTAATGTCTTGGTGAGAATTTTTTCATCCATGTTCCTCAGGGATATTGGTCTGTAATTCTCCTTTTTGGTGGTCTCTTTGTCTGGCTTTGGGATCAAGGTAATGCTGACCTCGTAGGAAGAGTTTGTGGACCTCAGGTTTTGATCAACAGGCCACTGCTGCTTCCTGTGTCCTCAGCTGAGTGAAATAATCTATGTCTATGTTGTTGTGCTCTGTGCCTATGGCTGATCAAATCAGCATGGACATGTGACCTAGAACACAGTCAAAGGTCCAAAATCTCTGCCTAAGTGGGGAATGGGCTGACCCAATGAGATTCTCTGCCTCTAGAATTTCAGCTGTAAAGTCAGGGAGAGTCAGGAGGTTGGCAGAGGGAGCAGAAGTTGGACAGATGCACAGGGAGAGGCAATAGCAGCATGAGGGGAGCTGTGAGTAAGTCATGGTGATGAATCAGCAGAAGCTGTGAGAGCGAAGTTTGGTGAGTAGATGCTATTCCCAGGCAATGAGAGAATTGCCTGGCAATAGCAGGAAGCAGAGAACAATGGAAGAGAATTAAAATGAAGATCCACACATCCCTGCTGCTGAGAAGTAACAAGTTACTGCAAACCCTAAGGCTGCCTGGGATCCATTTATTCATTCATTGTTTTCTACCATTTTCTGTTGAGCATCCAGCATATGCCAGACCTCATTCTAAGCACTAGACAAAGTCCTTGCCTTCATGGATAAAAAAGTAAAACAATCTTACAGATACAGAGAACACATTGGTGGTTGCCAGAGGTGGGTGGCTGGGGGTGGGCAAAACAGGTGAAGAAGGTCAAAAGGTACAAACTTCCAGTTATAAAATAAATAAGCCATGAAGATGTAATGTACAGCATGGCAACTATAGTTCCGAATACTGTATTGCATATTTGAAAGTTGCTAAGAGAGTAAATCTTAAAATTTCTCATCACAAGAAAAGAAAATTGTCACTATGTATGGTGATGGATGTTAACTAGACTTATTGTGGTGGTGATCATTTCATAATATATACAACTATTGAATCATTATGTTGTAAACCTGAAAAAAATATAATGTTGCATGTCCACTGTACCTCAATAAAAATAGATTAAAAATAGATGGGACAGTTTGACATTTCTTACAAAATTAAATATACTCTTACCATACAATCCAGCAATCATACTCCTTGGTATTTACCCAAAAAAAGCTGAAGACTTGTGTCCACTCAAAAACCTGCACACGAATGTTGATAGCAGCTTTGTTCACAACTGTCAAAACCTGGAAGCAATCAAGTTGTCTTTTGGTAGGTGAATGGATAAATGACCTGTGCTACTTCCAGACAGTGGGATCTTATCCAGGGCCCCAAAGAATGAGCTATCAAGGCATGAAAAGACATATTGAAGAAACTGAAGTGCATATTACTAAGTGAAAGGAGCCCATCTGAGATGACTACATACTATGTGACTCCAACTATATGACATTCTGGAAAAGGCAAAACTATGGAGACAATAAAAAGATCAGTCAGTGCCAAGAGTTAAGAAAGAGGGAAGGATGAGTAGAGCACAGAGGAGGTTTAGGGCAGTGAAAATACTCTGTATGATCCCATAATGATGAATACATGTCATTATACATTTGTCCCAACTCATGGAATGTACCACACCAAGAGTGAACCTTAATGTAAACCACGGACTTTGGAGATAATGACTTGCCAATGGGGGGGGGGTCATAGAATGTAACAAATGTACCACTCTGGTGGAGGATGTTGGTGAGGAGGGAGGCTGTGCATGTGTGGGGGCAGGAGGTATGTGAGAACTCTTTGTACTTCCTGCTCAGTTTTGCTGGGAACCTAAAACTACCCTAGAATACAAAAGCCATTAAAGAAATTCATGTTTTGACAAAAAACTGAAGGAGAGATTACTCCATATTAAAAGAAAGTAAAGAAGTATCCCATAAGTAAGTAAGTAAATAAATAAAGTAAATGAATGAATGAAGTCATGGAGTAATGAGTTCTAGGAAGAAAAGTAGAGCTGGTAAGGGGACTATGTGTAGGGGCAACTATTTTTACTTAGGTGTCAAAGAAGGCCTCTTTGAGAAGGTGACAGAAACCTGAATAAAGAGAAGGGGGAACCATGTGAATATTTAAGAAAAGATGAACAATCCAGGTGGAGGGTGAAGAGACTATGAGTGTGAAAGGGCTGAGCCCACAGTGGGTTTACTCTTCAAAGAACAACAACAAAGAGATTGATGTGGCTGGAGGGAAGTAAGAAAAGGAGACAGGAAAGGAAAACTAAGTCATCAAGGTAGCCAGGCAAGAGAAGCATGCCATGGGCCTCACGGGCCATGAAGGGCTTAAAATGTTACTGTGTGTTGCCTTAAAGGGGCACGTGCTCCCCAATGTTTATAGCAGCAATGTCCAGAGCTGCCAACATATGGAAAGAGTCCAGATCTCCATCTACAGATGAATGGGTAAAAAAGATGTGGGACACATATACAAAGGAATATTACTCAGCCGTCAAAAAGAATGAGATCTTGCCATTTGCAATGATATGGATGGAACTAGAGGACATTGTGCTAAGCAAAATAAGTTAGAGAAAGACAATTATCATATCATTTCACTCACATGTGGAATTTAAGAAACAAAAGAGATGAACATAGAGGAATGGAAGGAAAACTAAAATAAGAAGAAAACAGAGAAGGAGGCAAACCATAAGGAACTCTTCACTATAGGAAACAAACTGAGCGTTCCTGGAAGGAAGATGGGTGGGAGATGGGGTAACTGGGTGATGGGCATTAAGGAGGGCACTTGATGTGGTGAGCACTGGGTGTTGTATGCAACTGATGAATCACTGAATTTTACCCCTGAAACCAATAATACAGTATATGTTAATTAAAAAATGTTACTGTGCGTGTGATGGAGAGCAACTGGGGGATCCCTACCAATCTTCCAATTCCAGTGCGTTCTGGCAAGTCCAGAGGCTCTATGGTTTCCATTCTTCTACAAATTCCTGTCTCCCTTAACTTATCCATAGAGCCCCATTTTCCCCATAAAACCCTTTAATCAGAAGAGCAGGAATGAGTTTTCCTTTCTATTAACAAAGTGAGGCTGTTCCCAAAGCTGTCATGATTTTACCCTGAACACCCTTTTCAATTTTGCTTTCTTCCTCTACCCCATTTCTTCTCTCTCCCTAGAATGACTTTCTCCCAAGACCCTCTTGTCACCATCCTTCCCTCCAAGGAAACTTCAAATCTCATTTGTTCTAGGGATGTTTCCATGATTACTTGCCCTGAAATGGACTCCTCTCTCTTAAATTCCTGTTTGGATTATTTTTGGCCATATAACTAATAACCCCAAACTTAGTGCTTAAAAATTTAAAAATAGGGGCACCTGGGTGGCTCAGTTGGTTGAGTGTCTGCCTTTTGCTCAGGTCATGGTCCCAGGGTCCTAGGATGGAGACCCACATTGGGCTCCCTGCTTGGTGGGGAGCCTGCTTCTCCCTCTCCCTCTGTTGCCCCACCCCCCCCACTTGTGTTCTCTCTCTCTCCCTGCCAAATAAATAAATATCTTTAAAATTTTTTTTAAAGTAATTTATTATCACTAAGAAATCTGCAGATTTACTAGGTGTTTGGCATCACAAGATGTGGCTGGTGGCTGGGACAGCTGAAGTCATCTGGGGGCTTAACTGGACTGAGCCATGTAAGATGGTTCACTCCCATGGCTAACAACTGATGCACAGATAGAGCGAATGACCACAGCACCCATCAGTGACATCTCCTAGCACAGAAGGTCTGCTCAAGAGGGAGCATCCCGAGAATACCTGGAGGAAGCCATAAGTCTTCTGATGGCTTAACTTTGGAAGGCACTCAGAGTCATTTCAACTGAATCGTATTGGTCAAAGACCAGATTAGGAGCCAGACCAGTTTCAAGGGGGGTCTAGCTCTCGATGGGGGCACCGTTGAGGAATTTGCAGTTCTCTTAATCTACCATAGTTCCTGTGGGTTTTTTTTTTTTTATAAATACTAACGATAGCGTCACCTTTTGTCTTATATTGCAATTATTTAAGTGTCTCTTTATCTTACATACTAGATTTTCAGCCCCTGATGAGAGATCATATGTTATTTAACCCAAATCTTTCCATGTAATAGCCACCACCACCACATTTATTTGTTAAATGCCTACTGTAGGTTTGATCTCATCTAATCGAACACATGATCTCCTCTTATCTCCACCCTGATAGAATAGACATTATCCCCATCATACAGATTGGGAAGCTGAGGCACAGAGTGACTCAGCCTTGCCCAAAGTCACATAATTGGTAAGTGGCAGAGCCAGGATTTGAACCCTTTTAAAAGCCTGTGTTCTTTTTCTCTGTCTTCTATTGTCATCTCACGATCTCAGTCTTGGCACCTAGGAAATGTGCTTGAGTTAATCTGTGTTGGTGTTATGGACGTGTCCCTGAGCCAAAGAACAGAAGGGAAAGAAAAAGAAAGCAAGCTGTACAGGGAGCAAGGCGGGAGGGGCCGAGTTGTCAGATGCTCCAGGTGGCTCCACACGTGGTCCAAAGGTTCAGCGCCGACTGTCCTTTACAGGTTGATAGACAGAGTGCAGAGCATTTGAGAGCTCAGCAAGAGTGAGAGTATTTATTGGGTTTGAGTGCCTGATTCTAAACTTTCCCCCCAGATTCCAATTTTCTATCTGCCAAGATAAGTGATGGAGGTTTATGGTTCGTGTTCTAGCCCATCCACCCAGGCCAGGGAACTACAACTTGGAATTTCTGACCTGCTTCCGCCCAGCTAAAAGTGAATCTAGATTTACTTCCCATTAGGAATAAGCACCATGTCTCTGCTCAGTGAGATCCTAGTTTTAGAAGATTCTGCCTTTGTCCTGGGAATATCTGTCTAAGTGCACAAGGTCCCTCTTTGCAGAGAGGGAGACACTTAAACCTAAGGTAAGTGGAAATTTCATATCCAGGCAAATGGCAACTAAAATCTCAATACTTTTTACATTAAACCACCTCTTATACCTCTGTCTTATTAGAAACATAAGGGCAGTGATGGGACAGAAGTCTGAAAGGCCATCTCAGGTCCTGCCTTAGATCATTCGGGCTGCTGTACCAAAATACCACAGACTGGGTAGTTTATAAACAACAAACATTTATTTCTCACAGTTCTGGAGGCTGGCAAGCCCAAGATCAGAGTGCCAGCATGGCTAGGAATGGGCCTTCTTTCTGATCCACAAACTTCGCCTTCTTGCAGTGTCCCTACCTGGCAGAAGGAGCAAGGGAGCCCTCCAGGGCCCTTTTAGAAGGCATGAGTCCCATTCATAAGGAGACTTCCCTCATGACATTAGCACTTCTCAAATGTCCAGCCTCCTAATACTATCACCTTTGAGGGTTAGGATTTCAACATATGAATTTGAGAGGAAAACAAGACATCCAGGCCACAGCAGTTCTCCAGTGCACATGTGAACAGTTAATGCAAAAAGATGGAGGCAGAGATATTTGTAGCCTCTCTCCGCCATAGCCCTCACACTCATGGGGCTGGCCATCCTCTGCCCATGTATGCACCTTTCCCGAAGGACATCCCCTCTGAATGGTGGCCACATTCTTGGCCATTACAGAGCAAGTGTGTCCTCAATGCTTCAAGGACATAATTATAAGGCCTGTACACACTTTTGGGAATTACAAAAGTATTTCACTAGTCAGCCAACATTCTTAACTCTTCACTGTCAATTCTCCTTGCTTTAGGTATATTCCTGAGCCCCTAGAAGGGTATAGTGTAGGCAGACCTGGTCTGAGGATGAAGAGAAGGTCCTTGGCTTCATGCAGGATAGAAATCAGGGATCAGCCAGGAGGAAGTGAGGGCAGAGTTTTTTTAATACTGTAGGTGATAGAGTATAGCAGATGGAGAGTCTAGGAGACTTAGAAAAGAAATGAGTCTCACTGTTGTTTGGGGTTAGGGGTTATATTGGAAAGGGGTCCGGGCTATGTCTTCTTTCAGGCAACCAAAGTGGGTCTATCAAAAGCAAGCATCAGGCGTTATTCCACGAATCACTGAAGCTAGGGGGTATTGAGGCCAGTGTCAGCTGAGGTTTGTTTGAAGCGAATATCCAGGAACACGCTTGGGATCCAGTTTTTAGATGTTATCAGGTGTACAGAGGCCTAGCACGAGACTCAGAGAATGATTAACTTTCTTGCCTCCCCCTTGGAGTAGGAGTGTAACTTCTTTGGTTTACTCAGATGCAAGGTGAGATACAGAACATGAGTAAAGGAGGCCCTGCAGAAAAAACAGCAGAAATGGAGGCTTTCTAGCGGCACTTGGGTGGCTCAGTTGGTTGGGCATCTGCCTTCAGTTTGATTGGCATGATCCCGGGGTCCTGAGGCTGGGCCCTGCATGGGGCTCCCTGCTCAGCGGGGAGCCTGCTTCTCCCTCTGCCTCTCTTCCCTCGTGCTCACTCACGTGCACATGCTTTCTCTCTGAAATAAATAAAATCTTAAAAAAAAAATGGAGCCTTTCTGAAATGGAGTCCCTTCAGTTTCCCTGTCTCCGGCAAAAGGGTACAGCAGCCTATAAAAACACTGCCTTAAGACCCTAGAAAGTCTGAAATGATGGAACTCTGCCAAACAATAGAGAAACCCATTCTGAAAATACCAACATTTTGTGTAGTAAGGTCAATAAATGTCATTGATTCATATTAACAGCAATATTATCTAATGCGGACATTAGTCCTACTGAATATTTTCACTCCTCTATTCCCTGCCACCTACCCCCATAACTACGCTCCACACAGCAGCCAGGGCTAACTTTTAGAAATTAAAATCAGATTGTATGACCCCTTGCTAAAGCATTCCAAATGCTTCCCAACGCTTAGAATAATATCTAAGCATCTTACCATGTCCCAGAAAGTTCTAGATCATTTGTCCCTGCCTATATCTTCCACCTCACCTCCCTCCATTTTCTCATATTCACTGGTCCCAGCACACAAGTTTCCAGTTTGTTCTTGAACACAACCCATCTGATCTGGCCACTGGGCCTTTGCACTTGCACCTCCTTCTGTCTGAAACTCCTACGGCCCTGCTCTTGGCCTTGTTTTATTTGTTAATTCAAGCGTCTGTTCAGGTGACACTGCCTTAGAGCGTTCTCCACAATCACATAGTTGACATTGGCTTTCATTCCCCTTCGCTCTCCCATTCGTCCCTCAACCCTCCCCCCCCATCACGTGTTAATCCCTGCCCTTCACTCTAGAATGTAAACACCATGAGTGCAAAAGCTTTCTCTATCTCCCTCCTGTCTCCAGGACCTTCTGGAATATTTGGCTCATAGATACTCAATAATAAATATTTGTTGACTGACTGCCGATACTAATTTCTTAACATTTCCAGGCATTTTAGAGACACTATTGCATGGGGGAGCTGCTTGGAAACTTAATCTCCCTTATGAAGGCAGGGAACGCCTTGCTTCTCTTTCATTATTTAATTATCTTCAAAGCTTGGGATTTCAGGAAGATTAAAAATCTTCCTTATTGCAGTTTTCACAGCTACATGCTCTCAGGCCCAAGCACAGCACCCGTGACTCTGACACAGAGAGCCGGTGTCTGGCCTTGGGGTAGGATCTGCATGGTGAGAAAGCATCCTCAGACCCTTACCACCGGAATCTTTTGAGCTTTTAATTAACAAAGTATTTTCTGTTTCTTTCTCATTCATGGTCAGGATTTTGATGAGCTTGTAAGTGGGAGCTCTGTTACTTGGAGGAGGCTGGAGGAAGTGCTTAGGGCTGAGAGGGGCCAGGGCTGCCTTTAGCCACTGGCAAAAGATTCAGCAATGTTCCAGCTGCCTTAGCCAGGATCTGTGCCATTCACGCCCCGTGTGGGAGGATGGCAAGGCACTGCTTGTCAGCTGCAGTGCGTTGCTGCACTTGCTGGGATGCTCTGCTTACCAGACATTTCTGTCTGTCCACAGCATCTTTATGGACATGGGGGTCCCCAAGTTTTCAGTGGGGGAGGTCAGCAAGCAGCAGTTTGAGCCGGTGTTTTGTCATTTGGGCACCTTTGTGTCAGCATTTGGGTTGCATCCAGGCTGTCTCAGCACTTCTGAACAACCAAGGTCTGGAAATAGTTCATGCACAGAGCTGGCTTGTCGAGAGAAGGCATCTCAGCTGAGTAACAGCACTTGTCTGACTGCTGTCCACTCCATGGCCCAAGGTCCAGGCCCACTTCTCACAACCACCTGCTCCGGACCTTTCAGAGCCATGTGAGGTCTGGAGCAAAGTTCGGCATTTAGATGCAGCATTGCATCGAGACAGATGTGGGTTTGAGTCTTTACTGATGTATTTAAGCCGCCAAGCCTCAATATCTTTACTGTAAAATGATAACTGTTATCTACCCCACAAGCTTTTTGAGAGGATTAAATGAGACCCTGTGTGCAGGGTTCAGAACAGGAGACGTCAGCTGTTATTATTTGGGTTCAAGTCTGTGTATGGCACCTTAACAGGCTCTCTGGGCCTCAGTTGCCTCATCTGTAAAATAGGGGTAATGCCTCATGGTCATGTGACCATGAAACGAGAGTGTGGGATACATGGTCAAGCACTGTGCGAATACCAGTGAGTTCCATCAATGAGCCATTTTCATTCCTGTCCACCCCCGCCATGAAGGTGACTTTTTCACGAAACCCTACACATGAATATGTCATCTGTCTTACTCAGTAAAAAACGTAGACGTATACAATAGGGAAGGTTGTATGCAAACGCTGGGAAGCTAAAAAAGCAGAAGAAGAAGGAGGAGAAGCAGCGGCAGCAAGTAGCATTAAAATGACCATTGCATGAGTGACTGGACTATTGTTCCTCAGGGGAAAATATTTCCCAGCTTGTTTAGAATAGCAAAAAGAGGGGAAAAAAGATTTGATGGTTATTTCTAATCTGTCTCCCCCAGGGAAAATAGACCTGAGTTATGGGGTCTTTTTTGTAAAGTCAGAGTCTAGTATAAAATGAACAAGTTAGAGAACTTCTGCGAGGAGAGCCTAAGGGGATTGGGACAGGGACTCCTGGTTGCACATCATTCCTGGCACGGAACTTCCTCTTCCTCGTGCCCCACCCCACCGCCGTGGCCTGCTGGCACCTGGGTGTGCCCATGAAGAGCTACCTCAGCTAGCTGCATTCCAGTCCCCCTTGCAACGATGTCCCCGACTCACAGCTGATAGCTGACAACCCTCTTAGCCCACGCCACTCCCACCAGTCTTCCTCACCCCTAGCAATAATTGATGCTGCTAGGAGGAGCACAGCTGGGCATTTGTATAGTAAAGCAGCGTGTTATTATATGTAAGCTCTGGTTTCTCTTTGTATTTTTTCAAAAATTACACTGAGTACTTTTAGCTTCATATTTTGTCTTCTGTCCTCTGGGCAGTTTCAAGGGTCAGGGGCATTTCTTTTTTTTTTTTTTTTAAAGATTTTATTTATTTATGTGACAGAGAGACAGCCAGTGAGAGAGGGAACACAAGCAGGGGGAGTGGGAGAGGAAGAAGCACGCTCTCAGTGGAGGAGCCTGATGTGGGGCTCGCTCCTGGAACGTGGGACTCGATCCTGGAACATGGGACTTGATCCCGGAACCCCGGGATCACGCCCTGAGCTGAAGGCAGACACTCAATGACTGCGCTACCCAGGCGCCCCAGGGGCATTTCTTATGTAAATTTCTCCAGTACCCCCTTCCTGAAGGAGAATCCTCTTCTCTGGAAGGAGCCCATTCCACAGGAGGCTAACTCTGCCCTTCCCATTCACATGACCCAGAACTGGTCACTCCACATATCCTACGCTTCTGGCTATTGTGACTGGTTCCGATGATCCAGCCCAAGCAAATCAGAATCTTCCTTGGGTTTTTTTCTACTGTCGTAATCAGCAGAAGTCCTATCTTTCCTCTGGGGTCATGAGGCTGAGAGGATTTCAGTCTGAGGTTGCCGGTAGTCATGGGATGAGGGCCTGTTTGAGAGACAGGAGATCCCTGATAGCATTGTTTGCACACTGGATCCAGCCTCGCCTGAAGCCACCGAGTAGGGTGAGCATGTAAGCTAATACATACCGCCCATGCTGCTATTTTTGAATGGGTTTCTATCACTTCAACTGAAAACATCTTGATCAATAAAGTAATATTAGCCTTGTGTTTTGAAAATCTTGAAGACTTTACAGGATGGAATGAATGTGGTACAAAGAAATGTGAAATAGAGGGTAGCACAGAGGGTTATGTTCAGAATATCCTTTTAAAAGAACACCTCTCATTTATTGCACACCTACTATTTGCCAAACATTTTATATACTCTGTCTCCTTGGCTTCATACCACCATCCTGCATATTGTATGATACCCATGTTAGAGGGAAGAAAATTGAGACTCGGTCAAGAGACTTGTCAAAGACCACTCAGGGAGGAAGTGGTGGAGCCAGGATTTTGCACTCAGGGTTTTGGTCAAGTAATCTGTATCGTACAGATCTAAGCCTACTGCTTACTCCTTCCTGCAGCATTTACTGGACATTCGCTATTTGGCAGGCATGGCTTGGCACTGGAGATATGAAATGAATAAGTTAGTGCCCATTTTTCAGCTGTTTACAATCCAGTGGGGGAGACCCCCCACTAGGGTCATTATTATGAGTTGAATCGTATCCCCCCAAGGATGTCTTGAAGTCCTAACCCCTGGTACCTCTGAACGCAAGCTGCTTTGGGAAGAGGATCTAGGCAGATGTAATCAAGTGAAGATGAAACCATTAGGGCAGGACCTCATCCAATATGCCTGGTGCCCTTAAAAGAGGGAAATTTAGACACACAGGTGAGCGCCATGTGGAGACTGAGGCAGAGATTGGAGTAATATCCTCTGCAAACCAAGGAAGACTGAGGACGGCCCACTGCCACCAGAAACCAGGAGAGAGGCATGGAGCAGTTCCTCCTTACAAGCTCTCAGAAGGAATCCAACTTGCCAACACCTTGGTTTAGGACTTCTAGCCTCCAGATACAGCCACCAGGGTTCCACCTCCAGGAACCTCTGTTTATTTGAATCTCGCCTACGATTGTTCTTCCTGGGACAAGCTTCTGCAGCCAGAGTCCCACCCTCTCCATCATCACATCAAGACCCACCCTCTATGACGACTGTCCCTTCACCTGCCCTCTAAACAAACTCTGGTCCCAAAGGTGACCAGGGGCCCCACTGTTTGCTTTGGACCAGAAAGTGCTGGGTGGCAGCGGTCAGCTAATGCTAGGGTGTCACCCGTCCTTTATATTCCAAGGCTGTCTGTTTCCAGGATACAGGTCTCATGATTCCGCCTTTGTGATTAATGTGGAAGCCATTTCTTGACGTAGTGTGTTAATAACACAGCGGAGGCACACAGGCCTTGGTGGCGCAATGTGGCAGCACTTTTATCTGACCGGCCCTCATCCCAGTCCATTCCTGGGAGCCAGGTAGGCAGTGCAGATAGGCAAGAAGTTGCAAGATGAGGGGAACTGAAGTCTGAATTAATCAACAATTTGCCTAGGGTAGTGATTAGCTGTGATTTGGACCTGCTGGCTAGCATGCCAAGCATCGGCTCAAATTCCCTAATTTTCAACTTTTTCACAATGCCGACAGGACTTTTCTAATGACGTGCATTCACCTGCTGATGTGTTTGGAGGGCAAAATACGACCTCATTAAAAATGGGGAAGCCCCTACTAGCTGAAGCTTCCCTGTGGGTGAACTTCAACCTTCCATACTCCCAAAGAAGGGGACAGTGTCAGTCATAATTATCAGCAGGTGGGTGTCCTCCTGTCAATACCTCAAGGCAAAGGCCCCAATTTTGCTTTTTTTTTTTTTTGTACCCTTAAGAATGTCTAACAGAGTGGGTGCTTCTGGCCTACTGGTATGCTTGACTAAGTATAGAAATTTAATTCGGGCCACAGTGTCCCTAGTTTATTAAGTATGGTGGTTAAGACTTTGAACTTTGGGGGTATGGGGGGCCAGACTGTCTGGATTAGGATGCTGGCTGGCTGTGTGATTTTGGGAAGGTCAGTTAACCTCTCTGAGCTTCAGTCTCTCATCTGTAAAATGACTTGTTAGAAAGCATCAATGAGGTAAGATACCCAAAGTGTCCAGCATTAATAAAAAGGCATGTAATTAACTGGTGACTGGCAGAGCGCTGACCACAGAGTTTGTCTGGCTCCGGATCCCAGGCCATTGCCCATCTTGCAAGTTCAGCATGACTTCCACTGGAATTGCTCTCCATCATGGGATGGTTTGTCACAACCAGAGGTGGGACCAGGAGCCGCGTGCTGTAGGAGCCACGCTGGGCACTGCTGTATCCTTTCCATAGATGCCTGAGCACAGGGCCAAGCCCCCAAACTCACAGCCAAGAACCCCCCCTACTCCCAACTAGTTGGTTATCCAGAAATCTCGAGAATGTCCTTGCCTGTTTGGGGGGGAAATAGAAGCTTTCCAGACTCCTTTCAGGTCTCTCTTCCAGGGCTTGTCAAAGGCCTATTTCGTAAGGACGGGAGCACAAGGGGAGAAGACCCATGTTAGGGTTTTATTCCGTTACCTCCTCCTCCCCTCCACCCCGAGGCACAGGTGACTGCGGTCTCAGACCTGGAAGCAGGGCTCCTGGCTACCGGTCTGTATTAGTTTCTTAGGGCTGCCCTTCACAAGGTAGCCCACACTGGACGGCTTAGAACAGACATGGATTGCTCCACATATCAAGAAGCTGGAAGTCCAAAATCGAGGTGTTGGCAGGGCCAGACTCTCTGTGACGGCTCTAGGGGAGAATCTCTCTGTGCCTCTTTCAGCTTCCGGTGTTGCTGGGCATCTGTGGCCGTCTTTGGCTTGCAGCAGCATCCCTCCAGCTGCCTGGTCACCTTGTCCCCATGTCTCCACATGGTCTTCTCTCTGAGCTCATCTGTCCACGTGTCCTGGTTTCCTCCTTTCATAAGGACACCAGTCCTATGGGATCAGGCCTGCACCCTAATGACCTCATTTTAGCTTGACTACCTCGTAAAGATTCTTTTCCAAAGAAGGTCTTGTTCTGAGGTCCTGGGAGTTAGGACTTCAACCTAAGTTGCGAGACACAAATAAATTCATAACACCATCCTTGCTGGTTAATTTTATATGTCAACTTAATTAGGCCACTATGACCAAATATTTGGTCAAACTTCATTCTAGATGTTTTCTGTGAAGGTATTTTTCTAGATGAGACTAATGTTTAAATCAGTAGACTTGGCTTTAAGCAGATTACTCTCCATCCAGTCAGTTGAAGGCCTTAAGAGAAAAGGAGTGACTTCCCTGGAAAAAGAGGGTATTCTGCCTGCAAACTACATTTGGACTCAAACAGAAATCCTTCCCTGGATCTTGCAGCCTATCCTGTAAGATTTTGGGCTGGTCAAGCCTCCACAATCATGTGAGCCAAAATTCCTGAAAATAAATCCTCTCTCCCTCTCTCTCTGTATATACACAAATATATAAATATATATATGTATATATGTATGAATATATAGATCTCTATATGTGTGTTTATACATATATAGACATTTCTATATCTATTTATCTGTACATACACGTATATACATATAATACACATATCTATGTAGTAACCGAGAAAGAGTTCGTTCTGTTTTTCTGTTGGTTCTGTTTCTCTGGAGAACCTGACTAATAGCCCATCCAAGGATCCCTGTAACCGGAGGCACTCTCTTCGTCCTCAGGATTTGGCAATGGTGCTACAGTTACGGCAAGGCTAGTGATGCCTCACCTGGACAGCAGAGCATACCAGAGTGCCTCTCCCCATGTCACTGTAGACAAACTATCAGTCAACCATTGAACAAGCATTTCTGAGCCTTCAACTTTTATTATTCCCTTAGCAAATATAGGTTGAACAGTTCAGGCTCAGCTGAACTGCTATAAGAGATGATGGGGAAGAAACGAGAAGAAATTTCTGAGCTACACAGGATGACAGAGGCTTCCGGAAGCTTCCAGGCTTCCTCTGTTGTATACATGGAGTCGGAACAGCATCACTCTTCTAAAACAATGCACAACATTTTGAAGCCTATCACGTTGTTCTCTATTTCCTTCACCTATTGCTGTGTAACACACTGCTTCAAAATTTGGTCGCTTAAAATTACAACTATTTTATTTGTCCCTGACTCTGAGGGTCAGCAGTTCATGCTGGGCTCGGCGAGGTGGCTCTCTACAGGAGTCACTCCTGCAGCTTCTGCCACCTGGCAGCATCCCAGGTGTCTCAGCTCAGGCTGCTCTAACACAGATGCCCTATGGGGTTTAAACAACAGAGATGTATTTCTCACCGTTCTGAAGCCTGGGAAGTCCAAGATAAAAGTGCCAACCAAGAGAACCCAGAAATGGACCCTCGGCTCTTTGGGCAACTAATCTTTGATAAAGCAGGAAAAAACTTCCGGTGGAAAAAAGACTCTCTTCAATAAACGGTGCTGGGAAAATTGGACAGCTACATGCAAAAGAATGAAACTTGACCACTCTCTCACACCATACACAAAAATAAACTCCAAATGGATGAAAGACCTCAATGTGAGACAGGAATCCATCAAAATTCTAGAGGAGAACATAGGCAACAACTTCTATGACATCGGCCAGAGCAACCTTTTTCACGACACATCTCCAAAGGCAAGAGAAATAAAAGATAAAATGAACTTATGGGACTTTATCAGGATAAAGAGCTTCTGCACAGCCAAGGAAACAGTCAAAAAAACTAAGAGACAGCCCACGGAATGGGAGAATATATTTGCAAAGGACACCACAGATAAAGGACTGGTATCCAAGATCTACAAAGAACTTCTCAAACTCAATACACGAGAAACAAATAAACAAATCATAAAATGGGCAGAAGATATGAACAGACACTTTTCCAATGA
>NC_048228.1:90434687-90463263 GCF_002007445.2 Ailuropoda melanoleuca
GATCGGTAGGGGAAGAAAGGGATAAAGAAAAGGGGGGTAATCAGAAGGGGGAATGAAACATGAGAGACTATGGACTATGAGAAACAAACTGAAGACTTCAGAGGGGAGGGGGTGGGGGAATGGTGCATGGTGCACTGGGTGTTATACGCAAACTAATGAAGCATCAAACTTTACATCGGAATCCGGGGATGTACTGTATGGTGATTAACATAATATAATAAAAAAAAATAAAAAAATAAAAGTGCCAACCAATTCAGTTCCTGGTGAGTGCCCTCTTCCTGTTTTGCAGAGGGACCCCTTCTTGCTGTGTCCTCTCGTGGCAGACACAGATCCTTCTCCATGTTCTTCCTAGAAGGGCACTACTTCCATTCGGGGGGTCCCACCCTTGTGACCTAATTACCTCCCAGAGGCCCCACCCTAATACCATAACACTGGGGGTTAGGCTTCCACATATGAACTGGGTGCATGGGGAGGGACAGATACTCAGTTCCTAGCACTAAGACTAGATGTTCCAAGATGGCCTTACTCACACATCTGGCAATTGGTACCGGCTGTTGGCCAGGATTCTCATTCCATTCAAGCTCTTATTTTCAAGATCATTAGCCAAGGCTTTCTTCCCTGGTGGTTCTCTGTTCTAAGCAGGTGACAGCGGAAGCTTCAAGGTCCCTTAAGGCCTAGGCTCATAAGTCACCAAACATCACTTCCGTTGTATTCCTTTGGCCAAAGCGAGTTACAAAGCCTTCCTATGATCAAGGCAAGGAGGAACAGATGCCACCACTTGGCAGGACATGGTGCAAAGTGATGTGGCGAAAGGATGTCTATGCACTGATGTGAGGTTTCATTACGGCCAACTTTGCAAACAACCGCCCACGTTCAGTAGGCAAATTAAACTGGTGAGTGTAAAGGGCGAGTTATGTCTGGATACGTCAGGGAAGGTGACAGCATGATACTGATCAGCACCAGAGAGCAGAGGGGCATCTCGGATGTGCAAGGACATTGCTATATATTATGCCATTTGATTGAGAACCCAGCATGGAGGTTTTCTGGACTCTGCCTGATTCAGAGTCTAGTCTATCAGTTTTTTTCTTATGAAATTAGGTATTTGCCTCATCCCTGTTACAGCACAGCCAAGAGCATCTGGCTGAGCCTGCTAACTTATGTTCTTAGATTTTCCTTGGCAGAAATTAATTTTTTTTCTTAAGAATTTTTTTTCTTTCTTGAGGCTGAGTCTTTGGGTTAATACTGGGGATCCACAATTCATAAATTTGTTCCTCTTGGTTCATTGTTTCAAAATGAGACTTTTAATAGATTCCGAAGACTTAATAAGAGTGCTGCCTCGTCACATAATGAAGTTACCGTGCACGTGGCTGACAGGTAGTAATTTATTATTATCCTTGCCCCTGATAAGAGTCGTGCCATGCACAGTGGGTGCCTAATAAATATTAGCTCTAACAACACAAGCAGAGGAAGAAAGTTTGTCCTTTTGTGTCTCAACCAACCATTCATAATACCTCTTTCTATGACTACCGTGTCTATTGTCTGTTAATTTTATCAATTATACGTAGAGGGGAACTATAGCAGGGTGTCTTTATTATTGTTAGTTTAAATGTCCTAATTTATCCTGCCACCGTGTTTTGCTTAGTGTAACAAGTCACAATATTTTTCCGTCCCTGCAGTGAAAGACTGCAATAAGTTGATCTCGCTAACAAGAGATAATTACTAGCTTCCTCAAGAATGTTACTGTATATGCATTGCTAAGCGTTCCAGGAGGATTAATATTTCTATGAATTTTGGACAAGATGAGGTGGCAGCCAAGAAAGATAGGGCTGTTTTAATATTTGTCCTTGTTCCATTTGCATATCCATCACCGGCAATTTGTTAATGCCGCGTGTGTATTGGACTGTGGTCGCGCGGAGAATTAATGCCCCTCCACCAACTAGTACATCCAATTCCAAAGTGAGAAGTAGACAAGTCAGAACATTGGACAGTTCTGGCAGTCACAGGGTTTGCGTTCAGGAGGAACTTGTGCGCAGAGTGATGCTTTTCTGAAAAGCCGTCTGTGATATGGCAGATTTGCAAGCACGGTTCACTGATGTTCAAAGGCTTCTTCCTCACATGAGCAGAGCTATTCTGGCACTTGGAATTGTACAGGTTTTTGGCTTTTTTTTTTCTGGCTTGTTTGTTTTTATTGTTGTTGGAAGCAGACAGGGGAAGGTGAAGGATTTAAAATTCAGCAGAGGATTGCCGATAGTCAGAGGTCAGTGGGGTTGGGAAGTCTTTGGCAAGCTAAAGAGAAATGGAAACCTCCTGAAATGTTCAAGTTCGTGCGTACATCAATTGCACCGGACACCCTAACCAAACTGCATATATGGGGGTATTAAATACACTGAATTCTCTGAAGACATTTCTAGTAAAGTCTTCTATTTAGGAAAACTTCAGGTAAACCACAAGTAGGCAAATGTTGATCTATTAACTTGAAGTTGGAATTTGGCTGTCATTACTAAGCATTTGTGAGATACCTCGTTCGGTCATTCATGGGTTCATTTAATCAACCAAAGGATAATTGTTGAAGGTCTCCTGTGAGTCAGATGCGTGGTGGGCTTTGGGAATATCAGAGGATTTGCAGTCCAGAGAAGAAGACAGCAAACAGGCAGTTTCAATAGGATGGAATTTATGGTAGGGCTTAGCACACAAGGCTGTGTACGTGCACAGAGATGCCTCAGGCCTGATAGAGGGGATCTGGGTGGGCCTCTCAGGAGGAAGGGGCCTCTCAAGAGGAAGGTTCCTCTCAGGTGAGGCAGAAGGTGGGAGGAGAGATGAGGCGGGAGGAGTAAGCTGCAAGGATCTGTGGCAATCAGACCCATGCTGTGGGCTTTGGCCGGTTGGAGGCTTGGCGGCTGTAAGAAAGGAAGTGGCATGACCAGGCGGAGCTGTTCAACACTACTGTGCTTGTAGTGAGGCAGGTGGCGGAGAGAGGTGTCTTAGGTTGGGGTGCCCAGAAGCAGAGCCTGAGACAGGCTTCTTGGGCAGGCAGCTTCCAGAGGGAAGGGTGAGCAGGGTAGGGGGCTCTCCATGTCCTCCACGTGGGGGAGATTGCAGCATGCCATTGCTGGAAAGGAAAAGGGGAATCAGTTCTTCTAATGGAAAATGCATTAGGCTTTCTGAAGAGAGCCGCTAAGTACAGGGTGAGAACTATAGGACATTACAGGCGGTTTGGCGGAGGGTGAGACCTAAGAGGTGTATCCATCAATCTCAAAGAAAAGAGGCCCACAATTCCGAATTAATCAGAGGTAAAGGGAGTGGGATTTGAGTAACATTGAGAGATATGTCAGGCAAAGCAGGGATGTGGTTCTGCTAACATTCTGAAAATAAATAATTCTCTCCTATTTCCATCAGAGGTGCTCAAGGTAATTTGCAAACATTTGCAGGCAAGTCTTCATGGAGGCTGAACTGCAGGCAAAGCTCCCACTGACTTCACAGGGAGCTCCCAGGGGACACGCAGCAAGGTGAAGCCTTGGTTCTGGGTAATTAAGACTTATGGCACCCTTGTTAGTGCAGAAATCCCTGCTCGAGTCATTGAAATGCAGCAGCCCTGTAACCTCGTAGCTTCTCAGTGGCCGGCGGCCGTTAGAAGCTCACTCAAGCCATCATTAATTTTGCTATCCTTCGCGTTCTGAAATCAGAGGATGACTTCACTTTGATTGAGAGGGACAGTCACGTTACAATCAGTGGAGTCAGCCTGTGTTGGTCTGTGGCCTCAGAGCTGCCTGCTGATGGTAGGGTTGGTCCTCCATGGGGTGGCAGGAAATAGGAGTTGGCAGAGAGAGAGCCAAATTTACCATTGCTTCTGAGCCGGTGAAATTCTCCCCAGACACCCCACCTGCACTTCTTTCTTTTTACATTACTGTCTATTTCTATGTCCCTTCCTGTCCCCTTCTCTAAGACACAAAAGTGCTCACAGGTGGTCAGGCCTGGACAGGGAAGAACGTCTCTAGAACACTCTTCAGATTCCTGCTGTGGGTTGGGGTGGAGAGGGAAAGGGTACATGAATTAGCAGTTGTCTATGAGGTTTCACCTTGTGCAAGAGGCTGTGCCGGCAGCTAGGAAGGGGACTAAGAATTCTGTAACATGTCCCTGACCCTCAAAGAGCCTAAAATCTAAAAAGAGGCACATCTCTACTGAGAGTAAGATACCTACCAACACTTCCACGCAGAGTAAAATACCTACCAGCTAGGGTTAGCAGGACAGCTTTGGAGACAGACAGTCTGAATTTGAATCCTGACTCTGCCACACTGGCTGTGCGATCTGAGGCAAGTTATACAACCTCTCTGTGCCTTGGTTTTCTCATCTGTAAGATGGGGATAACAGTAATACCTACTTCATAGGGTCATTGTGAGGAATAAACGTATTAATGAAAGAGTTCAAAACATGGTCATTACCCAATAAATGTGAGCAAAGCAACACATTTATAGAGTACTGACTGTTGAGTACGAATATCCTTTATCTCATCTAATCTATAAACAGCATAGGAAGTGGGTACCAACATTATCCCCATTTTACCAACAAGGAAATAGAGACTCAGAGAAGTTCAGTAACTTGTACAAAGCCACAAAGCCAGAAGTGAGAGAGCTGGGATTTGTACCCAGAGCCAAGGCACTCAGGCGTCATTCTAGAATGTGTCTCCTATAAGAAAATTGACAAGGGCCCATGCTTTAGGTACTCAGAGAACCAAGAGCCCCCTGGGAGCCTGGGCAGTCAAGGAAGGTTTCTGCTGAGTCTTCACTGGCACTTAGGACGCTGTTTATTTATTTGGCCAACATTTATTGAGCACTTAATGCAATCAGGCACAAAGCTGGAGATGCTGTGTGTCATGCATGGTTTCTACCAGCAGTTTAAAGGGGAAGAGGGAAACCGTCAAATGCCACAGCAGCAGGGATGGCGCTCTGTAAGGGCCACAGCAGGACTTTGAAGGGGCAGTGGCCAAACCCTTGAGGATGGGAAGATACAGAAGGTGGAAGGCAGGAGAGGATCCCCAAGGAGGTGAGGGCTTACAGCACAGCGGGAGCAGAGGCTCAGAGGGATGAGACAGCTAGAGGAACCCCTAAGCGTTTACTTGGCTGAAGCCAAAGGTGAAAGTGGGTAGATGGTAAGAAATAACTATAATAACCAGCATCGTTTGCATACTCACGGTGTGTTAAGCAGGCTGCACTCTCACTTTTATTCTTTCCCTGGAATAGGCCAACTGTGGCCTGTGGGCCAAATCTGGTCCACATCTGTTTTTGTTTTTAGCCCACCAGCTGAGAATGATTTTTACAGGTGAACATTGACAATAGGTTTTGATGATCGGGAACACTAACTTTGAATCTTAATTAAGCGAAATGTTAACTCCCCCTCAAACCCCTGAAAAGAATGTCACTATCTCATTAGCAGACCTGTATTATTAAAAAATTGTCCTTGATTATTATTCTATTTTGAACTTTGTCAATACTATATGTTGTGAAAATTTATTTTCTCTCTAGTTATAGAAGTATCTATATAATAGCTTTCATTTTGCATTTTGACCTACAAAACCTGAAATATTTACTCCCTTGCCCTTTATAGGAAAAGCCTGCCAGCCCCTGTTCTTTCCAAATGCCCATGAGACATCATTTTATCTAAGGATAAGGGAACTGAGGCACCAAGGATGAACTGAAGGGACTCAAGTCGCGGAGCTAAGACAGGGTGGGGATAGGGTTTGAACCCAGATAGTCTTGTCCCAGGGCCTACACACTGAACCACACCTCTTCCTAGCATTCGCAGAGCTCTGCGAAAGGAGAGAAGCACTGGAACTAAGTAAGGCAAGGGGAGAGGGAACAGAGGGGGACACAACGGCCCAGATGTGGGGACCAGCAAGAAGGAGGAGGCTCCCCTGGGTGACCTGATGTGTGTGGACCTGAGCTCAGGCTGTAAGCCTTGTTTCCCAGAAAAAGAATTTCTGATCGGGGCATCGGATTTCTCTCTTGAGTGATTGGGCTTATTCACAGGGTTTGCAGGAAATGCGGGAGAAAGAAGGCTGGTGGCCAAGTGTGGGATGGAGGGGACGTTTGTTTGGTTTGGACAGGTGGTGCAGGGACGGCTCCGGGATAAATGTGTGGAGATGCTCCAGCAGGAGGGTGGGTCTCAGGGCCAAGAGGAGAATCAGGGGTCATTTGCAACGGGGGCCGCAGCCTCTGAGAATCAGAATTCACACGCTAAGGGAAGAAATTACTCCCTCTGTTAACAGGTATTGAGAAGTCCGCCTTCTCAGAATAGGGGTGGGGACAGAGCAGTGTTTTTATTTTGAAACCCTGGGGTGGAGGGGAGTGTGGGCCATGGTTCTGGGTTCAGGGGATCTGGGAGAAGGAAACACGGTTCTTTTTGAAATGAGTTATCCATGTCACCGTACGACAGCTCGCGTCTCACACACACACACACACAGACGCACACACACACCACAAAGGATCTTCAAAGACATATTTTTTAAACTCCAGTGTGTGTATGAATTTACACAGAATTATCTGATTAGCTTCAGAGGCTGCTGACTTGAGCGTGAAGATTTCCAACTAAAAGCAGAGGGGAAATGCTCAGTATAATTGAGAACGCAAGGCGAATTTCCTTCCAGTGAAGTTACAAAACACAAAGCAAGAAGCAGCCTCTGATTATATGACTCCTACCTGGGGAAGGAAAAATCTTTGATTATCTATTTATGCCCTGCCATACTCGGGGCCCGGAGGAAATCAGGCAAGCCTAAAAGAAACTAATTTCCACCCCTTCTCCCTCTCCTCTCTCTCGTTTCGTGGCCTCTGTAACCTTGATGGGCTGGCCTGCGTGCACCAGGTTGACTCGGAGTTCCACTGGGGCAGATGCTTCACCAAGGGGCAGGTGCTGCTGGCGAGGGAGAGACCAGGAGGAAGGGGCCGGGGGCTGGTCTGAGTCGGCCTTGCCCACTGAGAGGATTTTTAGAGACCGAATGTCTCTCCAAGAATTCTTGGGGCAAATAAAGAGAAAAAGACGAGGCGGTGTGACATTTTAGAGGAAGTGAGGGTTTATCCAGGTCGGGGCGTGCCCCGTCTTTGCAATGTTTGCCTTGGTTTTCCTGGAGGCCAGTCCTGTTCTATAAGGTGCTTCCGTGCAAGTTATAAAAAGGTAGCCCTAAAAAAAAAAAAAAAAGGTTAAAAGGTGGCCTGGCTGCCCCTGTGTCCCACCCCAGGGCAAGCCCGAGGCGAGGACTAATGGCAGGGCAAGGAGAGGAGGCTCTCACTCCACTTGCCCCCTTGGGTGAGCCTGGGGGCCGAGCAGACACATCTGGCCCCCCAGTCCTGTGGGCCCTATTTATTCATTTGCCCAAAGAGCAGCATCTGGGAAGGGGGTGCTGCATCTCCCTGATGTGGCAGGTTCAACTAACAGCTTCACATGTGTCATCTCACACACCGGGTGGTCCTTTTCCTTGGGTAACCAATGTACAAGTCAGCCTGGGGGCACCTGTCATTTCTGGCGCCCCATTCTCCCAGCATTTGACCTTCGGAGGCACTTTGAGGGGCTGCAGCCACGCTTGGAATGGCTATTCCACTGCATAAATGATCACTTTGGTGTTCTCAGTGGAACTGGAGATCAAATCAACAAGATCTAGGAAATCCATTGAAAGAAAAAAAAGCAGCGCAACCTGGTCCCCTACCTAATACGAGAATGAGATTTTCAAGAGATGTCTTTCCAAGAGAAAATGCTTGTCCATAAATACACAACTGCTGTGTAAACTAAAACAATTCTCTCTCCTGATTTGAAGGGAGCATATAACGTAGGTAGAGGAGAGATTTGTATATTTACCTCTGAACCTGATTTGATTTTAATATCATTCTGTCACTTACGAACAGTTCCCAAGTGCCTTGTCAGGAAGAGTCGCTTATTAAGCCACTGAAAATATCTTAGAAAAATAGCAGACGGTGTAAACTGTGAATCACTCCCTGAAACCCCAGTGGCCCCCAGCACCACCGGTTTCTGCCCCAAGTTAAGTGTTGTGCAAACATGTGTTCACACTTTCCTGGGCGGTCAGTGCTCACCCCGGGTGAAGAAGGGGTCACGAGGCACAGCTGGTCTGAAAGGGGTTCACAGCCCAGTGGGGAAGGAGCAAGCAGATGAGACAAGATAAGGTTAAACCATTAGAGATCAGTTGGAAGCGGCCACCCTGAAGTTGTCCTGACAAAGTGTTAAGTCTGTCTAGGGTGCGACGGATGGGAACAGGGAAGAGCGAACATTAACCCAACCTCAGGGTGCCAGGGAAATGTCAAGGCAGAGACAACTGAACGATGAACACAAGTTTGAAAGCGGCAAAGGGAGTCTCAGCACGGGCAAAGGTTTGGGGACAGGGCTGTGCCCAGCTGAGAAGGACACAGCGAGGGATTCTGCACGGCTGAACAGCATGGTGTATGTGAGAGTGACAGAGAATGGGAAAGAAGGCAGGGTGCCCAAGCCAGGCCCCCAGGGACTGCGAGCCCCGAAGGTTGCCAGGCTGAGAAAGGTGCAGATCGGTGTTTTCGATGGACTCCTCTGATGGCCTCCCGGCTGCAGAGCGAGGCTTCTCAATGAGATCCGTCTGAAGCATGATATGTGGTGGTGGTGGTGTTTTTCTCACTGACTCAGAACGTTAATTCACTTCCTAAAGTGTTTGGCTTAGTCACAGGCAGTGTTTTCAAACTATGACCTTTGGGTGGTATCTGGCCGGCCACCTATTTTTATAAATAAAGTTTTATTGGCACACGGCTGCAGCGTTCCATTCTCTGTCTATGGCTGCTTTTGCACCATGGCTGATTTTGAAGCAGAGTTCTGTGGTTGCAGCTGATGACCCCTGGGCCTGAATTATTTATGATTTGGTGCTTTGCAGAGAAAATTTGCTGACCCTTACCCTGAAGTCTTTGCCTTCTCTTTCATCAGACCAGAAACTTCGGAGATAACTGTAAAGGCTTGCCTCATTACTTTTTGTGCTGTTCACCTCTGCCTTTATCAAGTGGCCAAATGCAGTTGCCAGGAGTGGGAAACAGAGTAGAGAACCGTGTGCAGAAGAGGCAGTTAAGACGGTGAGTACCAAGAAGTGGGCAAGTCTGGCCAAACCACACCATTTCTGCTCTGCAGGGGTCCGTGAGTCTAAGATCAGCAACCTGCCATGGACGCCATGTATATTGGTTTCAGCAGAGTTTGAAAACCTTTCACCAAGTCCTTACAGGCAGGACAGAGCCAGCTAAGGGGTCGTGTTGATGGTCAAACCACGGCCCCTCCATGTACGGACTACTGTGCCGACGTCAATCTTACGGTGATCTCTTATATGTTCCTGCAATACTCTAGACTTATTCCTATCCTGTTCAGCAGTTTTATTGGCATAAATAAATCGGTCCTTTGGTGTTATCAATGTGGAGTTTCCCCATCGCTGGGGGGTGGGGGCCAGCTCACAACTGGCATTGATATGCTACATTAATGTTTCAAAAAATTCTTGAAAAGTTTGGGCAGTGACCAAAATGTGCTATATGTCAGAGCGGCGGTTTCCCCTAAGTGAGGGAAATAAGGGTTTAGCAGATCCAGCCCTAACATCCATGGGCCCTGGGGTAAGAGTACAGGGGAGGCCAGCATGCCACACCCCCAAATACTTAGAAGTTATAAATCAAGCTCGTAAACAGCTAGGCCAAATGTGTTTATCCTCCTACCTTGACAAATACACCTTCTTCACCACCCGGAAGCCCAGACTCAAATTCTGATTGCGCTGATTGCTGGGGATTTTAACGCCAGAACATGGCAGCATGGGGAGAAGCAGCCCTAGCCCCCGGGCCCCAGCTCTTGACCTATCTTCTCCTTTCTGACCTGCTCTTAGAGTCCTCAGAAGCTTATCTCCAGTTACTTCCTCCAGACTATTTCACCAGTTAGAACTGTCCTTTGGTGTCATTTGCTGGGCTCTGCCCTCTGGCTTCTGTACTTACACCCAATTTCTGCCCCCACTGCTGACTAATCTGTTTCCAGTCTCTCCAGGTAACCCCAGTGTGGTGCTTACATTTGACACAGTTCCCAGGCAATAGTGTTCCGGATGGGTTCTTCCCAGGGCTAGGAAACAGAACCTGGACAACTTGCTACTACCTTCCAGCTCCCAAGTCTTACAGGATAACTCCTCTCCCCTCCCCCACCACCTGAGCCAATGCCTCTCGAGCTTAATTACAAAGGATGAACACATACTTCAGCACATTCGGGGCTGCTGAGGGTGGGAGGTAGTCCCACCCACAAGCAATATATTTCTTCGAATGCTAGTGTTTTTATTTTCAAAGAGTCACATGCTTTAAGAAAAGATTTCAAT
Organism: Ailuropoda melanoleuca; assembly: GCF_002007445.2. NCBI lineage: Eukaryota > Metazoa > Chordata > Mammalia > Carnivora > Ursidae > Ailuropoda > Ailuropoda melanoleuca. The sequence goes on from NC_048228.1 coordinate 90,445,036, forward strand.
CATTGAAATATGATTTATATATAACATACATTCCAAAAAGTACACAAAACAATACACAGCTTAAGGAATTATCACAAGGCATAGGACCACCAGGTGAACAAATACCCAGGCAACCCCCCCACCCCTTTGTGCCTCATTATCTTCTTCCTGAAGGAAACTAACCATTATTTTTTTAAAAGATTTATTTATTTATTTTAGAGAAAGCATGAGCTGGGGGGAGGGACAGAGAAGGGGAGAGAGAGAGAGAAGCAGACTCCCCACTGAGCATGGAGTCAGATACAGGGCCAGATGTCACGACCCCGAGATCATGGCCCTGAGATGATGACCTGAGCCAAAATCAAGAGTCAGATGCTTAACCAACTGACTCACCCAGGTGCCCCGAAACCAACCATTATTTTGACCACTGATGCTATTGTTCAGTTTTGACTGTTTGGGGATTTTATGTAAATAGAATCAAACACTCTTCCTTTGCATAGCTCTTTGTCCACTCAACGTGTTTTTGGGATTCACCTATGATGCTTTGTGTAGCTCTCATCTGCTCATTGGCATTGCCATATGTCTATTATATGAGGAACCACAATCTATGTATACATTTCATTGTCGATGGGAGTGTAGGCTGTGTCCAGTTGTTGGTTGTTACGACCGATACTGCCGTGAATATTCTTGTAAATATCTGTGGTGCTTCTGAGCATGAACTCAGCACTGTGTATATCTGGAAGTGGATTGCTGGATCCTGCATTTTGCATATCTTAACTTAGTACTTCCAGCTGTCTGGAGTGGTTGAACCAACCTGTACTCCCACCATCAGTCCATGAGAGTGGGTCCATGGACCCACCTTTTCACAGGGTTTGTGGTTCTTTTTCTTCTTCTCCATGATACAGCCATGTTTGTCTCCATGTTAAAAAATGTTATACATTTTATGCCAAAGAGGGGAAATGTTGTTTCTGGACTACGTACCCAGTTTATCTTGAGGTTTCACCTGTCCCAGTTGGAGGAGTTCAACCAAGCTGACCTCTTAGAGCTTCTCCATTCAGGGTCATGACCTTCTAGGCTTTCATCAAACTGTTCAATATTCACGAACAGCTTCCCCTCACTGCCCGGCATAGCACCTGAGTCATATTGGCTGAATGTGAAGAGGATTTGCTGCTGACCTTCAATCCGTTTTGCCAAGATAGTATTTATCTGAACAATCTTATTTTGATTACAGGTTCATCTATTTGTCACTTAGATAAGCTTCTAAGTCCCTTCAAGGAAATGGACCATATACTTCCATAATACCTACCTTTCTCATCTATAAGAATTCTTGGGACCCCAGGGGGAGCAATCAGTATTTGCGAACCGACTAACTGGCTCAGTGTAGCTTAAAATCCATCTTTATTTTTATGTGATAGTGTAAGTGATTTAATGAGTGGCTGTCACTGACAAGGCACTTGGGGACTGTGCATAAAATGACATAATAACATAAAAATAAAGCTTTGCTCAGAGACTAATACGTAGGACTGCCTTCCATGGACGCACTGCTCTTTCTACTAGAGGAGACAATTCTTTCTTTGGTCAAGTGCAGTTGTTTTCATTGATAAAGGTAAGTCAGTGCACATTCCCTTCCACTGCCTTATTTGAATACTTCCCAAGTCAGGAATCATATATAATATTCATTTCAGCAATGAATATGCAGGAAGTGCTGCGTCTCTTTATTTAGGGATTTTAAACATTGCAGTCATGTTCATCATGGTGACTGTAGGCTTTTATATCCAAGACAGACTCATCTTTCAAAGTCATATTTAAATATCTCAAATGGTAGTGTTGGCCTCTTGGGTATTGCACAACATTCAACTGGAGAAGGAAGTTTGACCTCACCCAAAAAACATAAAGAAATGTTGCAGCTGTGGATCGTTCACGTTTAGGAAGCAGTGGGATGAGGGAGAAGAAGAAAATTCTAGGAATTCTAGGGTAGCTAAGTTTGCAACGAGAATCTGGATGTTGGTTTCATCTTAGAGCAGAGTGTGGGAGTTGTTCTCTAACTTAATGACGCTCTAAGTGAAGTATACAAATTTTTTTTCATTTGCATGTTTTGTAGGCAAGGTTTCTCTTCTGCTCCTTTCAATAATCTAACTACCAAGTGCTGACAGTCCAGATGCCACACATGCAGTTTCATATCTATGGCTTTGCTCTTGATTTTAGATCTTAGGATTGTTTCATTCAATCATTCGTTTGTGCATTCATTCACTTGTTCATGTGTTTAATTAGATGGTCAGCAAGAAATACCCAGCTCATGCTAAATGCCAAGTGCTGTGCTTTGTGCTCAGGGTACAGTGATGTGTCCTAACATACACTATTCAAATAATTATAAAACTGCATCCGTGCAAATACTTTGAAGGAGGAACATGGTACGATGGAAATGTGTATTAGAAAATTTGAGTTAGAGAGGTCTGGGAAGTGTCCTTGAGGAAGTGATGCCTGGGCTGGTATCTGTTAAATGAACAGGTGAGTTAACGGTGGAGTGGGAGGAGAGAAGGGGAGCTTGAGGAAATGAGAATAGCTTGTGCAAAGGGCCTGTGGTGGGAGAGAGTATGACTTACGTGCGGATTAGAACGAAGGTCAGTGTGGCAGGGGTAGAGTGAGCAGAGTGTGGGCAGGACCTTGTGGATCCTAAAGGAGCTTTGCCCTTAAAAGCAAAGTTGACTCATGGGGGAGGATAGATGGAGGATAGGAAGAGATCCAATTTCACAGTGTGGGCTGTGAGACTTAGAGATATATGAGGAAGAGGGTTTTAGAAGTTCTTGTTCTTACCTTTACACAGTCCCCGGTCAGCAGCTTGACTCAATTACAGGTGTCCCCCGACAGCTGTGAGCTGTCAGGCAGGCTGGTCTCCCAGGCCTGAGTGGATAATAGGGAGGATGCTCAGGGGTGGCAGAGGGACACGCTCCACTGGTCCGGATCTGCTCTCTCCTCTATGCACAATGAGCCATTTGGGCAGGAAGCTCGTGCTTGCTGCTTGCAGATCTGAATGTGTTTAACTGTAACGGCCTGACAGGGAAGCCTGGTTTCAACTTCAATAGAACACAAGGCACCCCACCAACTGGCATAATCTCTCCCCTGAAAGGTGATGCGTGGCCTTTGTGAACTGGGGCTTCCATTTACAACCGAGATTAAATATAGATAAATTCAAAATATAAACTTTTTGACTCCCTTTATAATGCTAATAATAAAATGCATCATAATAGCATTTTTCATCCTCCAGGTAGTCAACATTCGGAGATTCAAAAGATCTGAAAAAATATTTTTGGTTCAAGCTATTAGAATGCCTAGCATTTTTTTTTAATATTTTATTTATTTATTTGACAGAGATAGAGACAGCCAGTGAGAGAGGGAACACAAGCAGGGGGAGTGGGAGAGGAAGAAACAGGCTTCCAATGGAGGAGCCCGATGCGGGGCTCGATCCCAGAACACCGGGATCATACCCTGAGCCGAAGGCAGACGCCTTCGCTTAACGACTGAGCCACCGAGGCGCCCCTAGAATGCCTAGCATTCTAAGGCAACAATAAATCTTGGAGGGTCAGAATTCTGGGCAGGGGGAAGGAAAGGGAAAGGCAACTATTTCCTGAACTTTGACTGTGATTGTCATGAGCAGGATTTCTTAGCCTTGGCGCTATTGACATTTTGGCCGGATCATTCTTTATTGTGGTGGGCTGGCTGTCCTGTGTATTACACGTTTAACAGCATCCCTGGCCTTGACACATTAGATGGCAACAGCACACCACCCCTATCTCCCAGTGTGACAACCAAAAATGTCTTTGGTCATTGCCAAATGTCCCCTGGGGAGCAAAGCCATCCCCCCCACACACACTTTGAGCCACTATAATACAGGAGTGTGAACAAATACACCTAGGGTGGAGGGTTCTGTGAAGTAATATAAGCATTGCAAAGTTTTGAAGATTTACATAAAATTTTAAAAATATACAGAATATGGCTAAAGTTTTTTCAACCTAAAATTAGCTTTATTTCTCAAACTAGTTAAACACACAGCCTATATATGAAAATGACCACACGCGAGCCTTCCTCAAAACTCCCAACTGCGGGGCAGATCCTTTTCTATTCATTGAGGGGCGCCGAGCTTGTGATTCTGCAAGTCAACCTCTAAATTTTAAGTTTGAAATGCACAAACGGCTTTCCCTTTCCCTCCTTTGCAGAGGAATAAAAAAAGGAACCGGTCGTTCCATCTCTGTGCTCTCGAGACTTGAAACATTTCTCCCAGGCTCAGATTTGGTGGGAGATGGGAAGGTATTAAAAGCTCTAATACAATCATTCGAATGCTTAACCAGAGTCTGGAGGAATTAGAAAAGCTCTGTAAAATTTCCCAAGAGGATGAAATCTCTGACAAGGGTCCTATGCCCCCCGGCCTCTGCAGGGACAGCCCCCACTGCCCCGCCGGGCTGTTGCCTTCTGCAGACTGAAGGTGCTGGGCTGGCTGCCTCTTTACCACGCTGTGTGTGAGTGACCTTGAAAATTGGCTAAATCTCTTTGGATCTCCACTGTCTTTTCTCTGAAAATAAAAATAAAAGCAGTGGCTGAATCCCTTGTCCGAGTGTTGTGAAGTTTAATGAGATCACAGTTGGGGGACCCGGTGTTATCATTTGAAGAGTGTTACTTCTCACTTCCGAGGCTGCCAGGCTTTCTCGATATTTTGCCTATTTTCTTTTTGTTAAATTGGTTAGGTAGGCAGATGTTTCTTTTATATAATTGGAGATGCAGGATTTAGAAATGTCACGGAAGTCCCTGCTAACCACCCTAAATTTAAATCCGGTGAGTTGAGACTAGACATACACAAGTTTAAACTTATTTTGTGTACGTATAAAATAGATGAATTATGTAAACTTATGATAGATACAAAATAAGTTTAAGCTCGTCTGTCATAGACATCTTTGTTCTGTAAATGCAATATATAAAACAGACCCAAACTACATACCTATGTATGCTAGAGATCCTGCAAATATCACTGAGCAGATTTCACAGCATGAATAATAATACAATACTGCCTAAAATATTGGTAATACCATGGCTTACACAATTTGAAAAAGCTTTTGCTATTTTAGCTTAGAAGGTATATGCAATCTGTACTAAAAACTGTGAATGGAGTTAGAAGAATTTAGTTGGTGTGACTAGCAGAGCTCTGGATGGAAGTCACTCCAGGCAGCCAGGAGGAAGAGTTTATCTACAGCCCGTGGAGGAATATGAAGAGAGGGCTTGTCTCCTGTCCTGTTGTGTTTTGCGGTCTATGCTGTGGGAAGGAGGAGGATTAGGCAGGAAAATGTTGGTTCGTTTACATTAAAGCTAAAGACCGATCTCGGACTACTGTGAAAACGAACCAGATAAACTGGGGTTAGTCCAAGGGGGGAAACCAAATAATAATGGCGGACAACCTCTCTGAAACTGGAGCATGATTTTGGAATACTCCAGGGGCAGCAACATGGGATGTTTGTCTTATGGAAGAAGGTGGGAGGAGAGACCTGTAAGTTTTCAATGCTGACACTCAGTGGTGTGTTCCCTGGACAGTAAGACTTTCCTCCCTGTCCAGACTGATACTAATAACCCCACGTTTGTGTCATTTGCAAAGCACTTCCCCAGCCACCATTTGCTTGAATCCTCAAGACGATCCTGAGAGCGGCTATCATCATTTTCAATGGATCGAGCTGGCTCAGGGGAATTACTCCAAGGCCCTCATTTGCAAACTGGTAGAGAACCAATTCTATCCAATACACCAAGTTGCTTCTCTAAGAAAGAGAGGGAGAGAGAGAGAGAAGGGAGGAACGGGGAAAGGGAGGGAGCCCAGGAAGAAGGAAGGAAAGAAGGAAGGAAAGAAGTAAGGAGAGAAGGAAGGAAAGAAGTAAGGAGAGAAGGAAGACAAATTCTCTTTAAAAAGAAGGTAAAATAAAATAAAAATTGAAAGCCATCAGGGTTCTAGGTGGGGTTTGGAATCAATAGAGTGGTTTTGTTTGCCTCTAAAAAAGTTTCTTCCCTTAGGCTCACCACCCTTCCCTTTTTTATCTTAATTTCCTACTGGTGGTCTTGGCTTGAGGCTATCTTCCATGTTAAAAAAGTAAGAAGCCTGGCTTGTTTATCAGCGACTCTCTCCCACACTGGAACTTCCCAAAGGTCAGTTGGCCGCATCTCCACGTTAGCTGTCGGGTGACGTATCGCCTGGCCGGCCATATGTACCTGAACGTGGCCTCTCCAAGGACCAGGTCTGTCCTCCTGCGTGAGTGGAGTCCACTTTCCTAGTTTTAAGATGCAGTAAACAAAAGTCCGTCCCTGTAACTGACCGAGAGGGCTTGGACCCCAGAAGGCAGGAATCTTCTGGTGAGTACGAGGTCGCCCCGCTCACCCCACTCACCCCACAGTAAGCTCACTGCATCAGAACAGCTGCGGCTTTCACTTCTTGTTTTTTTGTTTTTCTAATTCCCTAAGTTTTTTTGCTTGTTTTTGCCCTCCACTGATCTGGCAGATACTTTTATACTTTCCAGAAAGGTGTTTAAGCCACTTGTGTTAAAGGTATTTTTTTCTTAAATGGTCTCCTATCAACGTGCAAAGGATACATCGAGGATATAACTTCAGAAAGTCAGAATCCGTTTAAACACAAATGACTAAATGCTAATCGTTTGGCGTTTGGCCTTTGCAATTTCATTTTATTTGAGGCCATTTTTGATGTTCTTGATTTCAAATACTTCCTAAATTTTTTTTTTAAATTTTTATTTTAAGCGGTCTCCCCTGCCAACGTGGGGCTTGAACTCACGGCCTTGAGATCAAGAGTCGCATGCTTTTCCCAACTGAGCTGGCCAGGTACCCCAAATGCTTCTTAACTTTTATTTTTATCTTGAAGGCAGTATTTTTTTTTTTAAACGGACTCCATTTGACTTCCTTCCGCTAACACCCTTTCTCAAAACATACTGGATTTCTCCATAATTCTTTTTTTTTTAAAGATTTTATTTATTTATTTATTTGACAGAGAGGGACACAGCTAGCGAGAGAGGGACACAGCCAGCGAGAGAGGGAACACCAGCAGGGGGAGTGGGAGAGGAAGAAGCAGGCTTCCCACTGAGCAGGGAGCCCGATGCCGGCTGGATCCCAGAACTCCGGGATCATGCCCTGAGCCGAAGGCAGACGTTTAACGACTGAGCCACCTAGGCGCCCCTGGATTTCTCCATAATTCACCTCAATTTTGGCGTCTGCCTGTTTGTCCAACTGTGCATCATCATGAACAAACGCTGCTTACTCTGGAAGGTGCTGGAACGGATCACCATAGTGATCTTAGCCCCCAGGACACATCTTTTGTTACATAGTCACTGGTGGGTATCACACGGGATTGCCTCTTCAAGTGAGACACATTCATCACTCACCAACCCACTGGTCCTTTTCTGGAGTAATTTTGCTCCCTCTCCACTTCACTCAGATTTGGGAAAGTTAATTATTTAATATGTTTGCAAAGCACATCGGGTTCCCTAGAGAAAGTGTGTCACATAAATATATATAAATGAATAATTAGTTAAAGTTTAAGCAGATTACTTGGTGAGTTCTTCCTTAACTGCCCCATTTTCCTAACGAGGAGTTTTGAAGTTCCAATTTCCTTTGGTTTCTCGCCCCTCCTTGTTACCAGCGTCTTCTCCCTCTTCTTTTTCTTAATAACCTTCCGTTTAATTCTTTTTCCCCCTCCGTCCATTCTATCAGTGCCGCCCATATTGTGGACACTCGGTCAATCACAGTGATTTAGCTCCAGAACCACAGGTAAAAGCCTTCATTAACTCCAACGGGCGTCATAAGCTCCTTGGAACTCTAGGGTGAGATTAATAATTAGATAATGATTCTAACGCGCTGTGAAAACGAGAAGCCAGGCTCATGAAATGCTGAGCACGGCGTGGTGATCAGTAGTCAAGAAAACCCTTGTTTACTGACCTCTTTTCCCTGATCTGTTTCAAGTAAAACAAGAGATCCCTGGTACTCTAAAAGTTAATATAAATCAAATCAAATCCCTCCTGCAATCCCGACTCTTCTCGGGGGGTTTAAACAAGACAAGGAGGTTGCGATTGAAGGGCACGACGCGGAGGTTCGTTGGATTCTCTTTGGGAACAGCAGACTAATTTAGATCGCGTTTGAAAGAGCGACATAATTGCTTATTGAATGTTGACGTCCAAATCCTAGTTATTCCTTTACCAGCGATTAAGGGGAATTAGGGAACAGTTCACGTCCATCCTGCTGAACCTGACCCAGTTTATTTACACTGTAATCTTACTTCAGAGCACGGGAGGTAAAATGAGCTGCTCTTATCAATTAATAGCCAGAGAAAAATTTAGATTTCAAGTTCAACATAAGAGCTATTCATTCCAAAGCACCTCAGAAATGAAGAGGGGCTCCCTGTTAGGCTGGAGGGAGGGGCTCTGGGGGGCGGGAGTGCTGTAGAGAGTTTTTTTTTCCTTTCCCTCTTAAGAGTTTGAATTACTGTGCAATCTTGGATTTTCTAGTGACCTGTGTTAAAGCCCTGGGGCTAAAGCAGACCTATAATGGATCTATTTCTGAATTGTTCAGCAGTATTGGAGTTTAAAACAGCAGTCGTGGTACATGCATATAATGAGGCCAGTGCTTCCTTCTCCATCCAAGAGGGCATCGGTCACAGCCCTTCACCGCTGCTCAAAGTACGGAGGAGAGCAATCTCTTCCTCAGCCCCTTCCAGAATTCTCCCAGGTAGCCAGTTCTATTCTGAGCAGACACCGAAGTTGCCCAAGGATCTGAGATACCAGGTCAGTGAAAGACCCTACCCTTGGCCCCAGATTTCCCTGTCCTGCTTTGCCCGCCCCAAACTTCAGTCCCACATTCCACAGTCAGAGATTCTCTGGGTTCAGGCACTGTTTCACATTCAAATACCTCTGGGAGGTAGAACACATTCTCGTTATCAGTGATTAATAATTTAGTGCTCATTCGACAAACATTTGTTTGTTGAATTTATTCATAACATGAATTAATCAGAGTCAGGGAGTGAGAAGATGTGTTGGAGTTCGGTGCTGCCTTTCTAAGGGGAGTGTGACCCCTCTGCATCTCCAGAGGCAGAGCTGGAACACCAAGGGGCTGGATCAGGTCCTCCAAGCCGCTTCTAGCACCAGCGCTGCCCAGCACTGCCTACCCCTCAGACAGTTGTGGGAATGGGCACAGACCAGACAGTGGGGATGGATGGGGGTGGTCCCTGGGCGTGGGGATGCTGGGGGAGAGAGCCTGAGACATAACGGAATGAGCATAGAAACTCACCAGAAGGCTTGGGTCTTTGACGTGCTTTTTATCCTTGGGTCTGAGTTCCAGAGCTCAGCTTGGAGTCCAGTACACAGTGGGTACCCAGTAACATTACATTAAAAAGAACAGGAAAAATGTCAACACCTGTATATTAGTTTTTCAGGCCTGCTGGAATGGAGTGCCCCAAACTGGAACAGAAATTTGTTGTTTCACAGTTCTGGAAGCTAGAAGTCCAAAATCAAGGCACTGGTGAAATTGTGCTCCCTCTGAAGCCACTGGACAAGGATCCTTCCTTGCCTCTTCTGCCTTCTCGGAGCCCCAGGTGTTCCTTGGCTTGTGGCCACGTAGCTCCAATCCCTGCCTTTGTCTTCATATGGCCTCCTTCCTTCTGTGTCTTCACATTGTCATCCCTCAGTGCACATCTATGAGCAAATGTCCATCTTCTTGTAAGGACACCGATCCTATTGGATCAAGGCCCACCCAACGGTCTCATCTTCACTTGACTACATCTGCAAAGGCCCTATTTCCAAATAAATATTTGCAGGCACCTGGAGTTGGGACTCCCAACATATCTTTTTAGAGAACACAATTCTGCCCATAACAGGATTATTTCACTGGATTCCACAGAAATTGCTGAGACAACTAACTGAAATATGGATGTGAAATGTCTTGGTGGTTGGAAAGCATTTATGCAAATGTGGGATGAGGAACTCGTTGGGGATTTGAGCCTGGTCCTTTCTGCTAACCTTTCGGCTACCCACAGAGATGTTCACTATAGGGACTCAGAAGTCCAGTTGAGGGGTATGAAGACAAATGAGGGGAAGAGTACAGAAAATGAGGTCAAGGACATAAGGATGAAATTCACTACCTTCATAAGGTTGCCTGGGCCTCATTCAGGCTCCAAGTAAGTGAGGTGACCTCAAATACCCCATGTGCTACCCCAGTCTTCCTAGGAGAAGACCCACAGGCAGATAATACCCGTTCACCGAGGACACACTGGAGAGAATGGAAATCACTGATTCACACTCAGCTTTTTTTTTTTTTTTTTAATCATAGACTTCGAAGGTCACTTAATGAGGAAAAGCTTTAAAAAGCCCCAGGAAGGCATTAAGCATTGCACTATTCAGAAGGCAGATACGGTTCCTGATCTCCCAGAGCATGGGTTCTAGAGGACTCAAAGACTGCCATGTATGTATTTTACATGGTTTTTTTTTTTCTCCTTTCCCTTTTGGGGGGTTAGCACCAGGGAAGTGTTGCATTCTTAGGAACCACAAGTCTAATTTCCAATTCTGGGATGAATAGTAATTTTTCCTGAAGGTTTGAATAAATCATCCAATCTGCTTCAGTTTCAACTATTTTCAGCATTTCTATTTTAATCATTAATTTTGGCTGCTTAGGACCCCGGAGACACTGAGCCCGTTTGTGCCTTAATTTGGGATGGGAATGAGGCAGGAGCTAGAAGATGCACCGACAACCAAACAGGAGACAACGGGCTTGAGCTACAGCCTGAAAGATTTGGGCCAGATGCAAGGAGCACCTCGTTAGTGACAACTGCGATTCTTTGGTTTGCTCTAGCAAGGCGGATTATAGAATTTGCACAACCGTAATTTTGGTAAAGACAGAAGAGATGCTCATGTAAGGAAGATAGTTTAATTTTCATTCTGATTTGACTACAAGGAGATGAGTCAGATGAACTATCCATTCCAGTAAATCAAAACACTCAAGATAAGAAGAAGGACACACAATCCATCCTTCTCCCCTTTTTGCTTTGAGTGCCAGGGAGCTCAAAGCTAATGATACTGTTCAGCTATGGAAGTAATATTAGCCTAGGGCACTGTTTCAGTTACCCATTGCGGTCAACAAACTACCCCTAAACTTAGTGGCTCAAAACAACAATTGATTTTTACCTTTCACGGTTCAGCGAGTTGAGGGGACTCAGCTGGGCAGGTCTTGCCTGGAGAGTCTCAGGCTTTTACTCAAATGGTGGCTGGGTTGGAGTCATCTAAAGGCTTGACTGGGGTAAATGTTCAAGATGATTTGCGCATTCACATGTCTGGCGCACAAGGTGGCCGGAATGGCTGGAGGCGAGCATCTCTCTCCCTCCACCTGGCCATCTTGGACTTTCTCATAACATGTTGGTGGTCAAAGTTGACACAGGGCAGCTGGCTTCCCCAGGGGGAAAAAACTGGGGGTATCCCCTCCCTGCTCCAGGTTTATTATGGAAACGTGCTTCATGGGTGGGGTTATCTTTGGAGGCACGCCAGGTATTTATAAACCTTTTTCTACTTTCATAATTTTCTAAAAAGATTTATTTATTAGTTTTTTAGAAAAAAAGAGAGGATGGGGGGCAGAAGGAGAGAGGGAATCTTAAGCAGACTCCCCGCTGAGGGCAGAGCTCGATGCAGGGCTCGATCCCATGACCCTGAGATCATGACCTGAGCCAAAATCAAGAATCGGATGCTTAACCGACTGAGCCCCCCAGGCACCGCTCTATTTTTCATAATCTTTTAAGGGATGTATCTTTCTTTGTGAGCCTTTTTTGGAAGTAGACAAGGGTGAATGATACACAAACAGTGCTTTATTCTTGTCTAGGGCTTGACAAGCTGCCATGCACCCTCACCCATGCTCCCTTGATGGCCTTCCCAATGCCACATCAGTGGCCAGATTGGTGACTTTATCCCCGATTTTACAGAAGTGGAGACTGAGGTTTAAAAAGGATTTGTGACTGGCCCAAGATAACATAGCAGGAAGTGGTGGGATGGCCCTGGACATATGCTTTGACACGGTAATGTGTGTCCTCAAGCACCATGAGGCCCTGACTGACACCTAAGTTTCAAACCCAGGTGTGACCCCACTGCCCCCCTCCCCCAAACCTCAGGACACCTGCTTGCCTTGCTACCACTTGTTGTTGCAGCAGGAGTGGAGTGCAATGGTGGAAGCTGGAGTCCTTGAGCAAAGCCACCTGAAGCCAAAGCCAAGCTTTGCCACCTCATGACTGTGGACTTGAGGTCTTTCAAATGACTCTGTTCCTTCCTCTGCAAAATGAGGCTGCTGCGGCCCATGTCATGAGAATTGAATGAATTAACGCATCAAAGCAACGCTTGGTAAGAACTTTACAAAGAAATCTCCCAGGGCTGCCTAGGTGGCTCATTCTGTTAAGCATCTGCCTTCGGATCAGGTCCTGATTCCAGGGTTCTGGGATCGAGCCCCAAATTGAGGTCTTCGCTCATCAGGGAGCCTGCTTCTCTCTCTGCCTGCCGCCCCCCTGATTGTGCTCTCTCTCTCTCTGACAAATAAATAAATAAAATTTTAAAGAAAGAAAGAAAGAAAAGAAATCTCCCAGCCAAAAGCTTTAGAGATAAGTAGCTATTAGGAGAACCCTGGTCTGGCTTCCTCTTCTCTCGGCTATTCTCGATTTTATATGGACTTAAGTATCCCAACATGTACAGCTGATCTTGACATTTCATTTTACTTGATATTGTTTATTACCGGATAGACTGAAAGCCCTCAGTCGAGGTTAATGCCTGCCTAAGGACAGAGATGTCAGCTGCAGGATTCAGTTATAAAATACTGTCAGGACTTGTAGACAACACCCGGTTCCCTAAGGTCTCACGTGTACTCTCTTTCCTCGGTTATTTACACTCTCTCCCTAGTGCCCAGTTGATATCCCTCCCAGCTCTCTGTTCCGAATGGATCTGCACATTCACACCCAACTTCCTTCCACTCCTCCTTTTCACACACGTGTTCTTCTCAACATGCTCACCCAAAGAGACCTTTCCAACGTTGGACACATGCCCTTGACCTTCTGCATCCCAGGGTCCTTCCGTCCCATTAGACCCTTGGTATACAGATAATTTCTGTGCTCACTGAACCTAAAATGTACCCCTACCATCCCAGGTCCTCCGAGGATGGTAGGAGAAGTTTTTGCAGCTTCTGCAAAAGTGAGGCAGGGCGCAGACCTATAGATGAGTGGGGAGGCTCTGGACACGGGGCTGCACCTGCCCGGGGATGTCCAGCTCACCAGGCTCTCCACCAGGGGTCTGAGGGGGCCAGGGAGTGGACTTTCCTGCTTTCTGGCCTGCTGGCAGCACAAACAGCTGGGATGTAGTCCGGGATACTTGTAATAGCTGCTGCTTAAGGGGGCAAATGCTCCTGACTTGAGCCAGGCTTGGCTAAGGAAAGCTGCCTGCTCTTTCCCAGCTCAGGGTCGGGGGAGAATTGAGCTGAATATGCACCTATTCAGAAGGGCAACGAGCCAAAAATAACTGGGAGCAACAGCATTTCATCTGACAGGCCCAGAAATAGAGCTCATTTCGGAACACACCACGGCTACGGAGTGGGTGATTCTGAGACCTTCAGCATTCCCACAGAAAGCCGTGGAAAAAGTTCCAGCTCACACAAGCTCTTCCGTCCCCTCTTTGCACAACTTCTCAAAGCAAGGGCCCCATGACCCACAAGAAAGGCGTCTGCAGAGTCACAGAGACTTGAGGCTCAAAAGATAGGGTCTGGGGACCAGGAAATGAGGAAGGTAGCTGGTGGGATGTTCTAAGGAAGGAAGGAACAGGAAGTAATTGGTAAATACGGAGGATTCAAAAAAAGAAGAGGGATAGGAACGGATTTAGGGAAGCCTAAAGCCTAGGCTTTCTCAATTTTTCATGAGAAAAATGGAAGTACTGAATGCTGAAAAAGTTGTTTTTTTTTTTTTTTTTTTGTCTGCAAACAGGATTTAGCTGGATCCTGAAAGTCATCCTTGGCAGAAAAAAGGCCATGGTTTTTCAATGGGGATGGGCAGCATGTTGCCTGACAGCAATCTTCTCTTCTGTTTTTGTTTTCTTCTCTTCTATGTTGATGTAAAAGGCAAATATCACAGTTCCTTTATCTTTATTCCACCTATCTGAAGTTTCAGAAAGGAATGGAGAGATTGGTAGCATACAGAATTCCAGAGAACCCTGGAAAAGCCAGGGACTAATAGGAAGGAGATGGAGACAATGACACTGAATACAGAAGGAAAAAAAGGCAGGGAGGTAATCAGGGGGGCAAGAAGGAAAGGAAGGATGGAAAGAAAAAGTGAAAAAGGAAGATGATGATGTCGATTTTATTGAGTCACTAGGTCTAAGAACTTTCTATGTACCTGGCATGGGGGCAGCGCCCAGGGCTGATTAAGAGACAATCCTGCTTTTAAGGAGCTTTCAACCCACTTGAGAAGAGGGCAAAAAACCAACTAGAATTTGAAGCAGGATCAGCCAGTTGCCCCATGAGGTTTCAGGGGATGGAAGCTCAGTGGGGACAGAGAGAAAGGACTCCTGCTTTTTGACCTGAGGTCCCTAGAGAAGGCTCTCTAGAGCTGGTGGCATTTGCCTGGGCCCCAAAGGTTTATGTAGGAGGGCAGCGGGCAGAAGGAGATTTCCTCACACCTGTAGAGTGCCCTGCCTGCCCTCTCTTGTAACTCAGAGATCACCGGCCAGATCTCTCTACCCGAGACATCCTTGGGACCCAGAAGTGTGGTTTCCAAGCCCCCCCCCCGCGCCCCCGCATGGACTGTGATGGCCCGAAGGTAAGTTTCTACTGGTCCACAGCAAAATAAGACAATGACCCGTCGGGCATTTTCCACAAACAAATTGTCTTCAGTTTAAAGGACTTTTCTTTTATTATGATATTAGGTCCTTTCTAATTTTTTAATGGTAAAAATACCCCGTCCTTTGGATGAAATAATGTTGATAAAAGATAGCAAATTGGGACGGGAGGGTTGTTTGTTTTAAATATTTTTGTTTGGCAAGTGAATAGTTAGTTGGCCAACTGCATTGGTCCCTGAGATTTTACAGGTTTTATTATTTCTTTTAAGATTTTTCATTTATTTATTTGAGAGAGAGTGAGAGTGAACAGGGGCAGGGGGAGGGGCAGAGGGAAAGGGAGAAGCAGGCTTCCCACTGAGCAGAGAGCTGAACCTGGGGCTGGACCCCAGGACCCTGGGATCATGACCTGAGCCAAAGGCAGGCGCTTAACCGACTGAGCCACCCAGGGGCCCGATTTTACAGATTTTGAACCATTTCAGCGTGTAAGAACTACTGGCCTTGGATGCCATTCTGTGTCCCCTGAGGCAGGCGCATTCAGTGAAGGGTCTGCCTTTTCCCTGCAGCCCTGACCCAACCCATCCAGGCCTCTGGTTGCTCCTCCCCGTTAAGGGTTGGGGAGGGAGGCTGCCATCCTCCCTCCTTTGGGACTCTGTCCTGTTCCGTGCTGAGGTGTGGAGTCACGGTCTCACTGTCTCTCAGAGGGGATGAAATAAACGGACTCACACTAAGGCAGTCATGGGTCAGACCAGATAAATACAGTCCCCAGGGACCTTCATAGGTAGTGGAGCGTGAACACTTAATTCAAACCAATAAATTGTAAAGGCGGGAAAGAATATTTTTAAATGAAAGGTCTTCTTCTGTCATCAGGCCACACCCTTCAAATCACCGATACAGACAGTTAAGAGAGGAGGCAAGGGCAAAAACTTGATTCTGGCTTCTGGATCGAAATGTCACAGACTGCTGTGAATAGAAATCCTGACCTTCTCTGTTTCCGCCCCTCTCCAGTACAAAACGGATCAATCCCGCCACCCCTGCCCTGGGCCACAGAGCAACCTGAACATTCCTTTTCGAGGACCAAATCGTGTCACGGTTAGTTTTCTGCATGCCTGCTGCTCCTCACGGAAGGGGATACCTGCTCACCTCTGGGTTCTGGGCTTTGGGTGCTGCCTGAGCTCAACAGAAGCCCAGTAAGTAAGAGATTTGATATGCCGGGTTAAAAATAGCCCAATGCTGGCGCGCCTGGGTGGCTCAGTTGTTAAGCATCTGCCTTCGGCTCAGAGCGTGATCCCAGAGTCCTGGGATCGAGCCCCACATCAGGCTCTTCCGCTGGGAGCCTGCTTCTCCCTCTCCCACTCCCCCTGCTTGTGTTCCCTCTCTCGCTGTCTGTCTCTCTCTGTGTCAAATAAATAAATAAATAAATAATATCTTTAAGAAAATAGCCCAATGCCCTATGGGGTGCCTCCACAGTGACTATAGTCAGGGAAATTCAAACTCACAGGCTTCTAAAACTTCAATTGCATGAATCCTGATTACAAACAACCTGAGGAAACCAGTTAGTTCCCCGAAGACTAACCAAGTCCGTGGGCAATGAAGGGGGAGAGAACTACAGAGAAGCCCAGGAAGATAGGTGAAAATTCCAGAAATATTGTGAAGCCCCATCTTCTGGAACTGGCCAACAATTTTCCTTCCACATATATTAAAATGTATAGTTTATACTTCGACCTGACCAAAAAAAAAAAAAATACATGGACACAATCTGGGACAAAGCCACCAAACCTTTCATCCCCTTGGACAGTCAACAGAATACATGATTTTCCACATCACACAGGAGAATTTTAAGTGCTTTGGGTCTATAGAAGTGGGACAGGGTGTCGGAGACATCTGCCAAACAAAGAAACCCTCAGATGCTTTAATGTGGCGGCTGCTGGGTGAGATGGGAGCAGAATGACCCTTTCTATAAGCCAGTGGTTCTGGAAACGGGGTCTATGGACCAGCAGCAGCATCCCCTGGTAATCTGCTGGAAAGGCAGCTTTTCAAGCCTCACCCCCGGGCCAACTGAACCTGAAATTCTAGTGGGGTTGTCCAGCAATGTGTGTTTTCATAAGTCCTCCCAGCGGCTCGGATGCAGGCTGGACTTTGAGAACCCCTGATATAAGGCATTACCTTGCACTGAGTGACTCGGGCCCAAGAGCCTGACCTACGGCCACAGCCCTCAGGTGACCTAAAAAAAAAAAAGAAAAGAAAAGGATGACTCAGCTGAGTGGTTGAGTGCGGTGGGGCCTGTACTGGGATGGCTGAGGGCACATCCGGGCACAGCCCCCTGAGCACCCCATCTTTACTGCCAGCCTCTCTTGCTGCCTGTCTGGGCTTGACCTACCCCGGTGGCATCTCCTCTGGGCAAGGGCCGTATCCTTCCAGACTCCCAACCCTTATTAGTTGCAATCTGCACAAATCCACCAGTGCCAAAGGGAAGCTTTTGAGAACTTTCGAAGGTGGGTTAACTGTTTCAGAGCAGCAGCTAGGGGCCCAAGCAGTCGCCTGAGCCGCCGGACATGGCCCCGCGCTTCCCAGAGAACCAGGGTGGCCGTCCAGCCGCGCCCCACGGTCTGGCGGCAGAACCCCTATCCGCAAATAGCCAGTCCCAACCTGGGTCCCCAGGACCGAGGGTGTGCCTGGATTTATTTTTTGAAGTGTTTGTGCACTTCACGAGCCTCGCCCTTTCATTTAGGGCTTCAGTACAATTGCATTGACCTAATTAATTCATTTTCTTTTCGGTCCAAAGTGGAAGCCGGGGCACAGGGCTGCAAATCCAATGCAAACCCCCTTTGGGCGCCGATCCTCTGGACAATTAAAACAAAGAGCGGCAGCGGCGGCGGCGGCGGCGGCACCGCACAAAACCCTCGGGAAACATCCAGAACGTGCCGCGTACCAGCCGGCAGGGCGGGGCGAAACCTGGGTTAAAAATGTGCCCGCAGGGAGGCGGCCCCACCCCTGCAGGTGGACAGGTGGAGGTTGGCAGGGGTCAAAATCCATTCTTAAAGGACTGGAAGCTGGGCCGCTGCGTGGCGCAACTGCAGGGGGCACACTCGCCCCGCGCCCAGCGGGAATGGCGCCCTCGCCAAAAAAGCAACGAAACAAAACCCATTGCACCGGCGGGAACTGGGCTGTGGGACCCGTAGGAGGAGTGGGTGGGAGCGGGAGAAGGCGAGAGGGCGGACTAGAACGAGAAGGGGAAGGAGGGGAGGGAGAGAAAGAACCGGGAGAAAAGGCAGAAAGTGGGAGATAGAGGGGGTGAGGAAAAGAAAGGTGCGAGCAGGAGATGGGGGAGAGGGAAAAGGGGGAACGAAGGGAGGGGAGAGAGGGCTCGCGGACAGGGAGCGCC
>NC_048228.1:90463458-90561215 GCF_002007445.2 Ailuropoda melanoleuca
TCCCCCCGGGCCTCGGCGGCCGCCCTGCCTGCACGCTGCTCCTGTTCTGCTACCTGGTGAGCGCCGGACCCTGCCCGGGTCCTCCCCTCCGCGCGGGGCCCTGGGGAAGCGGGCGGGGGCGGCCGGGGACCTCCGCCTCGCCGGGCGGTACGGCGCTGCTAGTTTGCTCGCTTCTTGGCCGCTGCGCCCCGGGCGCGCCGGCACCTGGGATGGGGAGCCGGGGCGCCGAGAGGGGTGCGTGGACCGGACTTGCGGCGCGGCGCTCTCGCTCATGTCCGTCCCTCTCCCTCCGAGACGCGCTCCAGACCCGGGCAAGGTTCCCCTCGAGACCCCCCTCCCGTGCCCCGCGCCGCCTGGAGCCGCTCCAGCCGCGTTTCCTCCCTAGCCGCCGCGCGCGGCTCTCCAGCCCCCTCCCTTCCCGTCCTGGGCTTCCCTCGCAGTCTCGCAGCTCCTTGCCTTCCCGAACCCAACTTCGCCTCTCTCTGTCGGCGAGCGCCGCCCGCCTCGAACCTCCGTGTAGTTTCCGCCGGGTCCTCATGGCCCGGACCGTGTTCTGCCAACGCGCCGGCAACGAACCCTCGCGTTTCCAGCGCTCTTCAACTCCTCCGTGGTCACTCCGGCCAAGTTGCGGATGCCAGAACGAAATCGAGTTCTTTGTAACACGCTTACCGCCAGAGTGGGGACTTTAGCTGCGTCTTGAACATTGTCATTTCAGAGAATACGCTTGGGTTAGGCACGTCAGTTTACCATTTGTACTCTTCTTGGCTTCGGTTTCAGTCATCAACTAAATGGCAGTAACCTATTTTTCTAAACCAGCTCATTTAAAATACCAGAATAATTTAAACTCTCAGAACAAGGTGGGAGAATATCCCCCAATTCTTTTGATGGTTTTCTTTCTTCTGCTTTGAATTCTCCTAAACAATAGTAAATTTACAGAAGGCGACACCCTTCCTGTCCAGCCTACCTTATGTTCCAGGATCCTGCAGAAACCTGGGGTTATCTCGCCACATATTACTGTAAATAAATGAAATCGAAATTGCTGAATCATGAAACTGATGTAATAGGAAATTCGCAGAATGCTTAAAATCGAGCAGTGTCATTGTCCGGAATTGTTCTCACTTCTATGGTATCGCCATTATTTGGAGTCTTTCTTCTTAGAGGCTAAAAACTGCTTGGGAGACATTGTCAGGCATTAGGATTTGATTCCGAAGAAATTGCCACCCAGCCCAAGTTTCTTTTAACACTCTTTACTTCTCAGCTGTTGCATTTCTTGAAGCAAGAGGGTGTAAAAATGCAAATTGTAATTCTGCTGTAGCGTCCGACCTGTTGAGCAATCCGTGCTTTTCCTCCTGTATTAAAGCTAACCAGTACCAAATTTCGTGGTTGGATTTACTTGATATCTTCAGAAGAAGTTATCAGTTAACATGCATTTTTTTTTCACCTGAGAGGTATTATTATTATTTAATATTTATGCCACAGGGCTAGAGCACACAGGCTCATAAATATAACTGCCAAAACAAATGACAGGGTTTCAGTTTAAACAGATGATCCCCATCCACAAGGCCCTGGTTACCCACAGGGGCAGAAATGCTGCAGTAGAAGAGTGTGGGAACTGTTAATGGACAGGTGGTCTGGAAAGTTCCACACGGAAATCTGAAGACCCGGCAAGGAGAGACAGCTTCTTGATGATTCTGAGAAATCAGAGTAACAGGAGCAAAGCCTACAGGCCTGGTGGTCTGCGGGAACAGGGGCAGAAGAGGGAGCAAGTAGAAAAGTTCTATTTGGACCAAGGGGGATTTAAGGGAACAGGTCACAGAGAGGAGACAGAGATGCTATGCACCGAGTAAGATAGTGAAGTGGTGAGGTCAGGGCTCCGAAGAGAGAGATTACAGAAAATACCATAATGTGGGAACTAACCAGAGCATGACTGAATGTCTTGGCAGACAGGGAAGGATTGGATTTTGGAACCATCGTGAAGAGGGAAATGTCAGTGCTTCCTGACTGTGTGTGTTTCCTTCAGATGGACTTCAGATAGGCTACTGTACAGGAAAGACTTTGGTAAACAAGCAAATCATTTTGCCACTGAATGAGAAGCTTTTGTCAAGCCCAGGAAAGCAAAAGTGTGATTTGAAAGATGGGCTTCACCTTTTGTTCTAAAGGTCTGGCCATTTCCTTAGGGCTCTGCTCTAGAGGTATGTGCTGTCTGAGCCTCTAGTGAAAGGCAAGGCTTCCTGACCTTGGAGAAATTCACTGTACAAAGTGGGGACCAACTGCCTGAAGCATGAGATACAGAAAATGACAGAGGGGGGAAAAAAGGCATAATTGTGTCCATTCTCCTCGTCAAGGAATACTGCCTAGAGGAAGTGATTGCTCAGGGGAGGCAAGGCGGGCAGGTGGAGGGTAGACATGGAACAGAATAGCTAGGCAGGATCTCAGGAACATGTTAACACCAGAGGGAGAAAGCTATCCCATAATTTGGAAACATAAATAATAATAATAGTTTGCATTGTACTAAGTCATTTATATGCATTATCCAGTATTTTTTAAAAAGATTTATTTATTTATTTGAGAGAGAACATGTGTGAGCAGGGGGAGAGGCAGAGGAAAAGGGAGAGAATCCTTAAGCAGACTCCCCACTGAACGTGGAGCCCAATTCGGGGCTCGACACGGGGCTCGATTCCAGGACCCTGAGATCATGACCTGAGTTGCAATCAAGAGTCGGACGCTTAACCTACTGAGCCACCCAGGCGCACCGCATTCTCCAGTATTAATTTTAAGGACAACTTTGTGAAGTAGGAGCTGTTATGATCCTCATTTGGGTGAGGTAACTAAGACTCAGAGAGGTTAAGTAAGTTGCCCTGGGCCACACAGGTAGTTCAAGATTGAAACCCAAGTCTGTCTACTTCCAGAAACCCAGTTCTTAGGCATGCTAACTTACTGCTTTCTGCATTTTGCTGCTTTGCGCTCGGTCCTCTCATACATAGATGCGTGGGCCATTAGCAAAGCTCTTACAATTAGCAGCCACTGTGCAATTGGCCAGGATGTGAGGTCATGTCTAAAGTAGCCTAAAATATACAAAGCAGGAAGCACAGGCCAGAGAATAGAAGCAGGATGTTAACGAGAAAAAAAAAAAAAAAAGGTGAAACCAGAAAATACTTGTCATGGAGAGGTAAAAGATAGGGTCTCTCTCTCTTCTGGAGGCAGCTGGTGGAGGTTAGCCCTGGGCATGTGTATGAATGTGTGTCCAGGTGTAGAGCGAGTGAGCCTCGGAATGCATTCCAAAGCCAAGTTGTCTGTGATTTGGGGGCCGATTCCCACTCTGTGTTATCCCCACCTGTTTGCTCGTTTGCAAGGACTAGAGGTTGAAAGTGGTTTTCTGAACAGATGCCTTTAAGCCCCTGCCCTCATGGGGAGCATGCTTCCCGGAGCCAGGGTCCTGAGGCAACGGGCATCTTTCTTCCTCATTGGCTGGGACAGAGTAACCTTCAGTGGCAGTCCAAGAACAGTACTGTGACTGTAGCTAGGATACTGCCAAAGCATGAATAATTGTGTCGAGGCCTGAAAGATAAGTCACGGAACGATGCCAAGCAGATCTCTGACAAGATGATCCCTGGTTCCAGCAGCTTCCAGAAAATTCTAAGGTCACCAAAGGTCAAGAGGCAGAGAGCCTCCTCAGAGAGTGTGAGGGCCCGGAAAGGAAAAGGTAACAGAATCGCTTCCGCTGAGGTGCCCAGTGCTGAGTGGTGTGGTCTGGTCAAGACTTGCCAGCAGACCCCCTGGCCATTCCCATACGTCATTACCTCGTACCTTCCTCCAGACTTGGCCAGACCAGCTGAGGCTGCCCCAGCCCCATCTGTGACAGTGGCACTTGGGGAAGGCATTTCTGTCCTTTCCGAACACTGGTCTTGAATGTATAATTTTTTCTTAAATGAGAAAAACAGATCTCACAATGGTTAGTATTGATGTCAGCTGTAGAGCCGAAATATTCAGAGCGGACATTTGCACTTGTTAGACAGCCAGAGGACAAAGACGGAAGAGGGCATTAGTGGCACAGATGTATGTGGGGATGGTTAGCAGATCTATGGTGGCTGTGACAGAATTCTCCATCAGTGGCCACAGACCATCGGGTTATCCCTCTGGTAGTGTTCATGAACTCCTTCCTCTGTGTGTAACACGGGACCTAGAAAGATCAAAACAAGGTATAGAGACCCTCCATTATCTCCTTTGTGCAAGAGTGAAAATGGGTATTTGAAATATAGAGATCAGCTTCAACCTTCACGTCAGCCAGTAGAGGCCACATCACCCTGACCAGAGCTCCTAAAATCCCCCAGGCCATGGTGTTTGCCTCTTGCTTTCTATACCTTTCTATTTCTCTTGGCAAAAGTATGGGAGTCATGAATTGGCTGAAGGAAGCAGGTGGAGGAAAGGTTGACAAGGCGTCAAGAACCCAGGCAGTTCACAAAGATGGATAGACGCAAGTAGACCGTAAATAGCCTCAAGTGAATTCAGTTACGCTGTTTATTGGCTCATCCTATTCCCCTGAGAAAGGACCCGGGGGCAGGCGGGCTGCGGGGCATGGGAGGGATTTCTGAGGACATTCTGCTTTGGCTGCTCTTATTTCTGACATCCTCATCCAAAGAAGGGCTTAACTGAGTTGGGGAGTTGGCGCAGTGCCGTGTGTGTTTGTGGGTAAACTAATACCTACCCTCTCCAGGCGCAAGGTGTAATGACCTGGTAGGATCTTAGCCCCCACTCCCCACACTCCCCTCCACCTTCACGATGAGAGTGAGCAAAGTCTTAACTTTCCCCCACCTATGGCCAGAACATGGGACAGTTGTAGAGATCAGTTGGTGAGTCAAGGGCCTTATAATGGGCGTTTCTGGAAGGCGAGAGGGACACTATCACTGACTGTGGAGTCCGAGAGGAATTTGAATTTTGGTTCTGTTTTGGGGGAGCTGTTTTTGAGCACCTTGGGCAAATGACTCCCCCTCTCTGAATCCGTTCCATTTTCTCAGTTGTAAAACTGGAATGCTGTGTCCCTATCAGAGCTGTCATGAAGATTAGATTTGAAGGGAGAAGGTCTATGAAGTTCTTTATGAAAGGATGAGGTTAGAAGCGAGTGAGAAGAGGGACTTGCTGCATCTGTCCCAATGCCCGGCATGTAGTTATTCAGTGAAATGAAACCAAACCAAACCTTGGTTACCCTCATGATTTAAGTTAAAAAGAAATAGCGTATCAAACAGTATTAAAGAGAGGAGGGGACCCAATACAACTAGGAGTATTGCTCATTGTCGTGATGGCGTTTCTCTAGGCAGCTCTCAGGTTTCGGAAGGCAGATTGGTCGACTGGGAAGTGGTGCCTAAGACACATTGAGATTTCGGAGTCCACACGGACATCACTGCCCATTCTGTATAATTGCAGTCTTTGTGACATAAACAGGATTTTTGCTTACTTCTAATCAGTGGAAATTGGGAAACTAGGACTTTTAGGCCATTGCAATGCCCTTTGACCTATGGAAAGTTTGATTCAGCTAGTCTGGAGAGAAAGTACTCATGAGCAAGGTTTTCTTAGGTGACTGATAGGGTGGAATGGGCAGGAATGAGAAAAAGAGACGCTCAATAATTGTGTGCACACTACATGAGCCCACCACACACACGTGTTAGTGTAAAATTTCCCATGACAAGACATGAATGATTTAAGGTGTTTCAATCTCTCCATCCCTTCCTTAAATAACAAGTGGTCCGTATAAGAGAAAAGAGCCAAGTTTTCTCAGCTTTTTGGAACAGGGAGGGTTATTTGAATAGAGTTTCTTCTTATTGATTTTGTTTGAAGGCATCAGATGCAGTCATCCTTAAAGAAGCTTAGACAGAATTGATTGTTTTTTTTTTTTTCCATCCAGAAGGTACATAAATTCATCTGTTTCTCCACTCTGACTTGAATGCATTTTGATCTCCAATTTGGGGTCTTTTATCATGAACACGACATTAACTGACCCATTTCTTTCTTTAAAAAAATGTACCATACATACACAATTAGACAAACATGAGGGAGCCTATTTTGAGAGTGTGTGTGACGTTGTCAAATTTGACTTTGATTAAGGCTTACTTGTGGTGTAAACAGATGTTTGAGGGCTCGGGCATCTTTCAGAGCCCAGCTCCATTGTGTGCGGAGCCGACCCGTCGCTCCCGAGGTAGCACATCTCTGTGGCTGCCTAAATGGCATAATTTGAGGGGCACAGAAATGCCCCCACTCACCCCCCAAATCTTGCTTATAGCGGCAGTGCATTTGGGCTTTGCTTTTAAGGCATTATCTCCCCTAGGCAGGCACAGAAATGCAGATATGTGACATTAGTGCAGTCCTTTTTCATTATCACATTAGCATGGATGAACTTGCCAGATGAAGAGGAGTCCAACAGGGGGTAGAGGGGTAGGACATAGTAAACATTGAATTCGTATTTTTGGTGTGGAGAAATGGAAAAGTTCTAGGAGGTAGGGCGGTTGTCTGAAAGGTCTGGAGGGACTTGATAGCTGAGAGAAGTCCACCTGAAATGGGTAAGGTAGGTGCCACAGTGCCACCTTCCCTGACCTCGCAGTCCCCACGTCAGCTATGACCCCCAGGGGCCCAGTGAGAGGCAAAGGGTGAGGGTTCTTACCAAGGAGATTGATGAGGCTGGATGGGAAAAGAGAAGTGGAGCGGGTCCCCCTCACAAAAGAACTTGTGGATGTTGGGAAAGGGTGGCGGGGACTCAGGATTGGATCAAGTCCTCTGGTTTATATGCAGGTGCCCCTGGGAGCTGTGACCTGAGATGGACCACAGAGGCTCCTGGCAGAAATGCTCATGCCCAGGATTTTACTTCAGCAGGAAACACTGAACCAAAATCCTACTGCTTGCCAAGTTCTCTTTGAGAAGCCAGAGACGTAACAATGAATAAGACAGGGACTCTGACCTCATAATTTCCAAGCAAAGGAACGACTGGGTAATTTTTCACTTCCGTTAATGCAACCTGGCATGTGAAAATACCTATGAAGGTTGGACACGTGTCATGCCTGTAGCTGAAACTCTTCAAGTTAATTGCCTTATTTTCCTGGCAGGAAACAGCTCATAACCACACACATGACTTGAGCCAGGAAATCAGCTTCAGCTTAATCAATATTTAGAGTGTGATGTGTTGCTAATCGGTGTTGGTTTTGTACATAACAGAGGTGGCCACAACTCATGGCGGAGCAGCTGCCCACTGGGTCTGCTCCAATCCACAAGATGCCAGCTTCCTGCATTGCATAGCTGCCCCAGAGACTGAAGGCCGTCGTGCCTTTTGAGGGATTTGGACCATGCCCCTACAGCCACGTACAGTGATTCTGAGGTCCCCTTTGGGGCCAGCACACCCTGATCCTATCATGAAAACATTGTCCATCCCTGAAATTGTCCTTCTCTTGTACTCATGCGTCTCCCACTTCTCAAATTCATCTTACTCAGTCCATGAAATTTTTTTGCACCCAGCCTAGCTCTAACTTCTCATCCCACTTAGATCTCTACTGAAAGAAACAATAGCAAGATGTCAACACCGCCGCCAAGGAACGTTAGAAAAATAACAAATCAAGCGCCATCAACCACACGTCTATGAAATTATGCCTAATTGGGTTATTCATCTCATTTCTCCCATAGAATCATTCCTTTGAAAAGCATATTGTCAGGTTGTGTTTTCCAAAACTCGACGTCTAGAATCAAAGCTCGGTAATCTAGAAGGGGAGTCGGCAAGCTATGGCCCACGGGTGCAGCCAGCTGCCTGTTTTTGTAAACAGAGTTGAGCCGGACCACAGCTGCGCTCCTTCGCTTATGAGTTGGTTGTCTGTGGCTGCTTTCTTGATTCACAGCAGAGCTAAGTAGTTTTTCATGGACACCAAGTGGCCTGCAAAACCTAAAATACTTACCATATGGCTCTTTTTTTACAGGGAAAGTCTGCTAACTACAAATCCAGAATAGCAGCATCCAGTAGAAATATAATGTAAGCCACAACTACGAGCCCCATGTGTACTTTCAGATTTTCTAATGGCCACGTTTAAAGAGTGACAGGTGAAACTAATTTTAGTAATACATTTTATTTAACTCGCTGCATCTCGATATGGTCATGTCAACATGTAATCGGGATAAGAACTATTAATGAGATATTTTGCATGTTTAAAGAAAATTGCCTTTGAAATCCAGTGTGTATTGTATGCTCACAGCGATTTGGACCAGCCCCATTACCAGTGCTTCATAGGACTCATGGCTTCTGTATCCAGTGGCACGCGTCTAGAACCCACACACCTTGGATTTACTTTTCTTGCACTTGAGGCTCTGAAGTAGGTGAAAATAAATAATCTTCATCTGCATATATAGAGATTTCCTTTAAAGCTGAATTTTGAGGGAAGGGCCTGGAGGGAGAACATGGTCAGGTGTCCTATACCTTCTTCATTCTCATCTGTCACCGCTGGTCTCGGCGACGATGACGTCCGGAAAGTCATGGGTCATCAAGCGAAGCTGAAACCAGTTTCAGCACGTGCCCTTATTAATGTGGGAAAGTGGACTGATGCATGTTTAGCACTAAGATGTAAAGTAATGAGCATTACTACTAGCTGCACTTTACCATGAGATCTCGGGAAATCACGTAGCCTTTCCCCCAGAATTCTGCTCAAAAGAAGTATTACCTGGAGTTCCTAGCGTCAGCAATAAAAACATGATTAAAAAAAATATTGCCGTGGAAGAAGAGGTCTGGGGTGAGTTTTTAAGGTATACATAAAAGGAACGAGGAAGAGGTTTTAAGTCATTCTTTGAAAAAGAACACAAGGAGATATTCAGTATACCACAGCATGTCCTGGACTCTGCTCTCTGTTGCCTCATTGGGGCAAATGGGGAATTGAGTGACGGTGGCATGAGGGGCACTTGGAATGAGGGGCACCCGCCTCTGCGGTGGGCTCATCGGCTGGATTCGCATCTTGAGAAGGAGGCCACCTCTTGGCACTTCTGGCTGAATGAACACACCGCCACTTGTGGACAAATGCTGGGGTATCTCTAGTCACAAGAAAGCAGAACTCTGCCTGGCAACTCTCTGTAGTCTTGCTGTTGTGTGCTGTGGGGTGGAGAATGTGGGAGAGGGAGTGAAAGCAAGGGGCCGGGCTCCTGGGCTTGTGTCTGCGAAGCCACCAGCTGGGTGATGCCGGAGAACATGGCCTCTCTATGATCATTGCCTTGTTGGAAGAATAGGGTGGGCTGGCTCATCACCAAGGGCTCGTCCGCTCTAACAGTCGCTACTTCTAATTATAAGATTATTTTTATGTTTGTTTTCCCCCCTGTAATTTGGAAGTATAAATGAGAGCATAAAACAATTAAGCCTCTCACTGCGGGGGCAGACAGTTTGGACTGTACCCACCTCTTTACATATTTCTTCCCACAGTTTTCCCATGACTAATCAAAAGCCATGGCCAGCCCTTCTCACTCCGCCACTTGGAGAAGCAACATTTTTTCTTCTTCTTTTTTTTTTTATATTATGTTAGTAACCATACAGTACATCCCTGGTTTCTGATGTAAAGTTCAATGATTCATTAGTTGCGTATAACACCCAGTGCACCATGCAACACGTGCCCTCCTTACTACCCATCATCAGTCTATCCCATTCCCCCACCCCCCGCCCCTCTGAAGCCCTCAGTTTGTTTCTCAGAGTCCATGGTCTCTCATGCTTCATTCCCCCTTCTGATTACCCCCCTTTCTTTATCCCTTTCTTCCCCTACCGATCCTCCTAGTTCTTATGTTCCATAGATGAGAGAAATCATATGATAATTGTCTTTCTCTGCTTGACTTATTTCACTTAGCATTATCTCCTCCAGTGCCGTCCATGTTGCAGCAAATGTTGAGAATTCGTTCTTTCTGATAGCTGAGTAATATTCCATTGTATATATGGACCACAGCTTCTTAATCCAGTCATCTGTTGAAGGGCATCTCGGCTCCTTCCATGATTTGGCTATTGTGGACAATGCAGCTATGAACATTGGGGTGCATATGGCCCTTCTCTTTACTACGTCTGTATCTTTGGGGTAAACACCCAGTAGTGCAATGGCTGGGTCATAGGGTAGTTCAATTTTTAACTTTTTAAGGGACCTCCACACTGTTTTCCAGAGTGGCTGTACCAACTTGCATTCCCACCAACAATGTAGGAGGGATCCCCTTTCTCCACATCCTCTCCAACAATTGTTGTTTCTTGCCTTGTCTATCTTTGCCATTCTAACTGGCGTAAGGTGGTATCTCAGTGTGGTTTTGATTTGAATTTCCCTGATGGCTAATGATTTTGAACATTTTTTCATGTGTCTGTTAGCCATTTGTATGTCTTCATTGGAAAAGTGTCTGTTCATATCTTCTGCCCATTTTATGATTTGTTTATTTGTTTCTCGTGTATTGAGTTTGAGAAGTTCTTTGTAGATCTTGGATACCAGTCCTTTATCTGTAGTGTCATTTGCAAATATCTTCTCCCATTCCGTGGGCTGCCTCTTAGTTTTTTTTGACTGTTTCCTTGGCTGTGCAGAAGCTTTTTATCCTGATAAAGTCCCATAAGTTCATTTTATCTTTTGTTGCTCTTGCCTTTGGAGACGTGTCATGGATAAGGTTGCTTTGGCCGATGTCGTAGAGGTATTTTCATCTTTAGGACAGTTGCTTTTCTCTCCATCCCCCGCTCCCTCCCCTCTGGTTTTCTTCCCCCAATATTTGTGTAGTACAAAATTCCAAAGATAAATAAGGGTACACATCACACGTCTCTGTCTTAGCCTGTCTCCTGGTCACCTCATCCTTTTCCATGCGAGCCACCAGTGCTATGGGTATTCAAGCAAATGTGTATATATTTTTCCTTTTCTTAAAAAAAAAAAAACTCAAATGGTACTTCTGAACCTTGTTTTTAAAAAAAAACTTCAAACTTTGGAGATCATTTCATTATCTGTGAATGAACCTGTTCCTCATTGTGATAGCTGCCTAGCCCTCCAGGAGTGGACGTCCTGTCATGCACTGAACCAGCTCTGTCTTGATGGACATTTAGTTCTTCATCTTTGCTGTTGCAAACAGTGCTGCAGTGCGCACCTGTACATACATCATTTTGCACAAATTTGAGTATATGGATAGGATAAAATCCTAGAGGAGGAATTATTGGACCAGAGGGTGGGTGCATTCATACTTTTGATGGATACCGCCTGACCCCGACCACAGAGATCACTCTCACCAGCAGTACCTGCGAGGCCAGTGTGGCTGGGACAGTGTGTTATCGGACTTTTTGATCTCTGGGAACCTAGTAAGTTCAAACTGATCTCTTCATGTGGTTTCAACTTGCCTTTCTCTATCAGAGGGAATTTATTCATTGATGAACTATGTCGTTTCATTTGCTCATTTTTTTTTTTTTGATTGTCAGCTTTGTTTCTAATTGATGGTCGGTGCTTTCAAATGGAAACACTGCTCCTTTTTCCAGAAACTTTCATTGATTTTTCACGGTCCATAGAATGAAAGGAGATTCAGTGTCCTTTAGAGCCAGGACTCTGCCTTTTTTTTTTTCCAGCTTCATATCTTCATGTTTGTGTCTTTAGCCCGGTTCTGTTCTCCGGTCAAACCCATCTGCCCTCTCTCTAGGACACCTGTGTTGCTCCGGCTTTCGCTGTTCACACCACTTGCAGGGTCTTCCCTGGGCCTCTGTACCTAAAGAGCTTCTCTTCACCCCTCCCAGCCCAGCAGAAATACCATTCTTTCCATGAAGGCTATTCTAGACCGTTCCCCCCTCTCCCCCGCCCTAGTAGAATTACCCTCACCTGGGACTGTACTCCTTTAGGACTTGCTTATAGTTTGATGGGAGCCCTGATCACGCTCTGCTGGTGTCACTGCTCTTTGTAAACAGTTCCCTGATACCCAACTTTGTGTCTTAGCCCCTTCTGCGTCTCCTACCACCATCAGCTAGAAGTGAAGAAAGGGGTCCTTAGTTCTTCCTTCTTTGGAAAACTGACCTTTTTCTTTAAACTTGTAAAAATGTTCACAGTATAAAATTTACCTTTTTCACCACTTCTAAGCGTACAGTTGAGGGACATTAAGTCCGTTCATATTGCGGTGGAACCATCACCACCATCCATCTCCAGAACTCTTTTCCTCTTGTAAAACTGCAGCTCTGCGCTCATGAAACAGTAAGTCCCTGTGATCACCTCCCCGCCGCCAACCCTGCCCCTGCCAACCCCGATCCCTGGCATCCACCATTCTGCCTTCTGTCTCTGTGCACCTGACTGCTCCAGGTTCTTAAATAAGTTGCATCGTACAGTATTTATTCCTTGTGACTGGCTTATTTCACTCAGTGTAATACCCTCAAAGTTCATCCACCTTGTAGCATGTGTCAGTCTTCCCTTCCTTTTTAAGGCTGAATAATATTCCACTGTGTATATTTATCACATTTTGTGTATCTTTATTCACTGAGTTCATTTCTACCTCTTGGCTATTGTGACTAATGCTGCTGTGAACATGGGTATATGTCTATGAACGTATCTCTTCGAGGCCCTGTTTTCAGCTATTTTGGGTTTATAGCCAGAAGTGGAATTGCTGCATCACGTGGTAAATCGTTGTTTAATTTTTTGAAGAACTGCTGCCCCATTTCACGTTCCCACCAGCGATGCACCAGGAGTCCGGTTTCTCTACCTCCTGCTAATGCTTGTTATTTTTGTTTTGTTTTTGTTTTTGGATAATAGCCATACTAATGGGTGTGAAGTGGTCCAAAGTAACCTTTCCACTCTTGTGTTCTGGATGCCTGAATCACAAAGTTATATTTAGAAGAGCTCTTTGCACCCATGTATCAGTGCCTTATGCTCAAAACATTGCCTTGATCTCATGACCAACGTCCGAGATTTCCATTTTAAGAGGTCTTCGTATTTAAAGAACTAGAGAAATAAACACGGGGCTAAAATCTTTCTTGGCCCATGTAGAACCGTCCATGGTGGAAGAATCAGACGACACAGTCTGTGGTCCAGGCCTGCCTGTGTGTGATTTGGAGCAGTGGAAACCTCCTGCTGGTCCATCCCTCACGCGTGCTTGTCCTGGCTCGGAACTTACGGGAGAAAGAGGGGCCAAGCTGGCATCCCTGTCATGTTCCCTCTCGGGTGCACTTTGAACCCTTCTCCTACCCTTTGATTTGGCTGCATCTGATTGCCATTTGAAGTCAGGACAATGGTTTGGAAATGTCTGAAGCTGGCTCATCTCTTTTTCACCCTAAGGCAGGCTCACCGCTCCTGGGTTTGTTGTGAACTAGCTCCTGCATTTGGAAGGCAACTCTGGAATGATTGCCACGTAGCTTTGAAAGTCCCATTTTGATCAGCAGATGCTAGTGAGTCCAGGGAGAGAGTTAAATGTGGCCTAATCTTCATCTGTGTGTGTGTGTTGGTTTTCCTCTAATTGCTCGGGAGTGGTTTTGCCATCTTTTATGTCCCACATTCAGTGCTTTCTGTAGATGGATATTTTTTATCCCAGGAAAATGATTCACATAGCTGTTAATATGATGATTTTTCAACTTTTTATACCTCTTTCTTTCTTTCTTTCTTTCTTTCTTTCTTTCTTTCTTTCTTTCTTTCTTTTTTTTCCTTTCCAGAACGTTGTGCCGTCTTTGGGCAGGCAGACTTCTCTGACGACGTCAGTGGCCCCCGAAGCCGAGCAGAGCGTGGCTTACAAAGACTTTATTTATTTCACCGTCTTTGAAGGGAATGTCCGCAATGTTTCTGAAGTCTCGGTTGAGTACTTATGCTCCCAGCCTTGTGTTGTCAATCTGGAAGCGGTCGTTTCATCGGAGTTCAGAAGTAGCATCCCTGTGTACAAAAAAAGGTGGAAGAACGAGAAGTATCTTCACACCAGCAGGACACAAATAGTACATGTGAAATTTCCAAGCATCATGGTTTACAGAGATGATTATTTCATCAGACACTCCATTTCAGTATCTGCGGTGATACTACGCGCCTGGATTACTCACAAATACGGTGGCGGAGACTTGAATGTTAAATGGGAGGAAAATTTGCTGCATGCTGTAGCGAAGAATTATACTCTGCTAAAGACGGTCCCGCCTTTCGAACGCCCTTTCAAAGATCATCAAGTGTGCCTTGAGTGGAACATGGATTATATTTGGAACCTTCGGGCAAACAAGATTCCCCAGTGTCCTCTTGAAACTGGTAGGTCGTTTGCCTTGAAGGAGCCTAATGCTCCTTTCTTCAGATAGCCTGTACCATGAGAGGCTGGCAGGAGAAGGTTTTTACACTGGCAGTGGGGGAGGTGGGGAAAATGGCAGGCACGCCAAGTCTGTAGTTCAGGACTTTGGGGAGAAAGGGGGTGGGGGTAAAAAGGTAAAGAGAGAAGAAATAGTAGGAGAGGATAGACTGCATGGGAGAGTCACAGAGGTCATGGAGGGACCTTGAGAGCTTTGGGTCTGAAGTTGGAAAGGAGTGAAACAGACCACCAAAACAGACCCTGGGAAAAGCTTCCTCTCTCTCTCCCTTCATGAATCCTTTGAGTGGCAGTTATTTTAAAGTGGAGTGTATTAACCCAGAGGAGATGAGAACCAGAGGAGCCTTCGTGCCAAAGGTGGTATCACGTGGTAGTTTTCAGCCCAGAGCCCCTGGGTTCAACTCCTTACTCTGCCACTTTCTACATTCCCTTATAATCTTGGAATTCTGGGAGCCTCAGTTTTCTTATCTGTAAAATAGTGATGATAAATAACAATTCCCTCAGAACCATGTTGTGAAAATTAAATGAGACGTAATTTGCTCAACATATAATCAGCACTCAGCAAAAAGTAGCCACGATGATGATGGGGTCCAAACGCTGCACTTTATCCTAAAAGCCGCATGGTTACAGCCGCTGAAGGACCCGTACAGGAGGTCTCCATGCTCTTCCTTAAGCACCGGGGTTGGAGATCTCTGGTATGGAGGTACACCTCCACTGGTATGAGGGACACCTTCCTGTGTGGGTGCTGAGCGCCTGCCAGCTCTCCTGCTCGTCCTGCAATGGGGAGCTAACCTGGGCGTGCTCCCGGGCACTCACCCGGAACCTGACAGTGTTTCCTGAAGTGTAGCCCCAGGGCCGGCTGTGACAGAATCACACAGGGCTCTTGTTGTCAATGCAGATTCCCAGGCCCCATCCATCCATCCGTCCATCCCTACTCAGTCAGGATCTGTGGCGTGTAGGGCCCTGAAATCAGCACTTTAAACACACTCCCATGACTCTGATGCATCTTAAAGCTCCAGGACCTCTGGAGCCGCGGCAGAGCTGGTGGGACTTCGATCTAGCGTAGCTGTGGCCCAACCCCCATGGTCCTGTGACAGCAGACCTCTCTGGGGAGGTGCCTGACCCCTCCTGGTCTTCAAGAGGACTGCTTTGGGGGCAAGATGACTTAAGAACACTGAGAAAGCAATGGTGACGAATATTTCCTGGGACCACCCCAAAACAGCCCTGTATCTAAGGGAAACTTAACAGATCTGTTTAACCATATATACATGGCCACTTGCCATAGAACGAATACATGTGGCATTGAAAAAAAAAATCTTTATTTTGAAATAATTATAGATTTGCAAGAAGTTATAAAAATGGTAGAGAGTCCTGCGTATCCTTCCCCCAGCTGCCCCCTCACGGTGAGGTCTTTCGTAACTGTGGCACGCTAGCAAGACCACGAAACTGACGTGGACCTAGTACTGTTGAACTAGACTGCAGACCTGGTTCAGAATTCAGCAGTTTTTACATGTGCTGTTGTGTGTGTGTAGTTCTGTGCACTCCTACCCTGCATTTGCTGTGAATAGCCTTGTTCTGAGGCTGGCCTACTCCGTGTTTGTGTGGGGCTTTATACACAGATACGGAGAGGGAGAAGGCAGGTTCCTTTTCTGTGTGTACGTGAGCTGGGAGTAGGACAGGGGGCAATTCAGTGTCTCAAACAGTTGAGTTGCCTGCGTTTTGATCATCGGTGTGCATCCTTCTCTCAGGCAGAGCCCCATCCTAGCCTCTTCTGGAATGCCTTCCACGGGGAGACCAAATTTATTAAGAAGGACGCACGAGGCACATGCAGCCAGTTTTGATTTGCCTTCGATTTTGTCAGGGCGTAATGATTCCATTTCATGTGTGGCAAATCCCATATTTCTCATTGAAGAATGACTAAATTGCAAGCTGGAAGTTTTCAAATGAAGTCGTTTATGAACTGGCTGAGGTCTTAGAGCGCCCGCACATACCCTTAAAATGTAAACCACCTTTCCTTCCTTTTGTTGTTCCTTCCCATATTCACTGAGCTTCAGAATAGCGCAGTGGGATTTTTCTCCCCACCTTCTTCCGAGCATTACTTTTGGGGTGAGAAGCAAGCTAATAAAAGCGTAATGCAGAGGAAAACCTTTTCTAATCATTAAAGTCGCCGCACATGGGGGCTGGGCTGCTCCATGCACTCTCAAAGCCGGCTCTGTGTGCGTGGCTGTGATGTGTTCACCCAAAAGGGGAACGTTTCCTCTCCCTGTCTTTAGAAGAGGAATCAAAAGAGCGTGTGCAGCAGCCCTATGGAAAGTGTCCACGACCTCTGTTCTTGATATGCCTGTGCGATGGAAGGGGGCCAGGCCTCTGGCTTGCTCGTAGCAGGGGCTTCTCTATTCGGCTCTTGATGAACAAGGGTCAAGTCAGAACAACAAGACAGCATTAGGGAGCCGAGGGGGTGCCTTTCATGCCTGGTCCCCTTGCAGTCTGCAGCCAGCGCCGGTGTCGGGGGTGGGGGAACGTTTTCTGTGTGGAGTGCCTGGTGTCCTACGAGGGCTCCACGTCTGAGCTGAAGCACCCTCTGACTTGCTTTCATTTTCTTTTTCCTTTATAAAGAGAGAGAACCAGAGTCCCCATGCACGGGGCTGTTCTGTATGGTTAGAGTGCCTCTCCATCAAAGGTTTNGCCGGGGGGGGGGGGGGGGGGCGCGGCTGTGTGCACCCTGACATACCCCTCCCCCCACACCCGGCAGTTTATCTCCTTTGCCTGGACTGTGCCAGGCCAGGCCGTTGCTCTGATTTTTGGTAGACATGCAGCAGGCTCTTGTCCCGCCCTACTGAGAAAACCTACCCCAGACCAGAAGTCAGCAGCCTTTCAGGACTTGTGTGTGTCCAGGCTTGGCCACGTGGCCAGCAGGTGCACCTGTTCCTGCTGCATTCTGGGCGCGTGGGCCATAGGTGACCAGGCACCGTGCACCTGCGGCTACACTTGTTGTCCATTTCCTGGGGGGAGGGGACTGGGCATTTGCGGTCGTCCCTCACCTGTTACACGTGTGCCTGACTCACGCATGAACTCATGGAGAAAAAGAAATCCACCAGGCAGGCAACACCTCTGGGCCCACCCGGACTGCTCCTCCTGCCTGTCCTCCTGTGAGAGGTCAGCGGGGGCCGTGGCCTCCATCTTCAGATGACGTTGCATACTCAGTCGTGGCTCACTGCATGTATTGCTGTCATATTGGCGGATGTCACGGCCTGCAAACGGCCCCCTGGCTTTGCCCTTATTCCCCACAGGGCAGCCAGTGTGGGCAGGTCCCATCTCCCCACCCCCACCCTTTGCAGGCGGTTCCTCCCATTGCGGTGAGGAAGAGCCCCCCCGCCCCCAAAATAAGAGCCCCCTTACTGTGGCCTGTGCTGGGGATCCCTGTCCTCTTCCTGTTCCTGTCTCTGTCCTGCCGCTTCTCCTGCCACACTCCCCCTTGTCTACCTGCTCCAGCCACACGGGCCCGCCGGCTTCTCCTTGAGCTGACCAAGTTCATTCTCCCTTTGGGACACTTATGTGACTGCTCCCTTCCCCTACATGGCTTGCTCCCTTCTGTCCTGCCTCTGCGCTACTGTCATCTCAGCAGAGATTTCCCTGACCACTTTATCTCAGATGGCAGCCCCACCCCTGCCACTCCCACCCCGTTGTCATCTGTCTTTATTTTCCTGCAGCCTCATCGTCACCAGACATTGTAATTAAATATGCGTCATGGCTTTTTTGCGGGTTGTGTGTTTCTGGACCAGGACGCAAGCTCCATGATGCCAAGATCCTGCCTTGTTTTGTGCGGTGCCCGCCACCACAGCTCCTAGCACGCGGCAGGCATGCAGTGACTGTACGTGAATTGAGCAATGAATGCTCTTCGCCAAGGGGCAAGGACCTTTTACTCATACGCCTGTGTGTGACCATCACACGGTGACATCCTCACACAGCTGTGTTGCCACATTAGGGAGCACAGAGGGGTAGGGGGCGGCTGTGTGCCTTCCCGAGGCTTGCACACACACCGCAGCTGCCGGGGAGAGCCCATCTGGGCTGTACTGGTTAAGGATGCGATCTCGGTGATGGGTAGTAAGGAGGGCACGTATTGCATGGTGCACTGGCTGTTATACGCAACTAATGAAGCATCGAACTTTACATCAGAATCCGGGGATGTACTGTATGGTGACTAACATAATATAATAAAAAATCATTAAAAAAAAAAAAAGGATGCGATCTCTTGCTCAGTGGTTCTCCTTTGCAACCGCACACAAGCCCTCCTTTGCCCTACCCTCGCAGTTTGAGTCTGGGATTCCCCATGCCCTGCCTTGACTTAATCGATTCCTTTTACAGGGAATAGGCCTCCCCACTGCCCCCAGTACTTGCTCCCCACTGCCACACCACGTGGCAAAATCATACCCATATTTCGGTAGCTGGCTCAGATTTCCACTCTTCCCCTGCCCACCCCCCAAAGCTCTGCCCTGCCCTTCCCTTCCCTTCCCTTCCCTTCCCTTCCCTTCCCTTCCCTTCCCTTCTCTTTTCTTTTTTCTTTTTTCATCCCCACAATCAGAAATTAACTCTCTACCCTCTGGCCTTCCCCAGCCGTCTGTTGTTAGGTGTCTCCCCATACAATGTGTATCATGCTCAAGTCAACTAAACAAAGAACATTGAGCATCTACCGTGTATCCATTTCTTTACTAAGTCTGGAGGCTAGAAGATGCAGACATGGTCCCCTCTGTCTTTAGGTGCTCAAGGGGGACGAAAATCAGCTACCGATAGTAACAGCTACTTTTTGTCATGAGTGCTCCCCATGTGTTAGACTCTGTGCTAAGTGCTCTATGTATCTCATTGAATCTGCCCAGCACCTTACTGTCATATTTACAGAAGAGGAAACTGACTCAGAGAGGTAGAGTGACTTATCTAAGGTCACACAGCTCTTCATGATAGAGCTGAGACTTGAACCCAGGTAGTTTGGTTCCCAAACCCCACACCTAAGTATTAGCCTATACTGCTGAAGGATGTCATGAAACTCTTTATTTATTTATCTGAAGTCATTTATTCATTGAAAAATGTTACCAAGCCGTCTTTATGTGTTCAGAGCTTTGCTTTTTTCATGGAGGAGGTGACTTTTGAACAGAGACTTGAAGGATGAGTAGAGTTTTCACAGTCAGAAAAGGAGTAGGGGGAAGGGCATCCAGGCAGAAGGGGAAGCAAGAACCACGGCGGACAGAGGAGAAAATGCAGCCTAATGGCAGAACGGCACCGCACCTGCGGCTCTTGATGGGAGGGGCGGCAGGTTTCATCTTGCACGCCAGCTCAGAGGGATTGGGGTGGCCACCTAGAGCATGGGGTTGAGAAGGATTCTGAGGCTGAGTGTGAGCCCAGTGAGGAGAGGCAGGCAGATCGATGACCAGCCTCTGGCAAGGGTGGAAATGCAGAGTAGCAGCCGCGGGCTCTGTTTGTTCACCCAGGTAGAATCTCAGGTGTGAGTTGGGCGAGTCAGGAAATTAGACTGGAAGAGCAGGTTGGGGGCCACACTCTGAAGGCTCTGAAATGCCATGCTGAGGTGTATTAAACGTTCTGCCCTGCTATCCACCTATATGAACCTTTTTCTGGTCTCCCCGCTTAGGTGAGAAACGGGAGAACATGGCAGCTTCCTTCTTTTCCACTCTCTCTTCCTTTCGCCAAAAATCCAGTCTCATCTTCAGATCCAATGGATTCGAAGGGTGATTTCTTATAACAAAATTCCAGTACAACAAAGTCACGGAAGGGCTAAGTCAGAGAGGGGAGGCAGGCTTTACCTGTCTCTGTGCAAATACCAGTTGATGCAGTGAGACTGTTTAAGTCAATGACATGATGATACTGTTTATAACTATGAGAAGTATGTATCTGGCACTTTTATTAAAAGAGAGAGAGAGAGAGAGACTTAGTTCTTTTTTTCCCTCCAGTTAATCACGGTGGTCTGAATTTCTCAGTAATAACACCAATTAATGCCTCTCATCTGCATGGCCCTTTATGATTTTAAGAACACTTTTTCCGTGCACATTGTTTCATTTAATCCTCATAATAGTCCCATGGGAAAGAGTATTATTCTCATCCTTTCTTTTCAGAGGAGAAAACCGAGGTTCAGCTTGTTTCATGGGAGTCCAAGCTTTGCTCTGCCGCCTCTCTGAAATATGCTAATACAGCCCTAACGCAGCTTCTAAACTAGAAGGAATACTCTTTTTTTAAGTTGGATTTTTACTGATGTGAATCATCCTGTTTTCCTCACCCACTGGACTTTGTCTCTTTGAAGCAGATTGAATAGCCCCAGAGGCCCAGGGCGGGGAGGCCCTCTGAACGTGGCTGGCCCCTGCTCCCCGCCTGCACGGGAAGGCTCAGACTTTGTTCTCTGCTTTTTTTAGCCTAAAAAGGCATACATGTACCTGGTAAAAAAAAAAAAAAATTCATATAGTGTAAAAGGGATTGGAGGAAGAGCGAGTTCCCACCTACCCTGTGTTCTCGTCCTTTCCCTAGAGGCAAACTCACTCACACTAGCTTCTTGTGTCTCCTTCCAGAAATGTTCTCTGCTCCTATAGGCATTGAGCGGAGAGCTGCTCTCTTCATTCACACATGGGAAGACACTGTAAACTCTGTCCCGCACTCGTTAACAGCACGGCTGAGATTTCTCTGTAGCAGAGTATGCCACACGACCCCATTCTTCCCCGTAGCTGCTTAGCATCAGGTTGCCTGACAGCCCATAATTTATTTCACCTGTCCCCTGCTGACGGTCACGCAGGTCATTTCCTAGTCTTTTACCGAACATCCCTGTACATGTATCTTTGTGCACACCTACAAGGATGTTCGCAGGATAAATTCCTGGGAGTGAAATTTATTTTATTCTTAACACTCCTACTATTGAATATTCCACTGACTTCCTTACTCGCCCACTTCACTGCCTGGTATCCTTTGGGGGGAGGTTCTGACCTAAATCATACTTGCTAGAAAATTGTGTTTTAGTTCTCAGGCTTTGGTTTTTAAAGAAAATGAAACACCTGAACACTCCTGCCTTTTAATGTCTTGCGTTTGGAAAGCACTCTTGAGTTACCTGCACTCTAGCTTTCCTTCTCCAGGTTGGAACATCTTAGCTTCCTTTCCTCCTATTTCCACTTGCAGACTTACAGTCAGTTGCTTTTTTGCCTCAAGACTATCTCTTCTCCACAAATGGGCTGAGGTCTCAGCTGCACCGTTGTGGTTGTGTTTGAAGTATGTCCCGAGTAGGGTTTTGTTACCTGGAAATGGGACTGTCTCCAGAGCAGGTGTCCATGTCAGGGCTCTGATCACTCTGCTGACCTGCAGAATGGACTACATGACCAACCCCACCCACTCCGCTCAGAGGTGATGTTCAAAGTATTTAACAACCAATATCAGCCGGGGTCTCCTGGTCAGGCTCTGTAGGCGCTAGCCGTAGTGCTGAAGCAAGATGGTGAGGGAGGCCCTTGCTGAGCCAAGCTCTACCTTGAAGGAGAGGCTGGATGGGTAGTGTTGGGGGGTTCCTGGAGGGTCAAGGCAACACCCGTCTCTTTGGGAAGACCTGTGAGTTGTGATGTGGTTTAATAAGAAGCCCATGGGTTCGTAGTGGGAGACCAGCTTTGACTCATTCCTGCATCTCTTATTAGCCATGCAGGCTTCAGTGAGACACTAACATTTTTCTTGTCTCCAAATGAAGGAGTTCGTGCCATACAAAATCCAATGCCTCTTTTTGCTCTGAAATTTGAGGAAATAAAACAGACAAAAACAGTCAAGGTGGTGAGTTCTAAATCTGAACTGTCTTCCTGGTATTTTATGTTTGTCGTGATGATGACTTTTTCCTACCTAATGTCTACATTCAAGATTAGCCAGAGAAAAGGATTTGAGGAAAGGGTCTGGAGGAAGAGAAACTGATCTGATTTGGGCCCATGGGACACATTATAGAATTGTGAAAAAAGTTGAGTTAGAGAGAGGCAGGTTCAGATCCTGACTTGGCCATACTGTGCCCATTCATTCATTCATTCATTCATTCCCTTAGTATTTGTGGTGCTTCTATCAAGTGTTGGGCACTGTTCTGGGCTCTAGGGATGGGGTAATGACTGAAGTAATATCCCTGTTCTCTTGGGGTTTACATTCTAGAGGAAACTGGACAAGTCTCTTCACCTCTTTGGACCTAAACTTTGGACTTAAGTTTTTCTACCTGTAAATTCTTTCATAGGGAATGACACATGTGCTGTTACTCCCCGTTCTAGTGCCCATGACAGCCATCACTAATCAAGCATAGTGTTCCAAGCAGCCACAGTCCCTTAATAGAAAACAAGCCTATATGTTATCCTGGGCTAGCTGAATTCTAACATCCATTCCTGCTCTGAAATTTTATTCTTATTATTTCTGACTAAATGGGAAGGCAATATTACACTGAAGGAAAATTGCAGTAGAACTCCAAGTCATAGAACTCTTCAAGCTGCAGATTTTACAAGAAAGCCACCATCCCTTTGGTTTTGTTGGGTACAAAACGTATGTGTTTTTGTAAAATTTATTTTAGATCTTTCGGTCTTAGATTTTTTCTTCCACATCTTTTGCTGCAAGTTCTCCTGCTCAACCCGCTTTACTTTGATCCGTGGATAAAGGAGAGGCTCATCAGCATTGACTTTTAACTCCTTTCACTTTGGAAACCTCTTTATGAAGCCTCCTTTTACTGGAGTCAGGTTGGACAGAATCAAATCCTGCTCCTTTTGATAAATGTTTCTACTGCACACTAGGTAACTCTACAGCAATCACTAGCAGAAGGCCTCCTGGGGGCTAACGTGGCCATCTGGTCTTTTATGTTCCACTCCACACAGTGGAAGCCAAACCAAGGTTGGGCTGACAGCAACCACTTGGTGATTTTCTCCCTGGATTCCCAAGACACCCTTGCAGTATTTCCATTTCTAATCCCCCCTACCCATCCCTGTAATAGACCAGCAAGACTAGCATCCCCAAATTGAGCTCAAGTTGTAAAGAAAAAAAAAAGTTTGCACTGTTTCTGTTGGAATTGATAACTCTATCCTTCTGAATCTTCAAATGCCTCTCTACCTCTCACCAAACAGGGAGATTTGTGGACATTGGGGACGATTTGGCTCTATTTTATTTAATTCTATTAGATGTACTCATAGGGGTCTGAGATTATGAACACTTTGCTCTTGTGGTTTCTAAG
Source organism: Ailuropoda melanoleuca (assembly GCF_002007445.2). Lineage (NCBI taxonomy): Eukaryota > Metazoa > Chordata > Mammalia > Carnivora > Ursidae > Ailuropoda > Ailuropoda melanoleuca. The sequence continues at coordinate 90,486,923 of NC_048228.1, forward strand.
TTTTAATGAACCAGAAGTACCTCTCTCTATAATAAGACATTTCTCTCCATTGAGGAATGAGAGCTGGGGTCTCCAGTATCCCAGGCTGAGGCTTCCATAATTTGTGCCAATAGAGGCATTTGGTGACTTGCACAGAAGTTAACTCTTCCCTTTCCAGGAAGCCCAGGAAGATAGAAGATTTTCACCATTTATTTATTTATTTTTTTAAAGATTTTATTTATTTATTTGACAGAGATAGAGACAGCCAGCGAGAGAGGGAACACAAGCAGGGGGAGTGGGAGAGGAAGAAGCAGGCTCACAGTAGAGGAGCCTGATGTGGGGCTCGATCCCATAACGCCGGGATCACGCCCTGAGCCGAAGGCAGATGCTTAACCACTGTGCCACCCAGGCGCCCCAGATTTCCACCGTTTAACCACAGACATTTAAACCAAAGAGCATTTTAAGAAAGAGAAAAGGTTCTTTATTCCTTGGTTGAATTCAGTGATTTTTTTTTCTTCGAAGGGGGGATGGGTATAGAAAATTAAAAAAAAATTCATTCTGGCCTCGTTTAAAGCAGTAGGTATTAAATACAGATGAGCTAACTCGGTTCTCCTTTGAAGACGTGTTAAGGACACCCCTATCTTCTCCAGAGCCACAGAATTCTCCCACATTTGTAAAATAAAGTGGAAAACTCCCTGGATTTAAGGGGTTTGGTTGGTCATTTTTGCATAGGGTAATGTGTGGAGTATATTGGAAAGTCTGCACAGAAGAGAAAAACTTGTGCACTTCTAAGAGCATGGATTCTGAAACCGAGCTGCCTGAGTTTGAGTCCCAGCTCCACCTGTTCGTATTCAATCCTCTCTAGGGCTCAGTTTTCTCATCTGTTGAATGGGGATAACAATAGCACCCGTTTCACAGACGGTTGTGAAATTAAATGAGATTCCTCCTGGAATGGTATGCTTAGCACCTTGCCTGTCATATTCTGTGTTATAGAAACATTAGCTACCATTTTGGCAGTTGTACCTCCATTTCCTTATCTGTAGAATGGGAATAATAATGAGATTAAACGAATCTCTCTTTCTAGGTAGCTAGCTAGCTAAATGAGATATAGACCTACTTAGAGCAGTGTGGATGGTATCGAGGGCTACTCAGGTGATAACTGTTACTATTGTTGCACAAATTGCAAATGTTTTCCTTAGCCCTGGAAGGGCAGGATGTGAAATGGTTTAAGGACCTACAGCCCGAGCTTGAACATCAAATCTGGCTCTGCCTCTTAGCTGTGACCTTCGGTGAGTTCTCTTACCTCTGTGCCTTGACCTTTTCATCTGTATATTGGAACTCATCCTACAATCTCCTTTACGGGGTTGCTGTGAACACAAATTGAGACAGCTCTCTGTAAAGGACTTAGCAGGCACCCGGCATATAATCAGTGTTCAATAAATGTTTGCTAATATTTTCAGACACTCCCTTGTAACTGTTTGACTGGAGCTAGGCAGAGGGTTCTAGGAAGAATGTGATTGGGGAAGCAGTGCTTTTCTGGAGATAATTGAAAGGCAGCCGTCTTGCTGTTCGCAGATGTGGTCACCCTCCTGGGCTTTCTCTATGCCTCCAGTGGAGAAAACACAGGCATTGTGAAGAAGTTCCCGAGGTTTCACAACCGAGAGCTGGAGGCCACCCGACGCCAGCGGATAGATTACCCAGTGTAAGAATGGGCAGATAATGGGAGCGGGTGGGGCCGTACTCTGTTGAATCTGAAGACCAGGGAAGGCTAGTGGAATCTCTTTAGGAGGACACACCGTGGTCATATGTTTCGGAAAAATGGGGAGATCCACACAGCTTACACAGAATTTGTGGTCCAAAGCATTCTTGAATTATTCTTGCCGTTAAAAGTCCTCAGTCTGCCTGGGACTTTCTGGGTCAGTCCCAGGGATGACACGAGCAGGGGAGCAAGGTGCGGGAGCCCAGGGCCTTGCAAGCTTTCGGGGGCAGCCAGCCACAGCCAGCACACACTGCTCGCTGCCTTCGCTTTGCTTTTTCGGTCTTAAAAGATTGGATGAGCTGCTTGAAATCTCACAATTTCTGATCTCCTCCATTGATTCCAGCAAAACCCAGATATATTTTTTTCCTTCTGCTGAATTGAAGATGCTGAAAACAGTTCCTGGTTCACCTCAGACCGGATGGATTTAGCAGAGTGATTTAATTCTTCCCATGCTGCTGGCTGTAGAAAGATCTTGAGTCACTTTACTGAGCGTATGTTCTTGCTAAGCTTCCTTGTAATAACTTATCTTCATGAGCTTGCTCAGCTGGGTGGGTCAGGAGGGAGCTGTGTGGCACCATCTGTTTGCATATCTTACCAACAGATTCTGAGGCCAGATTAGAAAGCCCAGAAAATTCTAAAGGACTTGTTTGGATATCTCCCCAAAGAACCCAGGGCCATGGCCACTTTAACCGAAACTGTGAATTGCTTCCTGGGGGTCATGGCGAGAACTCTGTGCATTTGTTTTGACCTTGATTCCTGTTTTACCTGCAAAACGCAGTTACGCCCGGCTCCCCATCTTTGAACTGCTGGTCACTAACACGATGTGTGGCGTCGAGCAAGTGTTCAGCAAATATTTGCTGAGTGATGGATGGATCCCACATCTTGCCTAAATGTGTCCTAGTTAAGTTGACTACTGTTATTTTATTCTCACCTCATAAATCACAGATGTACAATACTTTTTTCAACTAAAATAGCCCCGGTCCAGAAATGGAACAATTAGATTAGTTGTTCCATATGGGTCAGCCGGAACTGTGATCCCGAACCACCTAAGTGTGCATTAAAATAGTATCTACGTGTCCCAATTACCATATAGCGATGCCATTTGCAGATTACGACACTGTTCTACCTTAAGGCTTTTCTCTTGGAAGGAAACAAAATTGCTCAAAAAGCCCTAATTATGTTTTTTTCTTTTAATCATTGAAATTAAAATAGCTTCTTATCAAATCACCTCTTACTAAAATCCAGATTTATGTTTTACGTCTGGCTTTCTAAACCTCAGTCAAGAATTCAGATGGCAGGCATGGGAGAGTCTCCAAGAGGCACAGAAACAGTTTTTGGTGCAAGGTACAATCTATCTGCTAGTTTTGTACAATGATTCTTAACTCCTATCTCTCACAGTTACTGTAACTACCTCCTTTGTCTCAAAAATCAAGCTTTGCAAGCTGATCTCCCATGATGAACACGAAGGCAAATTCATCCCTTCATTGCAAAGAAAGCAATTTACTTGGTCATTGTTAACTATAATTACCTATTCTTGGATGATATCAATCTGCAGATTTTTTTTTTCTCCTCACTCTTGTAGGTTTACTGTTTCATTGTGGCTTTATTTACTCCATTATTGCAAGGCCAATCTCTGTGGGATTCTGTACTTTGTTGATTCTAATGAGATGTATGGCACACCGTCTGTATTTCTTACAGAAGAGGGTAAGTATGAAATGGAACCTTTAAAATGATACTGCCCTTCTCAGTATTTTTTTGTCGTATTTCACGAGCTTTCCTTTTCCTTGTAGGCCACTTGCATATTCAAATGCATCTTGTCAAAGGAGAAGACCTTGCTGTGAAAACAAAATTCACCATGCCTCTGAAGGAGTGGGTTCGACTGGATATCTCTTTCAGCGGAGGCCAGGTAATCTGTGCGCATGCTTCGTGAATCCCTTCGTTGCAGGGAGCAAGGATGTCCGCAAGAGCAAATTTGTCCTAAATGACAAACTCTTTACAACTCAACGCTTCTTCAATCAAACTTTTATAGATGGAAGTTTAAATCATAAGAATCCCATCCCATTTAATTAACTTCTAAAGTGCTTCTTTCGACCATATTGTGAATGAGTAAATAATATAGCCTGCTCTATGTCCACAATTATCTGAGCAATTCAGGGTTTTTTCCCCCTGAGGGAGATAGGCTTTGTGGAGATAAATGTTAAAACACCATCGGTCATGTTTATATAGTGTTATCAGATCTATGACTTTTTTTTTTACAGGAAATTTATTGGTTAGTTCAGCCAAGAAATGGTTTGACTGTTTTTGGCAGTTACACAATTGCTGACGTTTGGCATTAAACAAATAATAACCAACAAACCTAAGTGATCATTCCAGTGGGACAGAGGGGATTTATCTGCTTTGTACTATAAAACAGCGCACATAACTGTTTCAAACTCTCATAACACAGATTTTATGGATTATGGCAAATCTGTTGTTATAATTGAAGACCATTCCATTTCTCAATATACTTGATGGCGACGAGCTACTTTTTTTCTCGTTCCTTTACTTCCTCATCAGCTTTTCTTATTGATTTGTGATTTTCCGGTAACAAAAGTGGAAGGGACGTGTTGTTTGTCTTATGTATTAGATAATACACAGGCTTCCCTTGGGGCTTGGCTTTATCACAGTTCCTTTTCCTGGAGAGAAAAGAAATCAGGTCAATCCTTGTTGCCTCCCTAAGAAGAGTCTGTAAAAGGTTAGCTGGGATTTTTTTGTATGTTTGTTGCGTTCCTTAACAATGTGAGGTGACCTAGCTGTGGTCTGTGGTCCAGCTTCCCATTTATATAAGGATTCTGATGGCATTATAGCTTGGTTCCTGCTTGCTCCAAAGGTGAAGGTCAGCTCGGTACTCTGTGTCATTTACAGAGCAAATCATAGATTTATTTTGCACCTTATGTATGCAAGGCTCTTTGCTCACGGAGCTTATCGACTATTTATGGGAGAAGCATTAAGGAGGTGAAGGGATGTCATAAGGAGAGCTTAATCACCAAATGATTCATACTGACTCTGGGAAGAGAGGTAGCACTTCATGCCGGGGTGCTCGGGGGAGGCTTCACAGAGAAGATTCCTACGGATTGGGTGGAATTGAGATGGAGAGGAGAGGGGGGAACATTTTAGCACATCATTGGGGGTTGGCAGATAAACCAGGTGGGACTGGAAATTTGCAGACTGTAGAAATCTAATAAAAGAAAAAAATGTCTTTAGGGCTAGAATGTGGACAATCTTTTTTTTTTTTTTTTTTTTAAGATTTTATTTATTTATTCGACAGAGATAGAGACAGCCAGCGAGAGAGGGAACACAAGCAGGGGGAGTGGGAGAGGAAGAGGCAGGCTCATAGCAGAGGAGCCTGACGTGGGGCTCGATCCCATAACACCGGGATCACGCCCTGAGCCGAAGGCAGACGCTTAACCGCTGTGCCACCCAGGCGCCCCAGAATGTGGACAATCTTGAATAACAAGGGATCTGGATTTCTATTTGCAAGGTGGCAGGGTGTCATGGAAGATTTTCGAGCCGGAGAAGAGTAAATCAAAGTAGTCCTTTAATTAAAGAGATGAATTGAATTTAGCCGAGTACACGGTAGGGTAAGGATTAGAAAGGGCAGATGGGGTGGAAAGAAAAAAGAAGTAGGGCTGGGGTGTTTTTTGTTATTTGTTTTTGTTTTTGATTTTTTGGTAGACTTTTGCCTTCTGTCCTACTTTCTTTCCATCCTATCTCATCTTTCTGATATATCTATAGGTCCCCAAAACAGTATTATTGTTTTTCTACATGACATCCGCCTCTGTGGTGGGACTACCATACTCATTGCTTTGACTAAATGGACAAGAGACTTAAAGCCAGGGGTTGGTTTAGAGAAACAACTGATTGGAGTCATTTTCTTCTCTGAGCCAACATGTTGCATACGGATGAATTGGGTTGGTGTTTATGTGTTAGTTTGTTTCTCGTAGACACAGTGTTGTAGCCATACCTTTGAGACCCTCGTTAGCTCAGCACATGTTTCCTAAACCTTTGCTCTGTGCTAGCACTGGGGGGTGGGGGGAGAAGGAGCCCCTTAGCTCCAGGGGCTTATGTCGTAGTAGCCGCCCAAGACATGAGAAGAGTGCGTGACAGCTAACAACATTATCAACAAAAACATTGTCACAGTCGAAATGGCAGTGACGATTCTCCCCGCTTAGGGAAGGAGAGTGGGAAACAGAGCGCATGAAGAATGCTCAGCGCCCACTTGCTTCTCCCCTCAAGGCTCTCATGGAATCAAAGTAAAATTTCATAAACCCCTTGTAGCATCTTACACATTTCCTTCTCTTCCTATGCAACAAACTTTTGAGCCCAAGTGCACCAAGCAAAGCTGTGGCTTGTAGCTTGGAAGTGTCTGAACTCCACTGGGGGGAAATTGCATGATGGATATGGTTACATGTGAAGTCATTTGGAGAAATTAAATTTCTTAACTCTTAAAATATACACAAGGCTAGTAAAGTATTCATTTTATTTCTGCAGAAATGGATCAGGTGAGGGGTGCCTGGGTGGCTCAGTCGTTAAGCGTCTGCCTTCGGCTTAGGGCATGATCCCGGTGTCATGGGATCAAGCCCCACATCAGGCTCCTCCTCTGGGAGCCTGCTTCTTCCTCTCCCACTCCCCCTGCTTGTGTTCCCTCTCTCTCTGGCTGTCTCTCTCTCTGTCAAATAAATAAATAAAATCTCTAAAAAAAAAAAAAAAAAGAAAGAAAGAAATGGATCAGGTGAGAGACTATGCAGCCCATTTTACGAGTAATTTATACCCAGGACTGTATTTATGATGTGAGGTGTTGGGGCAGAACTGATCTTGTGTATTTCTCCCAACACAGATCGTAGTTACTACCAGCACTGGACAGGACTTGAAAAGCTACCATAATCAGACCATTAGGTAAGTGTACTATTTTCTTCTTACTCAACATGATGTTGGATAAGGATTAAGAAATCGTCATACGTTAGCCCACAGCCCTAATGTCCTTCCCACACCTCCTTATTCTGCTTCCGAGTGTTCGCTGTGTCTCATCTGCCCTATAGCCCAGTCTTTGCACTTTTTTTTTCCATCTGCAAACTCCCCTCTCTTCCCCCACAACATTTTTTTTTTCTAAGCAAGAGAAACTATTCCTCTCTCCAGATCTCATTGTAAATTCTTCCTTTCATGGCACTTGATAATTCATTTTCTTTGAAAATAATCTTCTATGAAGGATTCTGAAAAATAAATCAATGTATTAATGTTGCTTATTGAGAATGGTGGGTAACTTTGGCCTAGTATAAAACATAAAAGCAGACAGTCTTCCTATTTATGTTCATAATCTAAATTTGAAATGCGTGCGACTATTGATATTGGTGTAACTTTTCATCCTCAAGTAACCATTCTCCACGAGAGTTACAACATTGAGAATTGGGTCCTTTGCCTTGCGTTTCATAATTTTTACATTTGCTCTCACACCCCTGTCTAATAGCGGGGTTTCTAGTGGCAGAACCATGGGGCAGCCACCTTTGGGAATCAGGATCCCTCAACATGGCTAGACTATATATGTATATACATACACAATCAAATGCTTAAGAGTAAGTGTAAAACACAGAAACAAAAACTACCAGCTTTTATAACATGTATATATAATTTATGTATGCATGTATAATACACACGTACCAGCTTTGTCTGGATAATTTAAAACAATGTAGCAGGCACTTAGGCTGGGGGCAGGGGGCTCCTGCCTCCCCACTGTAGTTACTTCACTACAGCAAGCAGGAAGCTGTCTCTCCGAACAGGCCCGTTCACTCAGACTCCTCACACAATCCAGATTTTCTTGGAAACCAATTATTGAAGAAAGGAACATGGGAAAGGTAGAGATGAGGGAACGGAGGGGGGCATACACCCTGTCGTCCCCCCCCCTCCGCCCGGCCATTCCAGTTTACATTTAAGTCAAACTGATGGCTTTCAGGCTCTGGGTACATAGAACAATTCTTATTTTCATGGCCAGATTCAAGGATTCCAGTTACAAGGAACGGCTAAAGAGGTGTTATTCTTAAGCCTGCGAGGAGAAGGTCAGGGGCCACATTGACAGCTGTATGGGAACAGAGGGGCTGAGGCCTGAGAACAGAGGGGAAGTGTGAAAGGGGGCCACGTGGACTTCGCCCGGTCAGAGAGAGTTCAATGGACATGAGTTTTGTTGTAGAACAGAGTTCAGGAAGAGGAGAGGCCTGGGAGTTCGCTTTGGAGAAACCGATGATGTGTGGCTCCTTCCAGAGCCTCATCTGGTGCCCCACTCTGCACAGCGGGCCCCAGAAATCGAGGGTTTGCATTTTGGGATGTGAAGTCTGAAATAATACCTTCTTTTTCTCCTGACTCCCACCCCCAACCCCAGGACGTTTTTGTCGAAAGATTGATTTCATAGGCTCTGTTTCATTCTCTGTGCAAGGGCTTCCTTTCACTGTACATCCCAGTGACCTAGATGCTGGCACGAGTGAATTGTGGATGGAGAGATCACAGGGTGATCCAGGCCTGGGCCCGGGATGTGGGGAGAGAGACATATGCCTTCCACATAAAATTTAAGGAGGTGCCAAAAAAACTCAGTAATTGTATTCGTTTGCTAGGGTTGCTGGAAAAAAGCACCACGAGCTGAGTGGCTTAAACAACTGAAAATTATTGTCTTACATTTCTAGGAGCTAGGGGTCCAAGATCCAGTGTCAGCAGGGCCGTGCTCTCTCTGAAGGGTCTGGGAAAAGAGCTGATCTAGGCTCTGAGCCTGCCAGGCCTCTCTCCAGCTTCTGACAGCCCCTGGGGCTGTGGTGGCAGGGCCCCAAACTTCGCAGCATTTTCCCTATGACTGTGTGTGTGTGTGTCCTTCATATTTCCCCTTCTGTAAGGACACCAGTCATCCTGGATTAAGTGCCCATTCTGCTCGTATGGCCTCATCTCATCGAATTACACCTGCTGTGGCCCTCTTTCCAAATAAGGTCACATTCCGAGAGTCTGGGGGTTCAGACTTCAATCTATGAATCTGGGGTGGGGGGAGTGACACGATTGAACTCCTAACAGTGATCATGGTAAGTGACATTTAATATAATATTGTAAGAAATAAAAATTAATGTAAAGAATATCGAAATGAACAAAAATTGAAAGTTTTAAGTAAATGAGAATCCGTGTGATCATATAAGATTCCGGAGAGGAGGACCTATTTTCAGGTACAGACCAATTCAACATTCCACTTAAACCATTGAAATGATCCTTCACCTGGTAATAGGGGCAGTCCTCAGACCCGGGAGTGTCCCCAGCCACGGCCTCAGCTGCCCTTCCTATACTCCTCAGACCTCACCCATCAACGGAAGAACTGAAGATTTAACGTCGGGCCTACCTGGGATTCCTGTGGTTAGATATTTGGAATCTGACCCATCAGAGAGATTCTAGAGTGAGCCAAACCAGTGAACTAAACATCGGATATTTCAGATGGTTATAGGCGTTCCTTTTTACTCTTTCTTGTCATGTAAACATAAGGACAGCTGCTGCCCCACCAAGGTGGTGTGGAAAGATCAGTAATTAAGTGCTCAGAAGTGCAGTGCTCCACGCAAGTGAGAGGCTGTTGGTGACACCAGTGACAGGTAACAACTTCAGGCCTGTACTGTGTTTATCCTTCATTCATTCATCCAGTATACACTCATTCACCCAACACCTCTGCCACGTACGTGACATGGTGCCGGACTCTGGGAGTAAAATGATGAACGAAAAGAATACGGTCAGTCCCTACCTTCAAGGAGCTAAAAAAAAAGGCTAGTGGAAGAGACAAATCTTAAATAAATTCATAAGTAAATATAAAATTACAAATAGTGGTGAATTCTGGAAAGGAATAGAATAGGGTGGTTTTGGAGGATACTCCAGGGGTCAGAATTTATAGCAGGTCCCACGGAAGTGACATTGAAGATGATAATTACTCTGAGGGGGGAGAGGGACAACTAATTTGAAGCTCTAAGTTCCCCAACTAAAGGACCGTCGAGCTGGAGCTGTTTTCTAATTCTGAGTGAGCTTTATTTAACAATTTCGGAGATTCGTTCGGGCTGCCGGAGCTCTGCAGTAATAAACCTAGGCGGTCCCCTATGTCCAGATAAGAGTAAAGATAGTCTGCCAGCGTGTCTAAGGTTTCCAAAAGGGATGGCCTGGGCTTTGGAACTGTGTAGCTCAGCTTTTATGTCTGTGAAATTGATGACCATCAAACAGGGCACGCAGAGTACAAGGAAGCGTTTGCAATCTTTGTGCAACCATGGAGGATTTTAGAGGAGAAAAATGTAGACGCTCTGAGGTGGATTGAGAGCAGGCTGGAGAGATTTCCTATTTAGCTGCTCCTTTTGGGTCCCCAGACCCAATTCCAAGACGGGGGAGGGCTTCCTCCTATCTACACCAAGCAATTCTGAGACACCAGCAGGATGTCCAAGAATTCAACTCAACTCCAACACTGTCCACCCAGAGATAGCATCAGATGCCACAGGGGAAGGGTCAGTCCTACAGGACCAGTTCCAAGCCCCAGACTGGAGACTGGAGGTTCCAATGACCTCCTCCTTAGGTTCATTTGATTTGGTAGAGCAGCTCCCAGAACTCAAGGAAGTACTTACTTATATTCACCCATGTATTAAAGGATCTGATACAGGATACTAATCAACAACCAGGTGAAGAGATACATGGGGCACAGAGCTTCCACACCCTCTCCGGGTGTGCGACTGTCCCTAGCCTCCATGTGGTCACCAACCTTGAGGCTCTCACCCAGCCCTTTAGGGTTTTTATGGAGGCCTCATTACATAGTCATGGTTGACTAAGACGTTGGCCATTGGCTCATTCAACCTGCAGCCCTTTACCCCCCCCTGGAAGTTGGAGGGGTGGAACTAAAAGTTTCAATCCTCTAGTCACATGGTTGGTCCACCTGGGAACCAGCCTCTGCCTTTGGGTGGAGTCACCTTCTTTGATACAACCAAAGACATGTTTACCACTTCCAACACTTAGGAGATCCCAGGGATTTGGGGAGTATTGTGAGCCAGGAACTGTGGACAAAGACCAAATACACATTTCTTTTTTTTTTTTTTTAAGATTTATTTATTTTAGAGAGAGAGGGAGCGTGTGCTTGTGCATGAGGGGGGAGGGGCAGAGAGAGAGAGAGAGAATCTGAAGCAGGCTCCACACTGAGAGCAGAGCCCGATGCAGGGCTCAATCTCACAACCCCAAGATCATGACCTGAGCCAAAATTAAGAGTCGGACGCTTAACCAACCAAGCCACCCATGTGCCCCCAAATATATATTTCTTATAAACCACAGTGTCAAAGTTATATTATGATAATGATTTAAAAAAAAAAAACCAAAATTACAATCCAGTACCATAGGGACCAAGTAAATTACTGATCAGTTGAAAAATTCAGTTAAAACAAAGATCAATTTAAAAAGATACTTACCATAAACATTTTATTTTAATTAAAAAACAGAAATGTACCTTCATCCACCAATCTTTCCAGATAGGGCCTTTCCTTTGTTACGAATCTACTGATTGGAATTCCCTGCGGTCTTTCGTGCATAAACGGCACCCAGTTCCTGTTTCTTACAAATGGAAAGAAAACAAAGACTTGTGAAACTATTAAAGCCAAGATACATCTAGAGTCCTTCCATTTTTTTCTAATCTTTTACAGTTGTTCTAATTCCACACTTTTTAATCAACCATTCTTTTCTGAGTCAACCCCAAAATATTCAACTTAATTGTTAGAGAGTGAACAACGCTTTCTTCCCGATCCATATTTTATTGAATGACGTAATAGTTCATTGAATTGTATAATTACAATGACCATACAATTGGCACCATCAGGCTTGGGAACAGGCACTTAGTCTCACTAAGCACACACTCCTACTAAGATGGCAGCAAAAGTCCAACAGCGGATTGGATTAATAATTATAACCGTAGTTAATGGTTATGGTGCCAACTATGTGCCAGGCACTGTTCAAAATGCTCTGTTTAAATATTTGCTTATTTAATCCTCACCACAAGCCGGTAGGTAGGTACTGTGATTATCTCTATTTAAACAACGAGACTGAAGAAAGAGAAATTAGGGAATCCATCCCATTTACAATAGCACCAAAAACCATACGTTACCGGAATTAACTTAACCAGAGACGTAAAGGACCTATATCCTAGAAACTATAGATCACTTTTGAAAGATATTGAGGAAGACATAAAAAGATGGAAAAATATTCCATGCTCATGGATTGGAAGAATTAACATAGTTAAAATGTCCATACTACCCAGAGCAATCTACACTTTCAATGCTATCCCGATCAAAATACCGAGGACATTTTTCAAAGAACTGGAACAAATAGTCCTTAAATTTGTATGGAACCAGAAAAGGCCCAGAATCTCCAAGGAACTGTTGAAAAGGAAAAACAAAGCTGGGGGCATCACAATGCCGGATTTCGAGCTGTACTACAAAGCTGTGATCACAAAGACAGCATGGTACTGGCACAAAAACAGACACATGGACCAATGGAACAGAATAGAGAACCCAGAAATGGACCCTCGGCTCTTTGGGCAACTAATCTTTGATAAAGCAGGAAAAAACATCCGGTGGAAAAAAGACAGTCTCTTCAATAAATGGTGCTGGGAAAATTGGACAGCTACATGCAAAAGAATGAAACTTGACCACTCTCTCACACCATACACAAAAATAAACTCCAAATGGATGAAAGACCTCAATGTGAGACAGGAATCCATCAAAATTCTAGAGGAGAACATAGGCAACAACTTCTATGACATCGGCCAGAGCAACCTTTTTCACGACACATCTCCAAAGGCAAGAGAAATAAAAGATAAAATGAACTTATGGGACTTTATCAGGATAAAGAGCTTCTGCACAGCCAAGGAAACAGTCAAAAAAACTAAGAGACAGCCCACGGAATGGGAGAATATATTTGCAAAGGACACCACAGATAAAGGACTGGTATCCAAGATCTACAAAGAACTTCTCAAACTCAATACACGAGAAACAAATAAACAAATCATAAAATGGGCAGAAGATATGAACAGACACTTTTCCAATGAAGACATACAAATGGCTAACAGACACATGAAAAAATGTTCAAAATCATTAGCCATCAGGGAAATTCAAATCAAAACCACACTGAGATACCACCTTACGCCAGTTAGAATGGCAAAGATAGACAAGGCAAGAAACAACAATTGTTGGAGAGGATGTGGAGAAAGGGGATCCCTCCTACATTGTTGGTGGGAATGCAAGTTGGTACAGCCACTCTGGAAAACAGTGTGGAGGTCCCTTAAAAAGTTAAAAATTGAACTACCCTATGACCCAGCCATTGCACTACTGGGTGTTTACCCCAAAGATACAGACGTAGTAAAGAGAAGGGCCATATGCACCCCAATGTTCATAGCTGCATTGTCCACAATAGCCAAATCATGGAAGGAGCCGAGATGCCCTTCAACAGATGACTGGATTAAGAAGCTGTGGTCCATATATACAATGGAATATTACTCAGCTATCAGAAAGAACGAATTCTCAACATTTGCTGCAACATGGACGGCACTGGAGGAGATAATGCTAAGTGAAATAAGTCAAGCAGAGAAAGACAATTATCATATGATTTCTCTCATCTATGGAACATAAGAACTAGGATGATCGGTAGGGGAAGAAAGGGATAAAGAAAAGGGGGGTAATCAGAAGGGGGAATGAAACATGAGAGACTATGGACTATGAGAAACAAACTGAAGACTTCAGAGGGGAGGGGGTGGGGGAATGGGATAGACTGGTGATGGGTAGTAAGGAGGGCACGTATTGCATGGTGCACTGGGTGTTATACGCAACTAATGAAGCATCAAACTTTACATCGGAATCTGGGGATGTACTGTATGGTGATTAACATAATATAATAAAATAAAAAAATAAAAATAAATAAATAAATAAATTTTGTACATGAAGAAAAAATAAATAAATAAACAATGAGAAGACTAAGGCTCCGGAGAGTAACCTCCAGGGGGGGAGCAACCGCAAGTTGCCGGGATAGCCAGCAGGTGTGCTGGTGAGTCCGTTGAGCCCAGTTCCATTAAGAGAGCTTCTATTGTAGGACCTTTGTATCCCTCAAGTGCCAGGTATTAGTCGTGAAGGTGGCTGGAATGTTAAATCTTTCTACGGTCTTGAAAAACAAAATCAATTCACAGCTCTCGGAGATAATAACTTTGTGGTCCCCGTGGAAAAGGGAAGGACCCTCGTCTTCTCATGGCCTTTCAAGCCTGAGATTCTGAAAAGAAAAATATCAGGAGGAGAAGCACTCCTCTTCCATTTTAGCCGCGTTCGTGTAAAGCTGATCTCGAAGCATTCACTTCTGTTGCCGTCTGTTGATGTCGTCAGAGTCTCATTCCTTCTCCCTTTCGTCTTCCTCTCCGGCCAGGTGCACCTGCTAGGGTTCAGGCCCCTTGGTAACAGTCAGTACATCCCCTCTCTTGAGATAACCCCAGGTCGCTTGGCTTCTCTGCTCTAACTGCTGGTATCTCGCTCCGTCCCTGTTGGCATCACCCTGGCCCGTTGCTCTTGAGGCCCGCCAGGCTCCTGGCGGCTTGCCTGACATTTTGTTTTCTTTCCGTCTGCTTCCATCTGCCCTCTGCCTTCCCTGGCTCTTTCCTCTTTGCCTGGCTTCTCACTTGATGCCTGTCTTGACCCCCTCCCCCCAACCTGCTGTCCACGTAGGCTCTGATCCCTGCTTGCTCCCCTATCCTATTTCAGTTTTTAAAGAGGCAATAAATGCGTCTGTTTAAAAAGGTCAAAGTTATATGAGAAGATACACAGGTAAATGTCTTGCTTCTAGATCTGCCCCCAATCACTCCATCCCCTACCCCCCACGCCCTGGGGAAATACTATTATTAATGTCTTGCAGTATATACTTAACAGAGTTTTTTAAAATGCAAATACAGAAAAAGTATCATTCTCCCCTATTTTGGATAAAATGTATATGCTCTTTGTTCCACACTTTTGTTTTACTTTGTTTCACTTCATGAATTAGCGATCTCTCCAGGTCAGTACACAAAGCCCTCTTCCTTTTTTAAGCTATATATTAAAAAAAAAAAAAGGCTCGCATTTAAGGTCCGTTGGATGGCTGCGGGCCAGTCTTCCCTGCCAGACGCCGGGGGTCGTCCAGTCGTTGGTGAATATAAATAATGCAGCGGGAAACATCCTGGTGTATTTTATTCATGCCAGCCCATTTTTTCCCCCCTCCATTTTCCTTCTGCTCCTTCAAGTCTTTCAGGACGAGGCGGATTTCTAGCACATCACCTGCGCTCAGCTCTGGCGTTCGGCCTCTTCCTCCTCACTCCGAATTTTCCCTCAGTTCTTATCTAATAGGATATGTTGTTAGTTTTTCTTCACAGCCATCTTCTATCCATTCAACAAGGTGGTTTTTTTTTTTTTCCTTTTACAGCAAAAGCATTTCCAATTAAGACTAGCAATTCCAAAGAATTCCAATTCCAAACAATTTTACCAATATCAAAAGCTGGCAGGTACGGGAGTATTTACAATGGGCCAAGCACTCTGCTGGGCGTAAGCCTTTACATTTCACTAATCCTCCTAAGAATCTAATTATTGAGGAACTAATTTACTAATGAGAAAACACAGTCTCAGAGAAGGTAAGGGACAGGTCCAAGGTCACGCAGTTGGTAAACAGCAGAGTGGGGGTCCTAGCCCAAGTGTGTCTGGCCCCACCATGGTCTCATCTGCTAGAACTCAGTGTGAAGGGCGTGAAGAAATTTGAAGGGGGGTGGTAAGTCAAGGAGGGTCAATGAAAGAGTCTCTTTTTAAAGGATCTGGTTCAGACCAAGAGCTCTCTTAATTCTTTGCTCTTCTGTAGCTTCAGGGAGGATTTCTATTATAATGACACTGCTGGATACTTCATTCTTGGAGGGAGCAGGTATGTGGCCGGCATTGAAGGGTTTTTTGGACCCCTGAAGTACTATCGTCTCCACACTCTGCGCCCTGAACAGGTGAGCCCCGAGCATCGAGAAGTTTCTGGGTGTTCGTGCATGATGGGTGTGTGGCTGTGGGACGTGGAACCTCACGTAAACAAAAGATTTACCCAAGCTGGACCTCGCATTGGCTCTGTCATCAAACATAATTAATATGGAGGCTTTTCCCCCAACAAACTCGATAAGAGATTTCTGTTAAGGTTTGGTTCATTTAGTACTCATAAAATGGAAACCATTTACTTCCCCTGTTTTAATAACTACTAGCTTAATTGTAGAGGAGATTTTTATCAGGCTGTTGCCTATCCAGTGATTAAGCTAATGAAAGGAGAGAATCTTAGTTATTTGGTAGAGCTTCTTTTATGTGCTATTATTTAACGTTTCAGAAGAGGAGACACTCTAGCAAATTAAAATTTTGGTTCCGTTTGCTGCTCTCCTTGCACACGTGGGCCTTGGGCTCCCACCGGGGTGGGTTGGCTGTACTTGTAGACATTGGAAGTGGAAGACCGAACCTATTATACTGTGGCCCTCGCCTCAAAAGCCCACCCACAGATGGGCTTGTCCAGCTCTCCAGGCCAGCTCCCGCGGGGCTGGTGCAGGGAGACGGGGACTGCCCACCTTTACAGACGTGTCTTTTTCTGCCTTGGTAAGGAGATCACCAGCTACCTGAACAAGGAACCTTAATGCGTTCCCATGACCCTGTGGGCTTTGTTCTGGGGAAAGCAGGAGTCGTTAGGCAAGGTAAAGGAAGAAAAATGCAGCTCTCCAACTTTTTTTCGATGGTCATTCACATAAGAAATCTATGTAATAAAAGAAAAAAAGGAAGGCAGAAATCTATGTCATGTGAGTAGACACATACATGCACACGCATACACATACATGTGTGTATTATCTATACGTATAAATTATAAAACCGAAACAAAGATTTTACTAAGAATACATGCCCTTCCCGTGTTAGATGCACTCTATTTTGTGTTCTATTTATAAAAAAAAAAAAAAAAATCACTGCTGGTTACAACCTGCTGAAATAATTTCATGACCCTCTAATGGGTCACAGCCTGCATTTTGAAAACCAGTGAGTTGAAACAAGGCCTCTGTTTTTGAGAAGCTCCCCATCTGGGTCTTAAACACCGAAGTTATGAAAGCACACGGTCCATGCTCTAATTCACCTGCGAGTGTTTTGGGTCACTGCGGTGGGAACATTCGAGTGCTCGCACACGTGGCGGGGGGGGGGGCTGTTAGGGAAGCCGTCCTGAAGCAATGACCTTGGACCTGACTCTTGAAGGTCAAGGGGGAGCCTGCCAAGCAGACGAAAGTGGGAGAAGGGTTCGCAGGGAGTGGCACAGCGCGGGGAGACCTGGCATCCCTTGGGGACCGAAGGAGAGAGGAACGGGATTGTGTAGGACCAGCACGCAGCGAGGGGAAAGAAGTGGGTGGAGGCCTGGTCTCTGGGAAATCCCGACATTGCAGAGGAGAAGGTGCCACAGAAAGAAGCGAGAGGGAACGGGACGGAGCTGGTGTGCCCTTGAGTTAGACCCTCTGTTGCAGGGTCTGTGTGCCGGCAAGCCATCTGGTGAAACCAACGGGAGAAGGAAATCAACAACCGGAACACGGCCTCAGAGGTATCGATGGGAGCTTGATAACTGTTGTTCATTCGATGTTCTTGCCTTCTCGTAGATTGTTAATCCCTTCCTTGAGAAGCAACTTGCTGAACAGCTCAAATTATATTATGAAAGGTGCGCTGAGGTCCAGGAAATCCTGTCCGTGTACACAGCCACCGTACCGCAAGGGGGCGGCCGCCAAGAAGCATGTAAGTGCTCGGGGGCCTTGTGAGGACAGCGGGGCAAGGTTTAGCTCGCGTATTTGCGGATTTGTGTCAGCATGTTTGGCTTCTGTCTAACACGGGTAAAATAGAATACCTCTGACCCGAGCAGCGAGAACAAATACGACCTGGAGCCCCCCTACAGATGGGGGCAGATGACCGCGGAAGTTCCACCCGGGCTCCCCAGACCAACGGCCAACAGGAGCCCACACCTGCCCCTTAGCCTCAACCACATGCGATTCCATGTAAGAATACAAATGAGAGTGTGTTGAGCTTGCATTGCATTCTTCCCATCCATAATGGGATCTTAGGCCAGTCTAAGAAAATAAAAGTGAGATGGAAAATAAATTAATCATTAGAAATGTTTCCCCATCGGTGCACTTTTGTCTTGGACCATTAATATCTGAATATTAGCTCTCAGAAATGTTGAACGGTGACTTTGTTGTTTGGGGCTCGGTTTTATTGTTTTAATCCTTGAAATTGATTCTTTCTGGAAGACCCCGGTAATAGCCAGCAGAAGGAATGAATTTCAAATAGACTGCTTTCAGGCCTGCTCGTGTTTGCACGGGGATCCTTCACTCATACAGGGTGTTCATTGATTATAAAAATTGGTTCCTGGCCTGTCTTCCAATATTCCTGCTTGGCTCTAGCGCTTATAAATGTCTCCGTGCTTGGAGCTTCTTGCTTGATCTGGCGGCACTAGAGTTAGTCACATATGGTCCTTCTGGAAGAGAAATTCCTATGGGGCCTTTGCCATCCGCAAAAGCGAGCTGACGATGGCAGTCCTGCCCACACATCTCACGCCCTCCAGAGCTGAACTTCCCCATTCCAGGCTGTGCAGGGATGGGTGCCTCTGGAACATTCCTCAGTCCAGTAGGGTTCACAGACCACGGTCTCAGAATGCGAGGAGACACAGTGATAGGTAAGTGTGGAAAGGCAGCCCTTCTGCAATTTAATTTAAGAATAGGCAATGCTGGTCCCCAGCTGCTGCGGGTACAGCTGACTCATCCAGAAAATATGATGCTGTCAGAAGAGGGGGAAGATATATAGGAATAGTAATATCCCAAACAGGAAAGAAACCGATTTTGATAACTGATGTAATTTCAGGAGAGAGACTCTGAGTTGGAAGGCCATCCTCGCATGCTGATCTGTTTGGTGGCCCTGGAACGTTTTCCTAACATCCCCTGCCTTGCCTCCCCGGGGGTCCTTATGCTTTGCTCCTCAGCTCACACTGCCAACAAAATGGCCTAGATATTGGCCTCCTGGGGAACAGTCCGAGGCCAGCTGCTCATTCTGTAGAATTATTCAACAGCCATCAGCAACTTTGGCACATTTCCCTTGGACGTGGCTTTGAACGTGCGACCTCGGGGCAGAGGCGTCGTAGCCAATTTCAAATCCCTAATGGACCCAAACCAACATCCAGTAACATTAAGTTTGGCCTCTTATTTCTAGTTCCTCTTAGGGAGGAGGGATTTAGAAGGATGAGACCTTCCGTGTCCTAAGGGGAGGGCTCTCTTGTGCTTCCCTTGCCTGTAGGTGACCTCCGGAACTCCTACCTGGACCTGAAGCTCAGGTACGGGAGACCCTCCACGTGCAGAGCCTTCCCCTGGGAGAAGGAGCTGAAAGACCGGCACCCCAGCTTGTTCCAGGCCTTGCTGGAGATGGGCTTGTGGACAGGTAATTGTGTCTTTGCCTCGCCTTTAGACGCTGGTTAGGAAGGCCCCCTCTTTTCTAGTTCTGCTTACCCTCGTTGGTGACATACGCCCCAAAGTGATTTGTCGCCCTAGTGTCCTAGGTTAACTTCACATTTAAATCCTGCCCTTGTATGCCCACCACTCCCAGCTTATCTGTGCACATTTCCGACACCAAATACAAAAACAAATTTAGGAATCACTCCAGCCATTCTTTTAAAGCCAAGGCCACAAATGATGGCTTGCCGCCAAAGCGGGCCACCAAAGGCAGTTGGTTTGGCGTGTATATTATTGTCAATTTTTTTTTAACTTAGCTGCTGGTATCCAAACACTTGCTTAAAAATGAAGAGGTTTAGCTTTTCTTGAAAACCCCAAAGATCTGGCAACGCCCGGCCTCCTTCCTACATTAGCAGCGGTTCTGGAAGTGAGAGCTGGCCCGGTGTGTGCTGTCTATCCACAGCGCCCCCACCCCCACCCCAGTCCAGCATTTCCCACTTACTTCTTTCCTGGAGCTTACCTGCCTGGGCCCCTAGGCCCTTGAACTTGAGATCCTCGACGTGAAGTACACACCGTAAACGGCATCTCGGGAATCTGTCTATACGTCCCAAGTGTGGCCAGCTTCTGCTTAGCCCCATCACTGCTTGGCTTGGCTTAGTAATGCTGTGCACCGTGTAGGGCCACGAGGGATCTTGAAATGACGCCAGTTAGGAAGAGGAGGGAAGCCGGAGGTGTTCAGCCTGGGGAAAGGGATGGGGGGGCAGAGGGTGATGGTAACTGTCTTAGTGGTGAGAGACAACCCATGGTGCCCCTGGGCATCCAACCAGAACCTTGCGTCAAGACAGACGGTGCCGAAACGGACTTCTGCCTTGCCTAAGGACTTCCTAAGAATGAGATTCCCTGCTGCAGGCAGGACAAAGGGAGTCCATTCTGGCCTGAAAGAATCCAAACCATACAAGGTATTTCCTCTTTCGTTCATTTGACACTTGCTCAGTGTCTGTTCTGTTGCTTGGCTAGATAAAATAACACGAGGTCTCTGCCCTTAAGGGACAGACTTGAAAACAAAGAAAAATGGTGATGCATTTTTTTTTAAAGATTTTATTTATTTATTTATTTGAAAGAGAGAGAGAGTGTGTGTGAGCGGAGGGAGGAACAGTGAGGGAGGGAGAAGAAGGGGGAAAGAATCTCAAGCATACCCTGTGCTGAGCATGCAGAGCCTGACGCGGGGCTCAATCTCATGACCCCGAGATCACAACCTGAGCCGAAACCAAGAGTTGATTGCTCAACCGACTGGGCCACCGAGGTGCCCCTGGTGATGCATTTTTAATAAAAGTGGTGGGAGTTAAGTGGTAGACTCACAAGGAAGGGAGTGGTCAGGGAAGGCTTCCTGGAAGAGGTGACAGTGGGATTGATTCTTGAAGGGTCAGTAGGTGTTTGCCAGATGATCAGGGTATCTGAGTATCAGAGGCAGAGTAGAGGCAGAGAGATGGGAAAAGCATCGCCTTTGAAATGATGTGCAAGAGGTTTGGGAAACAGAGGAAGGCCTGGAGGGTATGATTCTGACTACAGTTCCGACGGCATCCTAAGAGTTTGGGCTTCACCTTCTAGGTGACAGGGGCCTGTTGATGGGTTTTAGGCAGCAGGTAGAGGTATGATCAGATTTGGGTTTCGAGGTTACTCTGGCTGCAGTGGGAGTTGGGGGAGGCGAATGGAGGGGTGTGTGTGGAAAGCAGTGAGTCCTTGGCTGTCCGTGGTCCAGGCCAAGGATGCAAGCCTGAATGGGACACGGTGGTGGGGACAGAGCTAAAGGGTGTCAAGAGGCTGGGTCTCAAGGATGTGTGGATTGCTTGGATGCGGGCAAGGAGGACAAGGAGCAGGAGGCGTGTGGAATCGGGTGACGGCATAGTCTCTGCCGCCTGGCGGCCTGTCTCCAATTTTAGCTTAGCCCTTACTAGCCGTGTGGTCCTGGGCAAGTTAGTCCATTTCCCTGCGCCTGTTTCCTCGTCTGTGCGATGGGAACGATAATGGTACCACTCTCCTAGCGTTGGGATAAATGAACTGATGCATATAAAATAGTTGGAACAGAATCGGCCTACAGGAAGCTCAGTCCAAGCAGTGTTTCTCAACCTCGGCTCTAGTGACATCTTGGACTGGATACTTCCTTGTTGGGGGGCCGGAGGGGAACTTGGTCTTGTGCGTTGTGAAGTGTTTCGCTACATTTCCGGCCTCAACTTGCTAGATACTAGTAGCACTCTCTCCCTTCCCGTGACCCCCCTCTCGAGGTGTGAGGTCTCCAGAGTTTGCCAGCTGTCCCCAAGGAGGCCATATCTCCGGACATTGAAAACCACTGCTGTGTAAGTGTTACGGCTGTCACCACCAGACAGAGACAGTCCCTCAGTTTCCGCTGGGCGTGCTGGACGTGCGTGCTGGATAGGTTAGGCTCCATGCGTTGAGGCCACATGCACGTCAGAATTGGCTGTATGAGATTTCTGATCATATTTAAATATAGTTTTACTGACTGGGAACAGGAGTGAATCATTTTCACGACACATTCTTTTTAAAGTAAATACTCTCAATAAGAATGTTTTCATGTTATTTTTATAGCTCAGAAGTCTTGTTTATAAGAATTTAGAATTGTTTTGTTTTGTGTTTTTTTTTCTCCATGGAGACCTGGAAATGGATTCTCATTAAAAACCCGAGTCATGAACCCTGTCTCTCACGATGTCCCGGGCTGTGGGGCCGGGGAGCCGTCACACTGCGGCACCTAGCATGTTCTGCTAACCCCTGGTAGGGCTCCAGGGGCTCCATCTGTGGTGAGAAAGGGAGCCCCAAAGCCAGATTTGCCACTTGGCGGCCCATTGCTGGTGCCGAATCAGCCCGTCGAGTCCTTCTGGTGCCAAGTGTGCTTAGAACAGCGCCAGGGAGTGTCTCCCGAGGGGCCGTATTTGCCACCACGGCCTCTGCCTCCCTCGGACACCCAGCCACCCGCATTCCTTCGCTCCCTCCCGTTTGCTGCAGCCCAGGAGCAGGCAGGGAGAGAGGGCAGGAAGGGTGGGCGAGTCTCCGGAACGAACGTCAAGCCTGCATTCTGCCCTCAGCTCCTGTTTTTCTAGGTTACGCTGTCCTGTCCGTAAGGACCGGGAGCCTTCTGCAGAGGTCGGCTCACACCTCATTAAAATTCATCTCTCCACCTGGCACTCTGCCCTTGCTTGGGGCTATCACAGTGTCTCCGGCTCACCCTGGAGAGACACTGCTGTTGTACATTGTGTTCAGTTTCTAACAAGGCTGAGCGAAATGCAGAAAATCTGACTTTGTAAATGGAGGTGAAGAAAACAAGTTTGCATTTTTTAAAATGTATCTTTACTCGGGTCTCCTATAAAAAGAATGGTCGTAGACCAGGGTGGCTAATAGATCCATTCCTGGTTCCTTCCAAGTTCATCTTGCCGCAAGCGTCTAGCTGGCTTTGGAGCGCTTTGGACAATTCTAGTTAATAAGAACTATGTCTACATTCTATTTTCTGCTGTTGCCCTGAGCTGTCCCTTCCTGTTGCCTAGTAGACTTTATTAGAACATCGTCATCATATTACATTTTTCACATCTGAGACAAGCTCTGGGAATGGAGTCAAGTATCAAATGTTCGGTGCTTGGAATTCTGGCTGGGGGAGCTCAATGGTGCTGGAAAAGAGACAAGGGATTTAACTGTGTGAGAAACTTCTTCGGTTGCTCACGTCATGACCTTCCATCCATTTGTTCACTCAACAGATGTTGACCAAGTGCCTCCACGAGCCAGCATAGAACAAAAATGGGGCCATGTTTTGAACGAGAGTTTTTTTGGGTAAATAGAAAGAAAAACGTCAGCTCCCATTGTTCCTACCATGGGAATTAATTTGTGGAATTATTTTTTCTCCTGGCATTTGGAAAGAAGAAGGCTACTTAAGACAGTGGCGTGTGATTTCTGGTTCTCTGCGACAGAGTCGGTTTTTCTCTTGGCAGCCTGTCTGCCCGCACACGGCTCACTCTGCTTCCAGGCCATTACACGAGCATGTCTCAGACCTCAGAGTGTTGTGTCCCCACACTGGGTGATTTCAGGCGGATCTCTGCTCTCTTGCTAAGCCAACAACACACTTTAAAGGAGTGATGAGAACATTGCAGGGGGTGGACAATCGGAAGCATTGGCTTCATCCACAGCCAGTAGGGATGACAGCGTTCCCTGCAGTCCACCTAGCGACCACCTCTCCATTGTTCCCGAAAGTCTGAGCTGTATTTTCCGACTGCAAAAGAAATTCACCAACTATTTGTACCCTCACTCTGTAAGGATGGTATTTGAAAATATTTTCTGTGGTAAAAATACATGTAATATAAAATTCTCCATCATAACGGTATACTCTTCAGTAGTATTAAGTGTATCCACATTGTTGCACAGATCTCTAGAACTTTCTCACCTTGTAAAACTGAAACTGTACCCATTTAACAACAGCTCCCCATTTCCCCTCGCCACAGATCGTGCTAACCACTATTCTACTTTCTGTCTCCATGAACTTGCCTATTCCAGATACCTCATAGACGTGGAATCATACAGTAGCGGTCTTTTTGTGACTGGCTTATTTCACTCAGCATCATGTCCTCAAGATTGTTGTGGCATGTGTCGGAACCTCCTTCCTTTTTAAGACTGAACAACATTCCATCATATGTATATACCACATTTTGTTTATCTGTCCATGGATACTTACTTGGGTTGCTTCCACATGTCGGCTATTGTGAATAGAGCTGCTATGATTGTGGGTATGCAATTACCTCTTCCAGACTCAGCTTTCAATTCCTTTGGGTATAGACTCAGAGGTGGGATTACTGGATCATATGGTAATCCTGTGTTTCATTTTTTTTTTCAAAGATTTTATTTATTTACTTGACAGAGAGAGAGAGAGAGACAGCAGCGAGAGAGGGAACACAAGCAAGGGGAGTGGGAGAGGAAGAAGTAGGCTCCCAGTGGAGGAGCCTGATGTGGGGCTCGATCCCAGAACGCCGGGATCACGCCCTGAGCCGAAGGCAAACACTTACCGACTGAGCCACCCAGGCGCCCCCTGTGTTTCATTTTTTAAAGAGACTTCATACTCTTTTTCGTAGTGGCTACACCATTTTACGTTCCCACCAACAGCGCACAAGGGTTCCCATTTCTCTACATCCTTGCCAACATGTGTTATTTTCTGGTTTTTTTGAGAAGTAGCCACCCTCGTGGGTGTGAGATATATTTTATGTTTGTAATTTATGTACTGGGGCAGTTTAGTTTAATGGCAATTAAGAATGATGCTCTCCTAAGTGACATAATGCTATGGAAGAGCTTCCTGGACAGAGAGGCGCCGTATGGCTCTAAGGGATAGGGCAGCCTGAATAGAGCTCATCTCACTCTACCTTGAGTTATAGCTATTGGATCCTGTTTGTGTCTCTATCACTCGCGCAATTGCAAGCTTGTTGAGGGGAGCACAAGAAATATAGTAAGTAACCCACTTACACTTCCAGTTGTCCACGGGGTCTGCAGTGGTGCTGGCCATATGTTAGGTGCTTAGTTATCGATCCTTCTTCTAGATGACCGTACACAGCACGTTTCTGTACCATTCCCCTCCAAGAGCATACTTCATCCACCCTCACTCCTCAGCTGGCCTACAAATAGTCTTGAAGTCCCAACTCAAATACTGCCCCCTCCCGCAACCTTTTTTCTGTCACCAGGCAGATGGCTTTTTCTCCCCCCTCCCCTTGCCATTTTGCGGGTTTCCTCTTCACAGGATCTGTCCTACTGCATCAAATTGTGGATTTCCCTGATTCCACAGTGGAGCTTATAAGTCTTCAAAGACAGGAATGGGATCTATGTTTTCTTTGAAGTCCCTCAGTAAGTATTTGTTGAGTAACTGAATGCACTCCAAATGAGTAAGCGATATCATTTTCAGTACAAAAAATGTCTTTGTTGGGTCAGTGTGTCACTGAAGGAAGGAAGAATTTGACTACCGGGAGACGGGTTCAAGGTCTACGCTGGCCAAGCCATGACGCCAATCCAGATGGATCGAGGTCTATGGGCTTATTTGCCTTCTTTCTACATTTTTCTCACTTCTTGCACATTTCTTCAGTCTGTTCTCTCTTCGGAGCTGCTGTCCTGGCTCTGAGACCCCTCTGCAAACATAGTTCTCTCTCCCAGGTCGGCCAGCAAGCTGTTATCCAGCTCCTCCCCATCAACAAAAGTAGCCTAAATCCTTCGTAGGCACACCCATTACAAAAGAATTCCCAAAATATAGCCCTCATGCTTCTCACTTTCATACGTCTGTTATCTAGTTGCTGAAGTAGACAGGTGCCCGGGTATAAAACAGCCCCAAGGTTCGTGCAAACCCAGGTTGGCACCCATGGACTGGATCCCTCTAGCATTGTGCTGGGCCCCAGGGCAACCATAATGAAAAGACTGCTCCAGCCCACACAGAACTCTGCCAAGTGCCAGGGGTTGCGGAGGAGGGAGGCTTCTCAAATGTTGACAGCGGATGTGCTAACCTTGTGTAAAATGCACCTGTCCCCACTGGTGGTTCCTGCTCTGAAGAATCACAGGACGTGTTCCTCGTCTCCCAGAGCAGGCATGCCTTTGAATTAAAGATGGCAGCACTCCTCGGGCGCTCGGCTGCCGTGCATGTGGATGCAGCAGAACGGCTGCATCCCAGCATCCCAGAGCCACTGCTTCGCATCTTGATTTCCTTGCTTGGCGCGGGAATTCTCCTGCGGTGCTCTGTCCTGAAGTCCACAACTGTCCAGGCTCTGGGTGGCATCCAACATGAGACCCCGTGTTCAAGACTTCAGGGGTCTGATTGGTTACCCTCTATGTCGTTTCCTGGGGAACCTCCAATTCTCTAGGAAAATGGCTCCTGTTAGAGCATAGAAATTGCCCTATTAGCATTTGGGCTTTTTCCAATGCTAGGATGGTAGGAGTCTAGTATGTGTGCTTTTTCATTATTTAGGAGGTGGGCTGGCTATTTCTTTTACTCTCCTGTGGCAACTTCCTGGTCAAAAAAGAACCCTTAGAATTCAAAAACCCTTTGAATGGGGCTCCAGCATCCAGGAAAGAGAGGTGGTGGGGATGGGGGTGTTGCTGGTGGGGATGGTAGTGGAGGTGGAGCTCAAGGCCAGATTGCTGGTTTGGGGGGGAAGGCGTGAGGAAAGCTGCCAAGACTGAGGTGCAGGGGGAGTGCAAAGGCAGGGAGGGACAGGTGAGCTGGCCAGCAGACCCCTGTGGATATTGACCCTGAGGCGGGAACTGTTTACTCCCTTCCCTCCCTTCATTTTGGACTGGGCACCTCACAGCCCATGGGAGTTTTGGCTACAGGAGGTCCAAGGTCTGCCAGCAAATGGGCCTCGGGAGGAGGCCGGGCCTGAGGTGGGCTCGCCTCCCAGGGCTGACACCATCTGCATCTTGTCCCTCTCTTTTTTGTTTCTGTTTTGGATGGCCTGTCTTGCCCCAGGCTCAGGAGTGCTGCGCCCGGAGCCAGAGGGGTCTCCACGCAATATGCCTTTATGCCGAGGGGCTGCTGGCCTCCACTGGTTTGCTTTTAACTGTCCTTATTTTTGCCAACAATTGCAATGTGTATTTGGAAACACTAAAATGCAGAGCACGGAAATGGTAGATAGACAGTAACGTTTCTTAGTAACTCCAGGATGCAGGGTCCTTTAAGAGCTATTTGCAATGTTGTTCATTGAGAAACCCTCATCTTTATTTTTATTTAGGAAAGCAGACATTATAATTTAAAACAAAAACAAAAACAAATACACAGAAGCACAAAGAAAACAGAGAGGACCACACTTTTCCTGCCCAGAGAAGCCCTGATGGCAGTCCTGAGGGGGAGGGGGTGGAAAAGGGAGGGAGAGAAATTACGGGGACAAACCGGGAAAACTTGCATACTGCAGAGTACAAGCAGTTTACTTTTTTCTTTTCTTTTTTTTTTTTTTTAAGATTTATTTATTTATTTTAGAGAAAGAGAGAACTGGATGGGCAGGGTGGGGGGTGGGCAAAGGGAATGACGCAGACCCCCCGCTCAGCATGGACACAGGACTCGATTTCAAGACCTTGAGATCACAACCTGAGCCCAAAAATCATGAGTCCGAAGCCCAACCCCCTGAGCCACCCAAGCGCCCCAAGGGATTTGCTTTTGAGAAATAAGCCGCCTCCTTGGGGCTCTGGGGCTCACGGGATCAGAATGCAAATCAGGAATATGCTGTGAGGGTTTTTTTAAGTAGTAAACCGGGTGGGAGCTTCCTTTTCTGGTTAAATGACATTTTCTCCTTTCACTTCTTTTTCCCTTTCCAACTTGTACTTTGGATGCGTTCCAGCTTTTGGAAGCTTGAAAGTAAAAATGACTTTCCCATTGATGCCCCCCCCACCCCGTCCCTTTCAGGAGGAAGGAGCCTGCCTCTCTCCTGAATTCCCAATCAGATGCCCACTCCAGCTCCCCAGCAAGGGCCCACCTTCTCATTTTCTGCTTTTTGCTTCCATTAATGATGAGCCCGCCAATGGCCACCTTATGGTATTGGTATTGCTGTAGAAAAGAAAAACCGAGCAAAACAAAATGCCGCATTCCTGGGGAAATCGGAAGGGTTAAGGAGTGGGGGGCGCTGGCCTTTTGTTTCCTTAGCTTCTGGGGCAGGAAGCAAGAAAATGGGAACATGGCTCCTTCTTCTATTGTGTTTGTTTGTTTGTTTCATTACGCCCATTCATCTCCATAAACAAGGCATGTTTTTTAGTTACAGATCACTAGAAAAAAATGCATATGCTAAACCAGATGGGTGAAATTAACAGTTTCATTAAACTAATTTTGAAATTGCCAGTTTTACAGACTCACCAGTGGTAGCATGGCTTGGCTTTTCTGCCGCAGTTGGAATTTGAACTTTAAAGAATGTGCAAAAAGAGCAGTTTGACTTTAGATTTATTCTTTTTTATTATTACATTCACTAGTGCAGAAAATTGTTTAGATTCTTTTGCAGAGGAAATACTGATTGGTAATATTTGGGGGGGAGTTCAGAGTTTTACTATGTAAAAGAAATAATGAAGCCTTTTCAATCTGCCTTGGTTGCAGTCTGCAGGTTTTTTTGTGCTAAGGCTTTGACTTTGTGAAGGATTCCCCTTTTGCTCCTTATTCTCCAGCAATCCCAGCTACCTGGGCACTCTTGCTAATGATTTCTGGGGTTCTGTGCCAGGGGTCAGCGGGGCAAATGTTTCATTTGGAGCTTCCTTTGGTTTGGAGTCTCCTCTCTCCTCTGAGCCCACAAAGCCCGTGTCTGTGGGTACTCAGGCAAAACTCATCCTCTCGGCTAGGTGTTTGGCAGAGCAGGTGAGGTGGGGATGAATCATTAACAAAATGTTAATGTTGCTTTGCTCAGAATGTGCACAGAGGGGCATCTCAGATGAGTACGTATTTAAAAGTAAATCTATGAATAAGTAGGAGTAGGATTTATTTTGCAACTCCATCGGAGAGCTGTAGTGCATACTAAATCCAGTGGAGAAGGTTCTTATCCTGTCTAATGGTTTGGGTAGGATGGAATTCTCTCAACTCTTCAAAGGGAAAATCCAAAATGAGATCCCCAGACTGCTGGTGGGAAAGGGTGTTATTATTCAGATATATCCCAACAGCTGAGCAGAGGAAGATGTTCAAGGATGTTCACTGCCTCATTGTTGGTTATAGCAAAATCACTGGAAGCAACCCAAGGGTCTAAAAATAGAGAACTGGTTGGGGACACGGCACTGCTATAGAATGCAATACTAGCGAAGCTTTAGAAAGAATGGGCTTCTGACAGCCGCAGACAAATCCTCATGATAACGTGGTTAATTTAAACAAGAAAGTTTAGGGTCAGAATTATAGGAGCTTTGGTGAAAGAAAATGCATGCGTATCAATATAGATAGATGTGTATATGAGTTATAGTCTGTGCAAAGGGAAAAGTCTGAAAGCCTACATACCAGGCTTTTAACAATGCTCGTCTTCACTGTTAAAGAAGGATTAGGAGAGAGGGCACTTCTGGTTTTATTTTATACAAATCTGCATTGTTTGATTTTTTTTTTTAAACAAGCAGCTATTTCTTTAGGGATTAAAAAATACAGAAAGAGAAGCAAATTCCATTTGTTCAGCGAGGTGCTTTTTTTCAACACCTATTGCTTGGGATCAAGCATGTAAAAGCAGAGCCAGCTGTTGCTTCTTGGAATCCAGGAGACGGAGGGTGAGGAGTCCAGGAGCCAGGAGATGAGACTGCTTTAGTTCCGGGTGGGGGTGGGCTCCTGCCCCACAGCTCAGCAAGTGGAGGCACGTGTCCCCCACTCAGGGGGCAGCCAGCCCACCTGTGTGCCCCAAAGGACTGGCACCCTCTCATAACCGATGGCTTGGCTTTCAAAACTTCATCCTTGGATCCCACTGGCCTCTGTTTTTAACGTGGAATCTGTAAGGGACTTGCCCTTAAATAAATCCAATCTCAGACCTGCCCATTTCAGTTTTCCCACATTGAAAACTCATCTCTGTTCACTCCTTAACGGAGTGCTGATAGAATGAGTCTGTTGTTGCCTCCTGAAAGTTATTAGTGACATTTCAATTTTGGATAGAATGAAGAAAAGAAAAGAAAAATGTTGGATGTAACAACTTTTAGGCAGATACAACTTTAGTCTTAAATAAGATGGCCATGTCTCTTTATTTTTTATTTATTTATTTATTTTTTTAAAGATTTTATTATTTATTCGACAGAGATAGAGACAGCCAGCGAGAGAGGGAACACAAGCAGGGGGAGTGGGAGAGGAAGAAGCAGGCTCACCGCAGAGGAGCCTGATGTGGGGCTCGATCCCATAACGCCAGGATCACGCCCTGAGCCGAAGGCAGACGCTCAACCGCTGTGCCACCCAGGCGCCCCAGCCATGTCTCTTTAAATGTAAATAATATCTATCCAATCCCATATGGTCTTTTGTAACATAGCATCTAATAGATAGACAAATAGAAAGTAAACATTTGTTGCCTAAATTAATGAACAAGAGAGATGAATTGTGTAGACAGACTTTGGAAGACCGTCACACTTACGATACAAGGCCATATAACTTGCTAGTTTGGGCTTAAATGTCAGATTTATGGGACGATTAGGTGAAAGGAAATATCATACAGCTGAAGGCAGTGGCAGGGAAAGGTCTACCGATAGTGGGAAGGTCCTTAGTAAGACCTCCGGGGGCCTGTTCATCAGGAGCTCGGTGCAGCAGAGTAAGTAGGAATGGCTTTCGTGACCCGCAAAGCTGAACTCAAAACCGGGCTCAGCCACTTGCCAGGTTTTGTAACATTGAACAGGTTAGTTGACGTCTCCAGGCTTCAAACTCCTCATTGGAAAAACGAGGACACTAAGAATAGTACCTACCTCATAAAATTGTTCGGATTACATGACATAATTTGCATAAGACACCTAATCCAGTATTTGGCATTTTGTAAGCCCTCCAAAAAGTTGACTCCTTCCTTTTATTGTATTTAGAAACCCTCAAGAAAAACTGGGGGCAAAAGATAAGAAAGCATCTCAAAATAAGGTTCTTTTGCGCCACTTTTTAGAGCAGCACCTAGGAACTATTTCTGAGCTAAAACACATTCTTCTTCCAAGAGTCTTAGAGGGAAAAAAAAGTCTCTCTGGAACTTTCGGTGGTCCTGATTTGGTGGTGAGTTACACTGAGTAAATTACTCTCTGGAGGCATTTTCCAGCTATATAAGGCACATCCTTTTTCCCAGGATACTACGCTGTCATTTAGTGCCAAAGAAAAAGCTATTTGCAGAATGACACCGTGGCATCCCCAAAGGGTTTAATTTACCTCCCTGGAAGGTGGTGTATTTCAAGGCACTGCAGAAGAAGCCATATTAATAACTCAGGTGGTTTAATTGGCTTTTCCCTCTTCTTTCTAAAGCCATGTCGATCCCATGGTAATTAATTGTGTGTGCTGTGAATTGTGGTTATTTACAGGGCCAAGGAACCCAAATGAATCTGTATTAGAAATCGGCGGGAGGATATTTGAGAAGGCTGTAAAGAGACTCTCCAGTGTTGATGGTCTTCACCAAATTAGCTCTGTTGTCCCCTTTCTGATGGATTCCAGCTGCTGCGGGTACCATAAAGCATCCTACTACCTCGCAGTCTTTTATGAAACTGGATTAAATGTACCTCGGGATCAGCTGCAGGTAGAGTATTTCATGCCTTCCAGAAACATCCGTCACCTGCGTAATATTTGCAGAGTAATGCTCTCATACCCCGGGTGGAAACTGGACCTGTTCGTGCTCTGTGGAGCCCTTTAAAAACCTTGACACTCAAGAAAAACGTCCTAGAGCTATGTTAAGCACAGGACCTTTTGCCTCCTTTCTGGACACAAGCTGGGGATAGGCTTGGTGTATTCTAAGGGAGAGTCGGGGCCAGGTTTACCAGAATCCCACTCCTTCGAGAATAGGTGCCTTTCACCTAATTCTTATAACCGCTTAACTACTCTGGCTGTAGGACCGTTATCCCACATGACTGTTGAGCTAAGTGAAGTCATTTGGACCTCTAAGTGAAGTATGGGCACATCCAGCCTTCTACCATCAACACAAAAGTCATACCACACTGTTTCATTTGTGGTTCTGAGGCCCGGTTACTTATGCAACTTGCCAAACATTTGGGATCCCATTTATGTAAGTGCTGTGAGCAGTTCCTGGACACTTGCAGTTTTCAGATCTGCACATAGGATTGTTCATCCTGGATTTGAAGAGACTCAGATTGTTTAAGCCTGTCCAGGAGGTCCCATGTTCCTTCTAAGTGACTTCTTTGTGTATGCCTCTGGATTATTGGTGGTCATGACTGATGGCATGCTCTCCTGAGTCCCCAAGGCAATTCCCCACTAAGGGAAAACAGTGAAGAAGATTCTAGCCTTGTCTGTGTCACAAAACGGCTGGTTGGCCATAGACACATGACTTCAAGTCTCCCCTCTTTCCTCAACTTTCCCTCTCCCCTCTTTCCTCAACTATGAAATGAGGCTGTTGGACCAGCTGATCTCCAAAGACCCTTTTCAACACTAACATTCTGAGAGTGTAAGGTTAGGACGTGGCCACTCTCATATCATCTGCCATAGATGATATAGCTGAAGCAGACGGGGATCCTTAGAACAGTTGGCAGGTACACAAGAGGATTCTACGAGAGAAGTCAGGGGACGACCCCTGTTTTCATGGAGTGAAGGGAAGAAGTCAAGGTATCATAAGCTATTAGGCATTAAGAAGGACAGAGAGCTAGAATTTGTAAACCATTAAAGAGTTGTGGGGCTTCTTTTCCAAAGATTGTTTTTAAAGACATGTTAACATGTTTCTGGAATGACCAGGTTCATATATGGGATGGGGCCAGATAACCTTTCACTGTTAGGATTTTATGAGTTTTTTCTACAATCTCGTGAATACTTGGTAAATTTCTTCCTAACAGGGCATGTTGTATAGTTTGGTAGGAGGCCAGGGCAGTGAGAGGCTGTCTTCAATGAATCTTGGATACAAACACTACCAGGGTATTGACCACTACCCCCTAGACTGGGAGCTGTCCTATGCCTACTATAGCAACATTGCCACGAAGACACCCCTTGACCAGCACACGCTACAGGGAGATCAGGTAAGATAAAAAAATGGGTGGAGATGGTCATGGCCCTGTTTACTGGGGCCTCCTGAACAATGTTATACAGTGTCCACACCTGTGGCTGGCTCATTGTCAGGCCCTCAGAGGATGAACATAATTGAATGGAGAGAAAAGCTATCTTGCACTCTCCAGTTCATATTTCCTGACTGTGTTCTCAGGCTGAATGCAGGAACAATCCTACACCCTTGCATGAAAAGCTTTTCATGAGCTGGAGGACTAGCATGGGAAGAATAGATTTGGCCCTGGACAGATTTTGATTTTGCAAAAAATGTGTACCAGAAACAGACACCTTTTCTTTGTTCCAAGACCATAGAAGGGGGTGGGTCTGGAGGTATGAAGGACTGGGTTAAATTGAGTGGGGGGAGTAAGCCAAGGGCTCCTATCAGTCTGTAAGCAGCAAGCAGGGTCTGCAGTATAAGGAAGCGAGCTCCATCCCCAGGTATGTTCCCAGTGCTGGGCACCTCGAGAAATATCTGACCCCATCACATGAGCCTTGTTAGCTCAGTGCTTCCAAGTGACTGACAGGTGATGTTTGAAGCATGCCCCAGCCCAGAATAAGGACTGGATGAAGGATACTAACTCTAGTCTTTAATTCTGCAGGCTTCCAAATCTTGTTGACTCATTGGGCTAAGAAATCAGTGGTTCACATATGCCAAAAAATACATAACACCATACGTTGGCTCAACTAAAGGTTTGCTTTGAGGACCATGAGTAAAAGGGTATAAGCAGAAGTGATAGTGTAAGAATTGAAGGAAAGCTGCCTCTAGTTGAGGCAGGTCTGCATTCGGTGGGAGTAGACTATGATGTGGTTGGCTTCTTGGAATGTGTTTGTATATATCCTCTTTATCCAGGAAGGATTTAAGAGGTGTCGATTGTCATAGCCCTCGAGCTGGTCAAGTTGAGAGGAAATGCAAGCTGTCTCTACCAGGAGTTGGCAATTTTTTTTTTTTCTGTAAAGGGCCAGATAGTAAGTATTTTAGGATTTGCTCATACAGCCTCTGCCAGGGACAATATATAAGCAAACGGGGAACCTGGGTATGTGCAGCCGTAAATAGTACGTAAACTGCGCGGCCAGATTTGGCCCTGATGGAGGCCATAAACTCTTGATTTTTCCCTGCTTCTGCTCGGTGAGCCCAGGGGATACACCTGGCTAGGTCAGGATGGTGGAACCTTAGCCTCAGCAGCTAACTGGAAACCCGTCCACTCACCTGTCCCCAGTGCTGCTTCCAGATTGCACTAAAAAATCCACAGTGCAGAAAACTTGCACTTTGCTGATCAGGAATGGACGGTGCCCGGAAATGAAATCTACAGTGGCTGCCGTATGGTTTCAAAATAAATGACTCAGAGGTAAATGCTGTCAGTGACCATTAAATATGAGTCAAACTATAAAACAGCAAATGGCTATCTATAGAGACGTTCTAATTCCTTCAGAAAACAGTGATTTCTCTTGAATAAACTTACACAATCTCGTTATTATTGTTTGTATTCTCTCAATGTATATAAGCTATATGCAAAATTGGACCTCAGTTTGACAGGAATTAATTTATGAATCGATAAAGTTGTTTTTTTTTTAGAAAGGAATTATTCTGAGAAAAAAAATCCATACCAAAAGCAAGCCATAAAGTCAGACTGTGGTTGTTCTTCTCAGCCTGAATGTGTTAATAATGTCCTCTCTGTATACATTATACTTTTAAGAATTATAGTTCAGCATAAATTAGCAATGGGAAATGGTATGTTGCTAACAAGCTCCTTTTCTTTTGAAGATTTGGCACACGCAATGTTACGATTATGAAAGAAAATGTGTAATTGGTCAGAACCAGGGAAGTTGAATAGAAGAGACCCATCTTGCAGCTGAAAGTCGTATGATTAAGAACCACAGATAGGAATTATACAGTTAGGAGAGTTGTATCCTCGCTCATTTTCTCAAGAATATGTAATTAATGGCTTCTTGAGAATTTAAGCAGGTGTCATACATTGATTTAAATGTCCTTTTGTTGAGAAATCTATTAATTCACCAGCGGCACGTAACAAATGAGGAGATACGGAAAACCAGACCTCTAATTAACAAACCAAGGATCTGTCAGTAAGTCCTTCCTTGATTCTTGCTTCCTTTTCTCTTTTATGTAGCTCGTGGTTCACATCATTTCATCTTCTTTATTAGTAATCTCACTTCATGTCACTTCTGCATGATTTAGCGGGTCTCTGTCTTAGGTGAAAGAGAAAGAAGCTGCTAGGTTTTGTTTGTTTTTATGGCTTAATCGCAAATGAGTTTCTTTCATTCTCTCTGCTCCTGGGAATGTGCTTTTCCACAAGGTTTGGTCCCAAGCTCTGCACCTGCTAAAGGGGCAGGGGTCTCATCCACACTCCTGGTGTTAACTGCCTTCCACGTACTGATGACACTCAGTCCTTCCTCCAGCTGGGACTTTCTTATGCACCCCCAACTGCAATCATAACACCCTAGGATGGCAACACACCATCTCCCCTCTCCGTCCGTCCCCCCAGACTCCTCCAGGGATGACACCACTGTCCATGGTGCTAGCAGCTGAGGAGCCATCCCCCCATCATCCCATCAGTTACAGTCATCCCACCACCTTACCTGCCCATTTCTGTCTCCTCTGATCCCCATTCCTGCTGCCACAGGCCACATTCGCCCCTCGTCATCTCTGCCCTGGGCCACTGGACAGCCTCCTGTTCTGGGCTGAAATGTGCCCATCCCACTCCTGTTGAAGCCCTAACCCCCAGTACCTCAGAATGTCACTCTCCCTGGAGGTAAAGGCTTTAAGGAGGTAACTCAGTTGAGATGGAGTTATTAGGGGGGCCCTGTGTAATGTGGCTGGTGTCCTTACAAGAAGAGAGGAGTAGGACACAGATAAAACAGCAGGATGACCACGTGAGGGCCCAGTGAGAAGGTGGCCATCTGCATGGTAAGGAGAGAGGCCTTAGAAGAAACTAAACCTGCCAAAATCTTGATCTTGGACTTCTAGCCTCTAGAACTTTGAGAAAATAAATGTCTGTGGTTTACGCCGCCCAGCCTGTGGTGTTTTGCTGTAGTGGCCACAGCAAATCAATACATGTCCTAACGGGTCTTTCCGTCACTAGTCTAGTCCCATCCATTCTCTTCTCACTGAGGCCAAAGCAGGCTGTCCACAGTCGAGGTTCTCAACCTGATGGCACATCAAAGTCACCTGGGGGGTTAAAGAATAGCTCTGCACAAGCTCCACTCCATAGTCTTGACGCAACAGCCTGGGGGGCTGGGTCATATGTGTATCTGTGTATGTATATACAGTTGACCTTGGACAACGTAAGGGTTAGGGACACAGATCCCACCACATAGTTAAAAGTCCACGTATAACTTTTGACTTCCCCAGACTTTACTATTAATAGCCTACCATTGACCAAAACCTTACTGATAACATAAAGAGTCAATTCACACATAGTTTCTATGTTACATGTATTATGAACTGTATTCTGACAATAAGGTAAGCTAGAGAAAAAAATGTTATTAAGAAAATCATAAAGACAATATATTCATAGTACTGTATTTATGTAAAAAAAATCTGCGTGTAGGTGGGCCTCTGCAGTTCAAACCCGTATTGTTCAAGCGTATTTAAAAAGCTCTGATGTTCATTGGGGCGCCTGGGTGGCACAGCGGTTAAGCGGCTGCCTTCGGCTCAGGGCGTGATCCCGGCAGTATGGGATCGAGCCCCACATCAGGCTCCCCTGCTATGAGCCTGCTTCTTCCTCTCCCACCCCCCCTGCTTGTGTTCCCTCTCTCGCTGACTGTCTCTATCTCTGTCAAATAAATAATTAAAAATAAAATCTTTAAAAAAAAAAAAAAAAAAAAAAAGCTCTGATGTTCAGTATGCGTAGCCAGAGTAGAGAAGTGCTTGACCCACGACATCTAGGCTCAGCTGGTCACCTGGCATAGGAGGCTTTCCTTGATCTTGTTTCTATTTCTCCAGCCTCAGCTGTCAGTAATCCCTGCTCAGCCTGTCTACTCTGGTGATACCATGCTTTTGGCCGCACGCTGCTGTTCACGCCTCCTGGCCCTGTGTGGTCTCCTCTGCCTGGTCTGCTTCTCCACACTCGCTCCCCTTTTCCTCCTACTTGAACTCTGGGCTCGGACGTCACCTCCTCATTCAGATCTCCTATTGTGGTGGGACCGTGGGACCCGGTGCACACCTGCTGTTGCCCTCAGGATGGCTGCTGTGTACGGGGTCACCAAGCTGGCCTCCCCAGGACACTGTAGGCTCCCTTTTCTGTTCACATCGGGGACCCAGTGCCCAGCACTGTGCTTGACACACAGTTGGCACCCAGTGTTTGCTGATGGGATGATGGATGGGGTAGGAGTGCAGCATATTCAGTGACGCACGTGAGGTTATTACACTGTCTCGTTGACTCTCTGGTGCTTTCTGATGTGACCAGTGCTCACTGTGGACCCTCTCACACTGAGCCTTTCTGCATGGCATCCCCCATTTGAGAATCTCGGATACTTATCCTTGCAGCGGATATTTCCGCATTCTTACTTTAATAAAATCCCTAAAATGTTAAATTTTAACAAAGATAACACACACCCCCTCTTGGGAGCCAAGCGTGATAGCTGACTTTAAACACCCTGAGAGGCAGGTTCCTACTGGCGGTTCCCACGGGCCTCGAGTGACGTTGGTGGAGGTAGGCAGTTTACGTGCAGGCTGTGGAACTGCCCCATTCCTGAGTGCCCGGGGGGCTGGCTGAACCGCTGTAGCTCACAACTCCAGAGAATGAAGATGCTCGGAAAAATGTGAGCTCCCCAGTTGCAAAGTCGGAGGGGTTTTCAAATTCCTGCCCTGTCTTCCTTCCTCTCTATCTCCATCTCTGTCTCTCCACCCCCACCACTTCTCTCTCACACGTTTCCCTTGCTCTCTTTGTCTCTTTTCTTTTTCTCTCTTCCTCTCTTCCTGTCTCCACCACTGCCCTTGCCCTCCCCAACCCCTGCCCACACTCCCCTCTGCCCTGCCTTGTGCCCTGCTTGGTGCTCAATGGCAGACCGCTGATACGGTATGAACATGGCCCTCGTAGCCCACAGGCTGAGCAGCAGGAAAGGGGGTAAAGCAGGTGAAAGTCAGTGTCAGGGACATTGTGGCATCTCCTCTGACACTGGATGCAGGGGCTCTGAGGACAGCACAGTCTCCAGATATTGGACCTCCTCTGACCTGGTCAGCAGTAGGGGATCTGAACTGTTCATTCTAGAGTCCTTGATTTTTAACACAGCAACAACAACAAAAAACCCTCAGAAGCCACAAAAATCCCAGCACTGGTCAGAGTGGAGCCTCATGGTCCCTGCCCACTTCTACCCAACTCTCCCCCCACCCCACCTGCCCTGTTGCTTCTGCACTCCACAGTTTCCTCCTGGCTTGGTCATGTTTCCATCCGAAGCATCATTCTCTGGTCACACAGTGTTGTTCGAATGAGTGAACCACCGAGCACTGCTTCCTTATGGGGCTCTTCCTTCATCGCATGTCTTTGTAGGTGGTGGGCTTTCACAGAAGGTCCCAGGCATGCGGCTCTGACGCGGTGCTAGTTGCCGCCATAGTGACCCCAGTACTATGGAGAAGCAACCAGCTGCCTGGGTGTGGAAGACAATTGAGATATGGCCCCAGGGTCAGATTTGCCTGGGTTCGGGACC
The DNA here is from genome assembly GCF_002007445.2 of Ailuropoda melanoleuca. Classification (NCBI taxonomy): domain Eukaryota; kingdom Metazoa; phylum Chordata; class Mammalia; order Carnivora; family Ursidae; genus Ailuropoda; species Ailuropoda melanoleuca. The sequence continues at coordinate 90,525,530 of NC_048228.1, forward strand.
CTGGTCTGCTGTTCACTGGGTGTGAAATCTCGGGTAATTTTGTTCACCTCTGTGTCTGTACAGCTTTTCACCTGTACAGTGGGTGCCATGTTGGTGCACGTGTCACACGGTCATTATAGCTTGAATAAGTTAATCCACATGATGTGTGCCTAGTGGAGCCCAGCACATGGTATGAGCTCTCTAAAATGTTTCTGGCCCCACTGCTCCCTCCTGAGATTCTATTTCTTCCATCTCTTCCGAAGCATAAAATTCTCTTAGATAGACCGTCCGCACATCGGAAGGCTGTGAGCTGCACAAAACTGCAAAACCAATAGGAGGGCAAATGTTCTAAACTTCTGTCAGCCTTTTTTATGTGTTAGAGCGAACTAAGGACCTAACAAATGATGAGTTCCCTTACTGAGAGCTTAGCATACGCCATCCACTCTGCTGGGCTCTTTTATAAACAATCTCATTTAATCCTCACGCAACCCTAGGAGGTCAGTTCCCATTTTACAGAGGAGGCAACTGAGACTTTAGCTTTCAGAGAAGCTAAAGAACTGCCCAAGGTCATGCAGCAAAAGAGTCATGGGGCCTTAGTTTGAACCTACGCCTTTCTAACTCTTCATATTACAAAAAATAATGGCTGATAGGTTGAGTGTTTTTGATATAGCAAGTACCGTGCCAAGCTCCATTTTATGGATGCAGAGACTCAGTCTCAGATCAGGAAAGTTAGTGGCCCAAGGCCCGTGGGTAGTTAGTGGTGAGTTAGAGTTCCCCTGAGTCTGCTGTGAAAGGCTGTGCTCTTAATGGCCCCATTCTGCTGCAAAACTTGGTGGTACCACCCAGGGGAGCCGGTGGGGCAAGGCCAGGGGATGGTGATACAAAGGACAAAAGTGTTCCTTCTTCAGAATTATGCATAGCTGCCCAGGTCCCCCCAGAAACCTGGCCTTTGCCAAGACCCTCCTCATGACACTGTTTGAATTCACTATGTCTCAGGCATGACAATGGAACAGTCTACCATTTGCTTCCCCTCAGATGTATGAGTCCTTCATTGGGTGGTGAGACCCGTGGGCCCCACCGTCCGCCAGCCTGAGTTTGACTCCAAAATTTGAAGAACTAAATATATGATCTTGGATAAGTTACTTAACTTCTGAGCCTCAGTGTCTACATCAGTGAAATGGGCGTATTGACAGTAATACTCTTATAAGGTTGCAAAGATTCAATGAGTCAGTCTTGGGCAAAGCAATTAGAACAGTGATATATCATCGGTGATATATCTTATCGGGACAGTTCAGTGACGTATCATCACTGCCAGCGAGTGGCAGACACACCTGAGAGTATAAATCCTTGCGGGCTAGGAAGTCCCATGACAAATTTAAAGAGAAAGGAACAAAATGAGGAGAAGAAAAACAACCAAAAATCAAAATACCCAAGTTCTCCTGTTGAAAAACCAAATTCCAGCTGAGAATTCCGTTATTTGAGCAGCTCAAGGTTCAGCCCAGCTCCAGGCTCGTCACAGACAAGAGTGTCCCCTGGGGTTTGAGCTGAAACTCCAGTGCATTGGCCGCACGCTGGTCAGAGTCAAGGAGATAGAGTGGATTCTAGAGCCTTCTTGCTAGAGGGCTACACTTTGGGGAGCTGGAAAGAGCCCCGTCTTTGGAGTTAAGCCAGCCTGGCTTCAGGGCCTGCTCTACAAAGTCACCGTGAGCTGATGGTTCCACCTTTTGAGCCTCAGTTTCTTTGCCTGTAAATCGAGGACAGTGATATTTGGGTCACAGCCCTATGGTGAAGGATGAAGTGAGAAAAAAGTTTTAAATACCCAGCGCAGAGAGATGGTTTCAGTAAAAGGGCAGGGGGTGGTGTCATCAGTCGAATTGTTGCTATTCGCTTGGTGGCCTCCCCAGGTGAGACACTGAGCAGGACGTGACGCCTATTGGGTGCTAAGCCCCAACGCAGTCCCCACTTCCCAGCCCCCCAGGGCCCCTGGAAGGGACCTGCGGCTCCACACGGCCACAGCAGTCTCAGGAACGGGGCTGCAGCTAGAGTTTGTGAATATAAGGACTTCTCTTAACTAATAAACAAAGAGGGTCAGAAGGGAAATCAGGCCTGGCTCCTTGTTCTCTGAGGCTTCTTTCCCAAACTCACGCAGATCCAATTTTTTCACCATCTGCCCGTGGCATGTGCAGGGCGTGGGAAGCCCTTTCCAGAACACCTCCTGGCATTGCTAAATAGAGTTCATTATGTATAAGGGGAGACCGTGAAACAACGGAACTGGTCTTTTGATAAACAGCCAAAATTTACACATCAAAATGAGTCTGATTTCTTCAGAGGAGCCGGATACCTCTGAGGCTGGGCGCCGATTCAAAACATTTTGTGAACTCGCCTTTGGGTTCATCCTTAGCGCCTCTGGCACATTCTTGCTCGAGTCCTCAGAGTGAATGTGCCCTCTTTTCTTTCAGGGTAGGTTTAATTTTTGGAAATAGCCAAAAGATATTTGAAGCTGAGCCCGCTAAATAAAAAGGGTTAGTCATGCAGGATAATAACACTTTGGGATAAAAAAGAACAAAAAAACAAGGTTATACTTAGAAAATATTGATTTACCTTTTTTGATGCTGTGCGTAATCTGGCTCTGAAATCAGCGGCGTGAAAGTGGTCTTCTGGATAAGCCTGAGCGGTGGAAGTGGTGGGAGAAATTTTGCCCTCTCAAGGCAGCCGCTTTGATAGGAACAAAAATGCCCATTTAGATAGATGAGGTGCGATATAGTCGTTTAAGAAGAATCTGATCGTATGGCATCGTCAACACAACTCGTATTTCAATTATTCATATAGCTTTTAGTTGAACAATTGCTAGTTTAAGAATAACGTCCGGGCTCTTGCGTGCCCACATCATTTGGATATTTCCCTTCTCCCCCTCCTTCCCTTTCCTTCCTTCTTCCCCCCCTCCCTGTCTCCCTTCCTTCCTTTTCAGGCGTATGTTGAAACAATTAGACTGAAAGATGATGAGACGCTCAAGGTACAGACCAAAGAGGATGGAGATGTCTTCATGTGGTTGAAGCACGAAGCCACCCGGGGCAATGCAGCAGCTCAGGTAAAACTGTGGCCCGCTGTTTTGGAAATCCCATCAGTTATAATAGCCCAGGTTCTGCCATAGTAACAAAATATCCCCAACCTCACTGGCTTAAAACAATGCCGTTTCTTACTCCTGCTAGCTTTCTGATGGGGTGACCAAGCACTCTGCTCCGTAGACCCCTACGCATCAAACTAATGGGGGCTTCACGGCAACACAGCCTCCCACAGCCATGGCTGCTCAGAAATGGCACAAGCCATCTCTCACGTTTTACCGGCCAACGCAAGTCATGTGGTTTCTCTTGGCTTCACGTGGGGTTGGGGGGGCGAGTGTTTTCCTACTCTGCACCCAGGAGAGAGAGCCGCAAAGTTTGTGATCTGTCCCAAAGACTACCATCAGACATTTTAGAGCATTGGATAGAAATAAACAGCATCTCGGGGTGCAGGAGAGATTAGATGAGTATCAAGAAGCAGGCCGAGGATTCAGCTAGGAGAACAGAAATCAGGTGCAGCATGTTATAGACCAATGGACCAAACTTGGCTCTTGAACATGTCTTATGTTTTGGATGGACTTTTCCAAGGTACCAGGAAGGGCAGAAAGCTGGCGGAACATTCTCTATCTGACTTCTTACCTTGATTTCACTATGAAGAGAAGCCCTTGACAGGAGCCGGCTTAGGCAGATTGCACCAGGAGGGAGAAAGCTACCTTCCCGAAGAGTGACCTTAGCTTTTGCTTCGTGCTCCTAGCGAGCATAGAGTGTGTGGAAGGACCTCCGGGTCTGCTAAGCAGGCAGAAGCCCAGAGATGGGAAAAAGAAAGAAAACAGAAAAGGCAAATGCATTGACAAGCAAGCATTTCAGAGACCCTTTAGTAATGGGTCTCCCACCCATCTGTGGAGGTCTTCCTATCATTTCAGAAGATACTTTGCTGGAGGCTGTAAGTACTTGAGTAGGGGGTGGAAGGGGGTAGAAAGAAGAGGAGATGAGGGAAGAAGCAGAAAGGAGGAAAGACCATAAGGGCCCAGAATGGGGCCAGAATGTTAACAGACAGTCCTCTGGCTCCCTTCTTGGGCATCTGTCCCCAGCCTGCAGTCTTTCTAGGGCAGGAAGGAATTCCAGTGCCTAGTTCTGGAAATGCCACTGTCAGAGTCATTTCCTGGGTGTTTCAGAGCTTGTATGAACTTCCCTGCCTTCGTTCAGCAAATCTTTGTTGAGTAGCTTCCACGACCTTCTACTGAGGTTTGCTGAGTGGGGGCTGAGGGGAGAAAGGCAGACGAATCACATCATGAGGTTCCGATCCCCAGAGAGCTCCCCGCCTCGAGTGTCATGGTGGAATGAGCCACATGGACAAATGCTGGGGTGGGAGATGATTGCCTTCTGATACGGGTGCGCACAGGCCTCCAGGCCACTCACTAGCCTAAGGGGACGGCATGTACCTTCCAAAAGGAAGGGGCTTTGAAGAGAAGAGACATTGTTGACCAAGTTCCGTCTGGCCCTGGCCCACGGTGCCACGGTGCGGTAGACTGATTCACATTCACACGCAAAACATGCATTGTTTCCAACTGGGGCTGAGGACTTGTATTTACCCAAGTTCACCTTTCCGGGCTCCAGCCCCCAATTGGAAAGTGACACGTGTCTACCTAATTCCTCATTCGCAGTTTGAAAATATTTTGAACTAGGTTTGTCCTTCCACCTTTTAAAGCCTTATGTTAAGCATTACGCAGGAAAGTCATTATTCTAAATTGCTCCTGTCTTGAAGCAACGACTGGCCCAGATGCTGTTCTGGGGCCAGCAAGGCGTGGCCAAGAACCCTGAGGCAGCGATCGAGTGGTATGCCAAGGGCGCCCTGGAGACCGAGGACCCTGCGTTAATATATGACTATGCCATTGTGTTATTCAAGGTAAGAGTCCCTCAGTTTGGGCTGGAATTACGCAATTCTTATCAGACTTCCCAAGCAGGTTCCCATAGGCGTGCAGGCCAACAAGGAGCCTGTAACTGGAGAGACTCAGTATATGCTTCTGTCACTCTTGATGGAAAGGGATATTTGCTGAAAAGGCAGAGTCAGAAACAGTCCCCTGGTCTCATTTTTAATCATTAGTCTTATGTTTGGCACCTGGATTGTCTTTGCTTTTGCAAGAACTGCCTAGAGGAAGCCCCCCTGTTTTATGGATTGGGAAAAAATGGCCACCAGCCCCCAGAAGTACTGCAAGTTTGCCACGAGGCAGAGGGATCATGGAATGACAGCTTACCCCTACTGCGTGTTTTCGGCTGGCTCCCAGCCACCTGGTTGGTCAAAACAAAGATCTTGTTTTAAGCCAATGGGAGAATGGGGGATGGGTTGAAAGAGCATTAGCCCAGAAGACAGAGAATGGAGTTCAAGTCTCTCCTCCCCAGTCATCAGCTATTTGTCCTTGGAGTTATTTGAGCTCCTCGGCAATGGTAATGACCAGAGATTGAATGAGATAACATAATGGATGGGCTTCAGGAAATGTAAAATACTGTCTTATGCGAAATCCTCCTAGTTTGAGCTGATTGATTCACACGGAGTAACGCATCCCATCCTCACGACCACGTTGCGAGGCAGGCACGGGGTGCGTTATGATTGCTGTTTGTATATGTGGTAACAGAGGCAGAGAAAGGTTTTTTAATTTGCCCAAGGTCACACAATTGGCACATTTGAGAGATCAGGGACAGGGATCCAGGCAGTCTGGCTTCAGAGTCTGTGTTCTTCATCCCCAAACACAAGACATCAACTCGTCAGCCTTGGAAAAAGCAAAACTCTGTTGGCTCTGGTAAGGAAGCCCTTGGGCACCATGTCATGCCCAAAGAAAGCAGCTGACCTTCGATAGCGAGTGTCTTCAAACGAGGACATGGAGTCAAGTGGCCAGGTCCATCTTCAGAACCACAGCTGTGGCCACTCGCTGATGAACAGCCATGGCTTTGCTACATTTCTAACCCTCTAAAGCCTTAAAACCTCTTGGTTCATACGATTTCCAAATTTAGGGTCTGGACTTTCCTTTTTCAGTTGTCAAGTCAACATAGAAATGGTTTGACTCCCAGCCATATGCCGATGCCTCTGTGTGTTTATTCAATAAACACCCATTCAGGGCTGACAAAATGCCAGACTCTGCGCGAGAGGGAGGGACAGATGGATGTGTGCGCCATGTCCCTGACCTCAAGGGGCTCATGCAGTGGTGGGGAGGGCGGGCACAGAGAGGCACCGGTCCGCCAGAGCTGGGGCTGGCCACCGTCAACGTGCAGAGAAGATAACCCCCCCAATCAGACATTACTTCTGCTCACCAGGAGCTCACCGTCTAGAGGGAGAGGCAAATACATGAACAAATGACTCTGGAGGTGACAGGCTGTCTGCTTTCCCAACCTTAAAGATTTGTGGTTCTCCTGAATTCTAACAAAGAATCCCTCAGTGGGATGAAAGAAGCCCCTTATCAGTATTTCAGTAATGGGAAGATTTTACCTCTGGTCAGAAGGTCCCTGTAAGTGCATTCCAGGTGAAAGTAACCCCATGCAGAAAATGAGCTTCCCAAATGGGAAGAACAGTCACGTGCTCTGGAGCTCGGTGTGGGCGTTGGGCGCATCGCACGATGGGGCCCTGCTGGCTACGGCCTGTCTGAGACAGTCCAAGCCCTTCCATTTGGCATCCACGTGAGGATAGAACTTCGACTTTTACTGTAGCAGCTGTTTTCCATGAACTGACCCAGTGGACGTCATTGAGCACTTACTGTGTACCAGGACTTTACATTTCTCTCCCTTAACAACTAACAGCCCAACTCAGATTTGTGCCCAGTGCAGGGTCTTTGTCCGAGAAATCATCCCACTTAGGTTTACACAACAAATATTCTGGAAAGTGCTTGGCGCCCAGAAGTCAGAGTACCTGAATTCTAGTCACAGATCTAACTGTGAGGCTTTGGGTAAGTCATCCTCTCTGGTCCCGTTTTATTCCTTCAAAGCAAAGAAGTTGGAAAAGATAAACCTTGAGTTCAACCAGGTTCTAACGTGCTGTCGTCCTGCTCTTTCCGATGTTTTTCTAGAAGTCCAAAAAGGTGGTCCCATTGCCCCATCCACTGATTCCAAGTAGCCTGCAAGTCCTTTCTCCTTTCCTTTTCCTCTCTGTTGAATGAAGCCATGGTGCATTTCTGAAAAATATGTTCATCTTCAACTTGCTTCGGCTCATCGGTTTCATTAAATAGGCAACTTCAAGGCTAGGAGAAATTTGGTGTATATAATTTAACTTTTAGTTGGATTCACAGTTTTGTTTGGGGTCCCCAAAAATACAGAGACAAACATATCCTGCACGTTTTCTGTAAGGAGGTTATGGATTATTATACGTTCTCCATGCAGAGCGGGAATGCATGGGAGGCCGTAGAGTGTGCTAGTTCCAAGCTGGGACTCTGGAACCTGCCTGCCTGGGTTCAGATCCTGCCTCCGCGAGTCACTGTGCGACTCTGGGCAAGGGCTGGGATGGGAATGCTTGCAGCGTGTCCGCAGGCTTGCGGTCAGGAGTAGGCATGGCAGCGCAGGCCTGGGCGCCCTTTAATTTACAGGGATGTTTGCTTGTACTGTCTTCACTTACTGTGGTGCTACTTCTGAAGAGTTAAAAGCTATATTCGGTATAAAGCCCCCCCAACATTATATCACATGTGACCCCATCAACCCCTGTGTCTGTGGCCAGGAAGGCTCCATGCGGCACATGCGCTGTGGCTGTGAATACAGATGCTGGATGAGTTTGGTGGTGGTGATGGTTTCCCCCAGCTACCCTTGCCCACCAACTTCATTGTCAGTCTTGTGGTGAGAGAGACCTTGAGGACCTCTCCTGCCGCACCCTCAGACCAGCCACTTCTCCACGCGGTCCTGCAGACACCTCAGTGTGGCCCCACAAAGTTCCTCTCTTGTAGCAAGCACCCCAAAGCCGTTTCCATCTGTGGCAGTGCTCAGACCACGTCTGCTGGAAGAACTTGGTTTTGCAGGAGGAAACTTGTCAGTCTCTGTCAACATCTGAGGCAACGGATGCCAAGGGGTCCTGTCTCCTGCACAGCGGGCTCTTGAGCTGGTCCACCCTGGGGACTCCCGAGAGGACCCAGGAAGGCGTCAAAGGACAACCTAATAACTTTGGACTGTCCATCGCAGATCAAGTGCTCTCTCGGGCTTGTAGATGGGGCCACCGGCAGGAGACGCACCCAGGAGGGCCGGACTCATTTAATTGTTCTTCAGGGCTTCTCCCAATAGTTCCTGTGCATTGACAGGAATGCGACGCGCTCGATGGTGATGGGGGGTTTGTATGGCTGCCAAGCTGGCAAGGTGAGGTCTGCTGTCTTGCCCCACACATGCAAGCAGAATAACAGTGATGATGATGGTGGTGGTGGTCGAGCAGCTCTGCATATAGAAATCTTTACAATAAGGCTTTTAATTAAGAAGGCTTGGGTTTTCTTTTTTTAAATATATTATGTGAAGCACTGATACACCTACGTAATGTTTTCGAGAGCGCTCTGGATTTCTTTTCTTCATATTCATTGCTGTTTATCATTGTTTAGGGTCAAGGAGTAAAAAAGAACAGACGGCTTGCCTTAGAGCTGATGAAGAAAGCGGCTTCCAAGGTAACACTTTTGCATATTGTCAGAAGGAAACATTTGCACCCTCCACACCCGCGCTCACAAGTCTGCAGAGTAAATGGCCAGCCTTTGGCCTGGCCCTGGAAAGCGGAGTGGGGAGGGAGGGTGGCCGGCATAGTGGTGATTAGTCATTTTGGAGCTGCAACGTGTACAGAAACCCGCCACAATGGGGACTGGGGAATTCAAAAGCTGAATTCACCTTCCAGTCAATAGAATTCCGGCAGATTTTGTTTGAAGGCTAAAATTATCATCACGGGCTGCCCTGATAACAAGCAGTGGGGGGTGGGGGGGGGAGCAGGGCTCCTTGGAATTGAATGGGGATGTAGAAATGCCATTGAATCAGGAAAACCAAAAGCCTAATTCCTTTGAAGGTTAACCCTGTCGTGTCCAACGCCCGTGTGCTGCCCGCGCTTTAATAATGGGGATGTTTGTCAAATTGACTGCCAGGTTTACACATTGCTTTGTTTTTGTCACTGTTGACTCTACCATGCTGTTGTCAAGTCAGCTGGGTTCACTCAAGCAGTACAGAATGGAGGTTAACTATCGCTGGCAGGGGGACGCACACACGGACCCCACACGCACACCCACACAAGCCCGCACGCTCACCGGTGCATACATGCAGGTTTGCAAATAAATTCGTACAAACCACTGTAATTCGACAACCTTGAGAGTCCTTTAAAGTCCTTCTGGCTCTTGAAAGACCCTCCCTCCCCAAGACTGCTCATATTTGCCCCTTATCAACAAAGACTCCTCAAGTCTCCCTGCTGATTTTTCTTCCCCCTCATCCTCCCCTGAGAAGTTCAGAGTCTCTTTTTCTGTGTGTAGAACAGGAGGTTGGAACATGGAATAAGAGAGCCAAGAGGCTTTCCCTCCATCTTGGTGCGGTCACGTGGGTCACGTGACCCAAGAGAAGGTCGCCCACTGAAGTGCACACCAGCTCCTGCCCCCCTCGCCAATTAAAGGGCAGAAGTAGAGAGGCAGTTTAACGGTGCAGGTCGTTGAGGGCATTCGGTCCAAAGAGTCCTGAGATCGGGCAGTGATGGGGTTGCCCCAGGGGCTGTGAAATTTCCGTCTCTTTAGCCGTGCTAGTGGTGAGCTGATGTCTAATGGGCTTTGTTTTGAAGGGATTCTTAGCAGAGCTTAGGGAAGGATGGGGAAATGCCGTGTTAGGGCCTGGCGTCCTCCCATCCCGACAAGTGTTACGCGATTCTCCCTCATTCACTCGGCAAGGCATTTTGAGGCCCCGACTCTTTGTCAGGCATGGTGGTGAAGTTCCCACACCGTTTGTTTTTTGGAATTACCGAAAAGTCACATGGGAGCAAATCCAGTGATTGAGCTGTACGTGTCCAGAGCAGAGTGTGAATTGTAAGTGAGGAGACAGGATGTCCTGTGGGGCTCCAAGTGCGGTTCCTAATGGAGTTCTGCAGATGTTTTGAGGGATGACAGGTGCATGTGAATAAGCCCATGGCCTCTGGCTTTGTAGCAAATGTCACTGTGATGTGGGTACATTCCATAGGCTTGTTCCAAAGCTGGTTCTTGCCATCCTATAGTGTGGCCTGGTCTGGTACGTGATGGAAAGGCACGCTGCCAGACTGGCCAGGAGACCGCCTTGCCCCTGGTGCAGTGTGCGGCTCAGGAGGAAGGCCCCTACGACTAGATCCACAGCACCGACGCCCTTCCCGATGTCCCGATGGCTTGGGAGTCAGCTACCTCGGGGGCCTGCAGATCTGAGCCCTACTCTCCATCCTCAAGGTGCAGGATTTGGATTCCGTTTTGTGTAGCACCAGCATTCAAAGGACGGCTAAGGGTGGCTTTCCAGGACTGGGGCTCTCAGTAGCCTCAGAGCACCTGTGCTTTGCAAGTAGGCTTTTGCAGCCGCTTCCCTCAGAGGATTTGTTGGTTTTCAGGGCAGAGAAATCAACAGATGGGCAGGCGGGTCACCTAGAAACTGGCCCAGCCAGGGGGGTGTCAGGCGTCTTCTCGCAGGGGAGCGCTCCTGAGTTGCAAGGTCACTGTGGATACTGTGAGGCAGTAAGAGGCCTTTGTAGACAAGGGCATCGTGGAAGAGCCCTCGGGAGCTGAGCTGAGCGATGATTTGGGGGCAGCGCTGTGGGGCTGGAAGGCAGGGATCCCAGCAGCAGCCGGATGGAATCCACCCAGGGGAGGGCTCTGAGACAGGCTTGTGCTTTCTAACACTTAGCTTCTCTTTAATGCCATCTGCCCCCAGAGAGACGGGAAAGGTTTTGCTCAGACCCTGGCAGAGTGTTTTCCCGACAATCAATTCTCTTTAGGTTTCATTAAAAAAAAAAAAAAAAGTAATTTTTGTGTTGTTGCTGTTGTTCTAAAATCCAGGGATTGCATCAGGCAGTCAATGGCTTGGGATGGTATTACCACAAATTCAAGAAAAATTATGCCAAAGCAGCAAAGTACTGGTTAAAAGCAGAAGAAATGGGGAATCCGGATGCATCGTACAATCTCGGAGTCCTGTATTTGGATGGCATTTTCCCGGGAATTCCTGAAAGGAATCAAGTAAGTCTTGAGACGAGCTGTGCAGCTGGTCACTGGCTCGTCTGCCATGTGCCGGGCCTGCGTGAGGCTCCAAGGGTGGTGCAGACGCCACCCAAGACACAGACCCTGTCCTCAGGCAGCTCAAGGATCCAGTTAGGGAGATAAGACAGCAAACGGTGAAGCTGGCATCTAGCCAAGTGTCAAGTGTCTGCCAATTGCTATGACCCAAACAGTGCTCGACAGGGGAAACCGTGAAGACCCAAAGCAGTCAGGAAGGCTTCGTGGAGGAGGGAGGCCTGAACTAGGGAGGAAGGGGAAGATGATACGAAATGAGAATGAGCGAGAGGCAGTACAAAGAGAGCTGGGTCCAGATGGGTTGCCTGATACGAGACCAGATTTAATAATAGTGAAAACAGCAGTGACAATCTTCAGTGTTTGCTAAGCACTTCGTCTGTGACAGACACTCAGAAATACTTGACATGCATCCCATGTCATTCTCTCTTCTGGAATAGCTGCTATGATTATATCCATTTTACAGAATGAACAATCAAGGCTCTCAGAGTTTATGTAACTTACTCAGAGTCATACGCTTATGGAGGCAGGACCGGGATCCCTGCACAAAAGGGAAGCCCCTCATTATTAATAATACTATCTATGATGGTAATTATAATTTCTGCACCATTATAGCCCACGAATTTCACTGAATGCTCACCCTATGCCAGGCACTCATCCAGGCACTGGGAATACAGGAGCCCTACATATATCTGGGAGAAGAATATTCCAGAAAGAAGGAACAGCCAGGGCAGAAGCCCTAGAGGAAAGCAGGCTTGGCATGCCGGGGGAACAACAGGGAAGCTGGAGCGGTGGGAGCAGGAAGCGGGGGAGAGGCGTAGATGGGAGAGAAGGTCGGGCTGGCAGGTCATTATGAGGTCTCAGTGGCTCTGAGGAAGATGGGAAGCCACTGGGCAGCTTTGGACAAGGCAGTGATGTGCTGTGTTTTAAAAGCCTCTCCCTGGATCCTAGCAGAGACTAGGGTGAAGAAGACAAGAGGGGAGCAGGGGATTAATGTATTGAACCCAAGTGAGAAAGGATGGGCCACCCCAGGAGGGGGCCGGAAATGTGGCGGGATTATGCGTGTACTTGGAAGGTCAAGGTGACAGGGCTTGCTAATGGATTGGATGTGAGGTGTGACGGGGGAGAGGAGACAGGGTGACTCCAAAGTGTTTGGCATTTCTCAAGGTAGGAGAGTGGAAGGGGGCAATTGGAGGGTTGGGCCAGACTGAGGCAGTGGCGGGTTTCTGGGGGTAGGGAACTGGAAGATAATTTTTGTGAAGCACCGTGCTAAGCCTTGAGAATACACCTCATTGAATCCTTGACACAGCCGTTCTTGCTAGGCACTGTCAGAAGCCACATTTTTCAGTTGAAGAAATCTCGCAGTTGGAGAGATGAACTACCATGTCCAAGGTCACACAGCTGGGAAGAAGCAGAGCTGGAATTTAGACCCCAGCCCGTCTGACTCCAAAGCCCTGGCTTCAGAAGGGCAGCTAACTGCCTCCGAAAGATAATAGGAACCCGCAGAACAGTCACCCTTCCAAATGTTTGTCTTATTTTCCCCCTCTTCCTCTCTGCCTGCATCAAAGCCTGAATACTTTTATGCATGGCTAATGTCTGGTCACCCACCCACGTAGATGCCAGTGTGTTTTTGGTTTTGTTTTTTTTTGTCATATTCTAATTCTCACCTTCCTACGGGAAATGTAGTTTTGGCGCGTGAGTTTGAAGAAAGGTATTAAGCAAGGTTAGGAAAGCCAATACCTGAATTTTCACCCGGTGTGACTTCTGATACATTCTTCTGTTTCGCTTACAGAGGTTATGGGATTTGTAGCTCTGTGTTGCCTCATTTATTTATCGGGGAAACTTAACAGAATAGCTTACTGTTAAGGTTATCACATCCAGAGGCTGGCTTCTGTGATTGGCTGTCTTCCTGAAGCTTGGCTTGGTTTTCCTAAAGATACCAGAAGTGATAAGCTGGTGAAAATATTAGGGGTTGAGTGTCTCACCGTGTTGGCTCCGGTGAAACCAACCCGGCCGGGAGGACTCCTCACCCCTGAGCTGACTCTGTTTATCTCTCTGCAGACATTAGCCGGTGAATATTTCCATAAGGCTGCGCAGGGCGGACACATCGAAGGAACCTTGTGGTGTTCTCTCTACTATATCACAGGAAACCTGGAGACGTTCCCTAGAGACCCGGAGAAGGCTGTTGTGTAAGAATCTGTCAGCACTGTGTACGAAGGGAAAGCCACGTACTTTATTTGCGGTGCCTGAAAATGGAGTTCTCATTCTTTGTTTTTGCAATTTTGAATGTAACCTTTATTTTTAAGTTTCAAGAGCACAGAGTTTCAAGAGCCACATAATTCAACAAGGCAAAAATAAGTAAATTTTAATGGAAACAAAAAAATAATAATTTGACGTGGAAAAAACAGGAAATTGCCTACCCCACCCAGACTACTTCCTACTCTCAAGAATAGGTCATTTTCAGTCTCTTTATTATTTCTTTCCTATTTGCCTCTCTCTTTCAGGGACATGTTCATACTACTACGTCTTGTAATTTTCATTACAGGCTTTGTCTAATGATGTCCCACCGTGAGAGACGAAGATGTGGTTCCCTCTCATTCTGCCACCACCCACTATCCCACACATCCACATTTCCGCCTTGTCCCATTTTCCCAATAAATATATCATTATTTTGGCTAGATGAGTATCAGGGTGTCCATTACTAGGACCATGTGAGTGCTGGGCACAGCTGAGCCGTGTAATAGGCTATGACTACTTTTTCTTTCTTACACAGTTTTTTGTGTTCTGTGGAGTAATAATTACACTTCATAGTTCTTTAGTTGCTTAGCTTTCTGCATACTTATTATTTTTCATGTGCTTAAATCTCCAAATTCTCCCACCGTTGTCTAAATCTCTTCTCAGTATGTCCAGACCCACCAGCTATACGATTAACAATCTCGGTGACATCTCTCCTGGAGTCTTTGCTCAGGACAGAGCTGCCCTCCTGAAATTAACTTTGTCATCACTTGGGGGTTTCCTTTCCCTTCATCTCTGTCTTTTTGGGTTCTCCTTGCTGGACCCTATTTCTTCCTCTTTCTTGGTTTACTCCTACGCTTTCCTAGAGCGCACACTACAGTAGCTTCCTAAAGAGTGGTGAACAGGGGGTGTGTTTTGAGGTCATGCGTATCTGAAAATGTTGTACAGAGGTTGGCAAACTAAGGCCCGTAAATAACATGTGGCCCACCCTCTGTTTTGTGTGGCCCCAAAAGCTAAGAAGGCTTTTTATGTTTTTAAATGGTTGTAAGACAGGCACACACACTAAGATGAATACAAGTAGAGACTATGTGTGACCCACGAGGCTTAAAGTATTTACTCTCTTGCCTTTTACAGAAAAAAACCCCCAAAACTTTGCAGACCTCTGCTTTAGACCACCCTCATACCAGTAGTCTGGCTTTTCAAAAAGTTTTGTTTCATAAGGCATTTGAGAGCAAATCCAACCTGACTTGAACTCAGTGATAAAATTTGACCAAGACAGACTTGAAGCTTTTTATCATTATTAGTTAGGATGTTTGGTGTGAACATGTGTATGTTTCATAAATTTTTCTTTTGTTATTGATTTCTAGCTTAATTCCACTGCAATCAAAGAATGCACCCTGAAGGATTTCAGTCCTTTGGAATTTGTTGAGGCTTATACTTTATGACCAGCATACGGTCAATTTTGCTACACCTGCTTTTTTTGTTTGTTAGAGTTATATCTTTTTCCAGCCTTTACTTTTTTAATCTTTTCTTCTTTTCATTTTAATGTGTGTCTCTTCTAAGCAACATATAATTGGGTTTTTGTGTACTTTCTATTTAGTCTGACAAGTTTAGTTTTTAATTGATATTTTTAGACCATTTTGTGTACTTTCTATTTAGTCTGACAAGTTTAGTTTTTAATTGATATTTTTAGACCATTTACATTTAATGCAACTTACAGGTATATTTTGTTTTAAATCTACTATTTTACTAATTTTTCCTGATTTGCCCCATCTGTTCTTTGTGCTTGTTTTCCTTTTTCTTACCTTTCCTTTATATTGATCAAGTATTTTTTTTAAATTTTATTTCCCCCTTCCATTAGCTTGCTAGTTATGTGTCCTTGCAAAATTCTTCTAGTGGTTGTAAATCTAAAGATTACAACGGACCAGTTCATTATCAGTAAAAATTCTCCAGGATAAATTAAAGAACAGAAAAAAAGGGTGGGGGAACCTTATAATAAATCAGTAAACATGGTTTATTGGGGAGAGTACTAGAACTCTTGGTGAAGATTATCGTTTTTCATATCGTTGGGTATTTTTCATTAGGTAACTTTCATGCCTTTGTTTCCATACTTGGTAACCCCTAAGCATTCATAAGAAAAGGCACTGAATGCAAAGTTCTCAAAACGCATCTTTCTTTACCATCTTAAGGTTCAGTTCTGGTTTGTTGCAGTATAAAAATTCTAACAAGCAAAGTAATCCCCAAGTGGGATTTATTGAGATCATGTGAAGAAAAGAGCAATTATTTAATTTGCCGCAATTTGGATATTTTCTCATTCCTTTTCTTTTCAGATGGGCAAAGCACGTAGCTGAGAAAAATGGCTACTTGGGCCACGTCATTCGCAAAGGCCTCAATGCCTACCTGGAGGGCTCATGGTAAGGTGGGGACCCACATTAGAATGAACTTATTTAGCCCTCGCCTTTCAATTTGTCAATGTAGTCTTATGAGATGGAGTCTTAAAATACAACCAAAAAAGCAATTTGCAGGGAAATCACAGCCTACCAGTAATGATATTCAGAGTATCACAGACTGATTGGCTGTTGATTGGAAAACATAGCATTTCCATGTTTAATTATACACAAAAATTAGTTCTCTAGGGGAAGCGTCCACATTCATCAAGCTGAGAGACACATGAATGTGTTGACTTCTCTTCCCTTCAAGCTTGTTCCTCTTGCTTTTAGAGGGAGACAGCACAGGGGGTTGTAGCTGAAACCTCCACCTCTCCTTGGCAGAGCACAGAAAGTTCGTGGGAAGCAGAGAGAGCAGTGTGTTTAAGGCTCAGGCTACATCCTTCCACCGATGTGTAACTACATCTTCCTTGGCCAAGAGCCTGGGATTACTAGAACTCACTCACCAGACCTCCAATGTCACAGCCAAACAGATTCCCCATTTTATCTTTCTTCTAATGGAGTTAACAAATCTCGTCTTGTACCCTATGGGATGAGATGCTGCACTGAGAACTTGCAAATGCCCCGCGTTTGCTGTGCCTTGATTTTACAAATGAGGGCACACCTTTCCAAACTGCAAACTCCACCCGATTCCATCTTTTTTTTCTTTTCTTCTGCCAGTCCTGCCACTCTGTCTTACTTTTCCATTGGGCCATATTTTCTTGACTGGTTTATTGCCCAAGTGATCTGGGTATTTCAGTAATAACTAAAAAGAGTATGCAAATCAGCACATATCCCATTGGTCCACTGCCTCGAAGACATTAGACCAGACCTATCGTAGATTATTCTCTGATCTGAACCTTAATTAAAAATTAAAATGTAAGTCCAAAAGAATACTGTTTTCTCCTTGGGTTCACGGGTGCCCACATAATCAGCGGATAGCATGTCAGTGAATGAAAATCTTAAGGCAGGGAAGTGAACCCAGTGAAAATAGCACCAAAAGGAATGTTTGTTATTATCATCCTGTGAAAGTTTATTATCTGTCGCCTCACTTAGCACAATTGGGAAAAAAATTTTAATGAAATTATTATTTTCCACTTGCTACACCTTATAATTTATCTGGTGTTTTATCTTGTCTCCCAAGTGAGCTTCAGTTTATAAAACTCCCAAATTTGAATTTAATTTATTCTCTACTTCTCATCCTCCAAGCTTCCCACCCTTTGCTCCCCACAAGCTTCTTAGGGGAAAAAGAGCATTCAAATACCGAAGTGCGTATGTGGGTTTTCCCAAAGAGAGAGCACATCTGTAAACACCCCCACACTGACACACACACACACACACACACACACACACCCCAAGATGCTTGACACTATTTTTCCCATAAAGAGAGTGTCTATTAATAGCTTACATTTCTTGGGGCGCCTGGTTGCGCAGTCATTAAGCGTCTGCCTTCAGCTCAGGGCGTGATCCCAGCGTTACAGGATCGAGCCCACATCAGGCTCTTCCGCTATGAGCCTGCTTCTTCCTCTCCCACTCCCCCTGCTTGTGTTCCNCGCCTGGTTGCGCAGTCATTAAGCGTCTGCCTTCGGCTCAGGGCGTGATCCCAGCGTTTTGGGATCGAGCCCCACATCAGGCTCCTCTGCTATGAGCCTGCTTCTTCCTCTCCCACTCCCCCTGCTTGTGTTCCCTCTCTCCCTGGCTCTGTCTGTCAAATAAATAAATAAAATCTTAAAAAAAAAATAGCTTACATTTCTTGCCTGCTTTTGAATTTAGCATCACAAAGGATATCAGGTAGCACATTCTAAAATTCGATGTGAAGGTCGAGATGAATTAAGATTTTTGTGACCTCTTGTCCTTCTTACAATATTCAGCCACAACAGGAGATTGATTTTTTTTTTTTTTTGAGCGGGATGGGGGAAATGAATTGTGTTGTACACTGTTCGTGAGTTTGGGTCCAGGTCAGCCGACTTTCCTGAGTATACTTCAATGCAGGCTGATTTGCCATACGCTGCAGGGGATGCCACGGGCAGGGCTCGGGCAAGTTTGCTGCCTCCTTTCTTTCCTTTTTTCTCTCTCTTTTTTTTTTAAAGATTTTATTCATTTGAGAGAGAGAGAGAGCGGCAAGCAGAGGAAGTAGAGTCCCCGCTGAGCAGAGAGCCCAGGATTCTGGGGTCATGACCCAAGCCATAGGCAGACCCTTCACTGCTTAACCAGCTGAGCCACCCAGACACGCCGCCTCATCTCTTCCTTATGAGAAGTTATCTGCAGTTTCTCACCTGGCCCACGTTCTGTCTGACTTCTGGATCTTTGAACTTGCTGTTTCCTCTGCCCAGAAGTCCTCCCTAACTTCTTACTTCTTTTAAGATCATGATTGCCCTCGTGGATGGCCCTGTGATTTGTACCCCAGCGCCCAGCACCTAGTAGGACCTGGGAAGTGCTCAAAAAGAAATGAGTGCATGATCTAAGGCAAATCGAACAACTATGACTCCAGGCACATGAGCAGTATATAAAGAACCTGAGGGATTCTGAGGAGGAAAAGATGCTCTCTGGTTTGTGGGACTTAGGTCAGCCTTCATGATGAGGGTAGCAGATGATATGACCCTGAGGGGTGGGTGGGATTTCCACTTGGCCATGCAGGGAACAGCATTTCTGGTGAAGGGAATAGCAGGAATAAAAGCAAAGAGCTAGGAAAATTCTGGATGAGTCTAGGAAATTATAAGCCACGAATTTGCCTTCAGGTAAGATTTGTAAAAGGGAGTGACAGATAACAAGACTAAAGAGGTGCTGCTCTTTGGAACTTCGAATGGCAGGTCATACACTTTTTACTTATGAGGCCGTGGGGAGCTATTGATAGTTTGGGGAGAGGGTAGTGAGGTGACAGAGCTGGGTTCTGAGATGTCTAACCGGACAACTGTGCTTGATGGTAAAGAGAAGGGAGAGTCTGAAGGGGCGTGCTGGGTCAGAATCCAGGTGAAAGGAGCTGAGCGTTGACCTGGCGATGTGGCATAAGCCAGTT
The DNA here is from genome assembly GCF_002007445.2 of Ailuropoda melanoleuca. Classification (NCBI taxonomy): domain Eukaryota; kingdom Metazoa; phylum Chordata; class Mammalia; order Carnivora; family Ursidae; genus Ailuropoda; species Ailuropoda melanoleuca. The sequence continues at coordinate 90,544,458 of NC_048228.1, forward strand.
GAGTGGTTTTTCCCTACTTCTGTCATACAATAGTTGATACATACGTATCAACTAAAGTGATATGAATATATATGAAGTGATATGTGATATATATAGGTTCTCAAGCATAATGATAAAATGGACACGTGTAACCCTAGGTAAGAAAATGAACAGTTGAAGCCCCCTGCATTTCCCTCCCAGAGTAAACCCACCCCCACCCGCAGTCCCCGGAAGTAACCATCGTCCTGAGCTTTGTTGTTGACCTCCCCTTGCTTTCTTTGTAGTCTTGTTCCCCTTGGATATATTCTTAAGCAGTAGGCTTATTTGGCTTGTGTCTGAGCTTTATATTACCGGAACCATATTATATATTGTTCAGCTGCCTTTTTTTTTTTTGAAGATTTTATTTATTTACTTAATACAGACAGAGAGAGAGTATAAGCAGGGGGAGTGGCAGGCAGAGGAACAGGGAGAAGCAGCCTCCCCGCTGAGCAAGGAGCCCGACATAGGGCTGGATCCCAGGACCCTGGGATCATGACCTGAACCGAAGGCAGGTGCTTCCCTGACTGAGCCACCCAGGCGCCCCTGGGTTATGTTTTTAACATAACATTATGTTTCTGAGATTCATATCCCTTGATGCATGTATCTGTGAGTCATTCATTTGTATTGCTGTCATACACCACACTTCACTTACCAATTTTTATTTTAACACACATTTGAGTTTCCCTTTTTTGTGGTTGTTTTTCAGAACAATATGACCGTGAACATTTTTTATGCATACCGTGGCATTCATGGGAAGTTTCTCCAGAATATAAACTTAGGAGTGGGGTCACAGAGCAGGCACTTTATAAGATAGCATTCACCTTTATAAGATAATGCCAACTGTTTTCCCAAAAGATTTTACCAATTTACTCGCCTGTCAACCATGTATACATTTTTGTTTCTCCATATCCTTGCCAATCTTGATGCTGATGTGAAGTATTATTAAGTTTCCATCTGGATCTGAAGCCTCTTTTTCTATCAACAGGAAGAGATATCTAGTATCCATTATAATGGGAAAATCTTCATCAAAATACATTTGAGGCAAAGTGCTTCTATTTCCTCCCGCTCACCAAGTCCTGAAACCCGCCCTGGGGTTAAACAGGAACTATGGGAATGTTGGCCTCCCCACACCACAACGTGGCTTTTTTGGTACCATCTATTTTGCTCTAATAGAACTAAATCATCCATCAATGTCCCAAGTCCATCCCCCTTTTTCATTTTCTGTGAGTGAATTTATTCTGGACGTTATTTTCAAATTATATGTGTCAGTTTGATGAGCTTGTGTTTTTCTGTGCTGTTCCAAGATTTATACGGGATAGTTTAAGAGAGGGGCATGATGGGGAAAAGGGCTTTTTGCTGTGTAGGCACAATACGGGAGATAATGTTGTCATGCCTCAGGCTGTCCTCGGACACCAGAAGAAGTCAGCGAAGAGAGGCTGGCTGTCATGTTTCATTTCTCTCTGCCTTCCCCCTCTGTGTGTTTGATCTGTGAGCTATGTGTTTTATTGTCCTTTGTCTTAAATATGCCCCAAGTATTGAACCCAGGAGGTTAGCCAGATTATGGGGCTTGAGGCAAGGCAAGTAGGCGTGCCAAGTTCCAGTTGAAAGAGATTCACCTTTCTGCAAGAGACCAGGGGTCCCGAGTTCCGCGGAGATCCCCAGATTTTTTTTTTAATCCTTTCATTTTGAGCTGCTTCGGGCATTGGCAGAGAAGAGCACAAAGAAAATCATATAATTGTTTGGGAAGCTTCTCAGAGGTACTCAAATTCACAATTCACAGCAAGCAGCCAAAGGATTGATTATTAAGATGTATCATCATAAGATTCTCTTAAGTGTATGTGCTGAGTCGGAAGTGGGAGGAGAGCAAATATGCCCCTGAATGCACTCTTTACCATAAATCCCCTCCTCTCCACGTCCCCTGACACCCTCATCCCTGTGAGAATGACTGTCTGGGGGACAACTTCACTTGAGTGCATTGGGAAATGAAGTTTACAGCTCTGGTAAGCTTCCTGAGCCTTGAGGAAATTCGGGGAAAGGACAGTATAGCTTTGTGGCTTGTCTTTGGGCTTCCTGCCCACAGTTAAGTGCTGCATACATGTTTGTTCCATGAGTATAAATATAGAAATATCTGTAATTAATACTTCTGGGCACTCTGTGTTGAAACACGATTAAATAAGAACAAAGCACTGGGAGGCTAAATATGGGTAGGATTTCTGCAGAAGTGTCACTTCTCAGAAGTCTTAAGAAGCTGAGAAAGTCTGGCCTTGAGAGTTCTAACCTTCCCCTGTGGATGGGCGGGTGGGGGGGGTGGGGAAGCACAGGGCTTCGGAGGATTGCTTCTGCAGGACGGAAGACAGAGGTGGATCTCCCTTCAGTGATTCTGTTGACATTGATGTGTCATAGACATCTCTTTTTGATGGATTTCAGTGCTTCCTCAAAGGAAATGCTTGGGAATTCTATGAAATTTCCTCTTGGCTTCTATAATAATTGGACAGTGGAAGCCTTCCTATAAAACTCGTCCCTCCCTCCCCTCCCCACCACCAAAGGAACTTTAGAGACAAGATCTTGTCTTTGTAAAGTTTATCCTAGTGACTCAGTTCTTCCGGGAAGCGTCAGCCTCCTGCCTCCCTCGCACGTTCTAACAGTCTGCACGACTGCTGTGAAAGAAAACGTCATTTTGGTTACATTTGAATAATGTAAGCCACGTCCCATCCAGTAATGGCAGCAGAGGGACCTGGCCTGACATGTGACCTTGAGCTGGCAAGTCTACACCAGCTCCTTCCCGCTTCCATCCCTGGGGGAGACAGGCACTGGTTCCAATCCAAGTGCCTCCGAAGAAACGTGAGATTGTAAGACCTTAGAAATGGGTCCCTGTCGCAGAATGATGGGGACCTTCTGCCGGGCCTCCTTTGCACGCCCTCCAACTGGGGTCTGTTCTGAAGATTCTTGTCACAAAACATGATTTTTGCCAGCTGTGTAAAAATACGCCCAGGCAGCTTTTGTGTTGTTCTTACGGCTGCCTTTGTGGACTTGTTATCTGGCTTGCGGTGCAGGGGACAACTGCCCAGCCAGCCTCGTCTCTCTTTAGCGTGAGTCACGGCTAATTGGTCCGCTGCCTTGAGTGTCTGGGAAGCCGAGAATCAGCTCACTCAGCAGCTACATGGCCCATGACCTGTATTGTGTCCGATTGAAGATCTCACTGTCCTAATTTGACCCCCAGTCACCTCTCTCTGTCCCCAAGGGATAGGCCACCAGAAGCTGCTTTAACAGAGCAGAAAAAATGATTTCAGAATCTGCTTTCCTTATTTCCCCAGCCCCACCAGAAGCCAGTTTTGGGGTGGAGCTGCAATTAGCAAAGAGTTCTTAATGTCCACTCCTGAGAATGCAAAATAAGCTTTAGGAACGAAGATATCTGGCCAAAATAAAATTTCACGCATTACCTGGGGAACACAAAGAAAATGGAGGAAATCACAGAAGTAAAAAAGAAGAAAATAAAATGACTTGCTTCTTACCACCTAGAGAAAAGTACTGTAAGCATTTTGATAGCTAATTTTTAGGTTCTATTTCTCTCCTTGCCTATAGGCACCCGCACGAGCTTGTGAAGTGTACACTCGGTTTTATTTCTGTTTTACAAAAACGGAATTGCTGTTTCTCATCCTGCTCTTTTCTTTTTTAACTGAGTGGAAAATTTTGCATAAACATCTTTCTATGTTTTTGAATTCTCTTCTACAGCATCATTTTTAATGGCCTTATCTGAAAGTGGCTGCACCGTGGCGTAGTTTAACTACTCACTGATTTTCAGATACTTAAGTTGCTTCCAGTGTTCTTTGTTCACATAAACAGCTCTGCTGTGAACTCTGTTGTCACAGAACCTTTGCACATGTTTCTGCTTCTTTAGAATAAACCTTCACAAGGGACAACTGTTGGCCGAATGGAGTGTGCATTCTTAAGACTTCCCACATTTAACAGTTGGATTCACCTGCCCTCCCACGAGCCCTGGCCATAGGAATACGTCCATTCCCCCAAACCCTTGCTGCTACTCTGTCTTATGAATCTTGGGCCAGTCTTTCAGCAGATGAACAGTGATCCATCATTGTTTTGCCATCATGCAATTACTAGTGGTGTCGAACATTTATTTTTTTTCTGTGTGTTTTTGGCCATTGGAATCAAGCCCCTTGTAAACTCCCTCCCCTCTGCCAAACTTCAAATGCATCACAAAAGCTCAGCTTTAATTAAGCTTGTTCAGAATCCTAAGCCCCATGAAGCCTTTCACAAAACAGAGAACCCGAAAGCACAGGGCTTTTTCTAAATGCCACTTATCTCTTCTAAGCGGGGATGGAAGGATTCAAGGACAGAAGGCTAATAGATAACCCAGCCAGCATGCCATTCACTGTTCGGCCACTAGAGGTAGCTGTTGCATCAACTAGCTCTCCAACCTTATCAGGGAGTTCAGCCTTTAAGATAGAAAATAAATCAGTGCATGCAGTATTTTTAACAACAGTATTTATTTTAAAACACACACACACACAACAAACTCATGATTTTGTGGCTTTAAAAAAACTGCTTATTTTGTGCCCTCTTATGCTTGAATATAAAGCTCTCTGTGAATATTAGTAAGAGCCACTATATGAAATTTATTATTAATCATCTATTTTTAGGCACGAAGCTTTGCTGTATTATGTTTTAGCAGCAGAAACTGGAATTGAAGTGTCACAGACAAATTTAGCACACATCTGCGAGGAGAGGCCAGTAAGTAAATGTATTCTTCTCAGAGTGGAAGCTCTAAGGTTAAGGATAATGAATTGGGTTTTATGAAGGCAAAATTAGTCACTTGGCTGAAATATATTAATGAATTAACTTTTTCTCCCCCTTCACCCCCTTAGGACCTGGCCAAGGCATACTTGGGTGTTAATTGTGTTTGGAGATACTATAATTTCTCTGTTTTTCAAATCGGTGCTCCTTCATTTGGTATGTATAGAAAAATGGGTGCTAAATGGAAGCATTGGAGTCTTTTAATCTTTAGTAACAGGGAACATTTAACAGCTTTGTGTGAAGTATGATATTTCTAAACAATTAGGAAAGAGTGTAAAAAATCTCTGCTATTAAGATCATGAGTAAACTGCTGTCAGCCTCAAGCAATGGGCTTCTCCTCTGTTGTCCACTGAATGCTTGAACCCACCATTTCTTCAGAGTTGGTGAGAATTCAAAAGAGAAAGCTATTCTGGAGAGATCTCTGGGCCAGTTATTTGCCTTTTTGCCTTCAGATATATCCCTGTCTCTCTCTCTGCTCTGCTGTGCTCTGTATGGGAGGGGTTGATCAGCTGGAACTGCTGTTCCCAGACTCCTGTGCCCTTGGGCATCTGATTGGTTTCAGCCAATGGGAGGTGCCGGTAGGAGATTGCTGCGTGGGAGGAAGTGAGAAGTCCAAGTATTTCTCCCCTTCTCTCTCTACTTTGGGCTGTGTCTCTGGCAATGGCTTTACGCCCATGGTTCCAGCTCCTGCCTAGCAGGCCACCCTCTGTGGTCTCCGGTGGTCCCAGATCTAGGGATGGTAATAGTTTCCCATCTTACTGTTCTCTGGATTGTTGGTTGTTCCCCCATTTGCCGTTTCAGCCCTTCTAAAACCCTGGTAACCAGTTCCCAGTGTTGAAATCCATCTTTTGAACTACTTGACATAGATTCTGTTTTTCTGACTAGACATTGAGTGATACATACACCATTAAGCAAAACTTTTTCCGAGGGAAAAAATATATATATACATGGCTTAAACAGAGTAAAGAAATGCCCACCAGTCATCAAACTCAGGCAGTAAAATTTTAGATGTCAAATAAAGTGCCCAAAATAATCTTGGCCAATTGGGCTGTAAGGTTGCAGACTGGGATTTTCACAGACCCATTTGGGAGAGCTGCCCAGCAAAGCAAGAAAATGTGCCTAGAAATGGTGGTACTTGGTACAAAAGGTTTTCCTCCCCCTCCCTCCTCCCCCCCCACCGCCGGACACACAAAGGAAACGATGATGTTATGTATTCGGTCCTGGTAGGAAAAACTCAGTCGTGCAACTGAGCCAACCATTGAAAACGTCCGTCTGCAATAAAATCACTTCACAAACGTGCCTGTGCTTTCTGTCCTGCAGCGTATTTGAAAATGGGAGACCTTTACTACTACGGCCACCAAAACCAGTCCCAAGACCTTGAGCTGTCTGTGCAGATGTACGCCCAGGCAGCACTGGATGGAGACTCGCAGGTAAGCCACAGAAACGAGCTCTGGGTGATGTCTGTGTGTGAGGCTGCAAGGCCTGGAGTCCTCCCAAGCCCTCCCGTCTTTACCTGCTTCCCAGTTCACAAAGTCATTTCTCATCCGTTCTCACAGCTCTGTGAGGACACGAACCGTAACAGCGGCCTTTATGGGGCACGGGCTATGGTTGCCACCCCGTTCTCACAGCAATCCCATGAAGGTGGGGATGATTATAGCCGTGTTATAGTGGAGGAAAACAAGACTGCAATCGGGTGATAAATTGCTTAAGGCCACACAATCGGGTAGCAGGTGAAGCAGCCCGAGATCCTAAAGCTGTGTCCTCTGGCTCTAGGTCCGGGAGTCTTTCTACCAGATTCCATCAGACTAACTCACTGTGTAGAAACTGAAGAAATTGGAAGTGTGATCAAAATGACAGGGGATTTGCTTGTAGAGTTGGGCCAACACTTCACTGATAGGAATTTGCTCTTGGTGACTTTTTGGGGGGGAAACTTCTCATTTTGGAGGACTTTTAAATTTAGAGAAAAGTTGCCAAAAGAATACAGAGAGTTGCTCTATACCAGTCAGCCAGCTTCCCCGAATGTGCCATGCCCCTGACCACAATCCCGTCACCAAACTAGGAAGTCAGTGCTGGTTCAGTACCATCAGGGGCACTTGAGGCTTGCCCTTGGATTTCACTCATTTTTTCACGAATGCCCTGTTTCTGTTCCAGGATCCCATCCAGCCTCCCGCATCACATTTAGTTGTCCTATTTCTTTAGTCTTCTTCAACTGATAATAGAGTTCCTCAGTCTTTGTCTTTCATGACCTTGATACTTAGGAAAAACATTGGTTGGGTATTAGGTAGACTGTGCCCCAGTTTGGCTCTGTTTTCTGCTTCCTCGTGAATAGAATGAAGTTACGCATTTTGAGCAAGGAAAGCACAGACGTGCTCTGTCCTTCTCAGTGTATCACATGAGTGATGTCAGTACGTTTGAGTACTGGTGAGGCTGAGCTCAGTCCTTGGTTAAGGCAGCTTCTGCGGGGATTCCCCCCTGCAAAGTTAACATTTTTCTTTCTAATTTATATATATCCTGGGGAGATCGTTTGCAACTCTGCAGATATTCTGTTTCTCCTCAAATTTCTGTCCACTAATTTTAGCATCCTTTAATAGATCTTGCCTGCAACGATCTTTAGTGTGGTGTGTTCGTGGTGACCTCCTGCTTCTCTCTCTCTGACATTTGCTAACCGGAATCTCCTGTGAGAACCTCAGGGTCATTTTCATGATGGAACTCGCAATGGTTGATGCTTTCTTTCTTTTTTTTTTAAGATTTTATTTATTTATTCGTTTGTTTGGCAGAGAGAGAGAGAGAGAGAGAGCACAAGCAGGGGGAGGGGCAGAGGCAGAAGGAGAAGCAGGCTCCCTGCTGAGCAGGGATCTTGATGCGGGACTGGATCCCAGGACTCTGGGATCATGACCTGAGCCTAAGGCAGACGCTTCATGCTGACACCTTCTTGGGGTCTGATTATAGAGCAATAGCTGGACAGTCATCCCTATCTTAGTCTTTGTTTTGTTTTTTTAAGGAGGTACGACATCCGAGCGTTTCTTCACTTGGGTTAAATCCCCATGTCTTTACCCCTTCATCGCTATTCCTACCCAGCAAGTCACTGAATTACTGAGTCTGTGTTTTCTCTTTTGCAAACTGGGGATAATAATAGTATTTAGCTCATAGGTTATGAGGATTGAATGTTATTAAACATTCAGCACCGAGTACACTCAATGGACGTGATCTTTCCTATTATTATGTCTTCTGGAATGAAATCAGAGTTGGTGCTGAAAGGACTCCGTATAGAGCCAAACTTCCTTTGATGATATCTGTTGGCCCTCGAGTTTAGGGGAGCTATTTTTTTCTTCAACTCTGATGTTAATTTTTTGGAAAAGCAATGTTCTAGAAGCATTAAAAGATCATTTCAAAGGAAAATAAAAATTAAAGGGTACGGCACAGCCCCATGGCGGGGCCTTCACTCCCTGCCGTCTTCCTGTCCCCCTCCAGCCGCTGCCCACAGGCAAGCATATCCCTGTAATGTCAGCCAGAGGGTCCCCACCGCTTCGAAAGTCCATCTCTTTTCACATATTGTCAGGATGCGTGCATTTTACTGCATAGTCTCTGTAATTATTAATTACTCTTAACCACTGCCCCCTATTCGGTTGTGCTGATGGCTGTAATTTATTCAGCTTTATCTTATTAGTGGCCGTTGATTCTCGTTTGCTAATTGATTCATTGACTTGGCACCTGTTTATTCGGTCCGGCCAGGTCTTAGACACTTCTTAGCGGTGGGGACAGAAGAGAAAAAGGTAGACAATGTTCTTGCCTTCCTGGGATTTATAGTCTATTAAGGAAGACACAGAGGCCTTTCCTCTGTGTGGCCAATGCTCTCGAGTGCTTTAGGGGATATGTTCATACCTCCGTCTTTTATCTCCATTTGAATAATTTCTTTATAATCTGAGGGCTCGTGTTACTGAAGCAAACAGTCCAAATGGGCTCATGGCGACATAATTATAGCGTATGGCTGATGTGTTTTCTGAAGGGGTTTTCCAATGAGTGGTTGAGTGCTGGAAAGGAACTGAAATCTTGTCAGCACTGGATGTTTTCATGACTTCACTTTTAATTATTCTTATTAATAATTATAAGTTGATAATGTCCTTATTTTTTTTTACATTGCATTGATTTGATTACTAGTGGCAATGGCCATTTTTACATAGACTTTATGATCATTTACTCATGGTATATTTTATGTGGATTCTCTATTCATGCTTTTTTCCTATTTATCTATTGGAGGTTTGATACTGGTTTTTTTAAAGATTTTATTTATTTATTTGAGAGAGAGAAAGAGCAGAGTGAAAGAGAGAGCAGGAGCAGGGGGAGTGGCAGAGGGAAGGGGACAAACAGACTCCCCGCTGAGCAGGGATCCCATTGTGGGGCTCTTTCCCAGGACCCCAGGATCATGACCTGAGCCAAAGGCAGACACTTAACTGACTGAGCCACCCAGGTGCCCCTGATACTGTTTTTTTTTTCCATTTAAATTATAATTAGTTCTTTTCATTTGCCCAGAAGATAATGAACCTTAAGCTGTTACATTGCATACAAATATTCCCCTAGTCTATTTTTCCATTTCTTTTAATTTTTCTATTTTTCCAAGAGACATTAAAAATTACATAAAGTGATTTTTTTTCTTTTCTTCTAATATCCCAAGTCTTAAGAGTACCTTCCTTTTAAAGAGTGGAGAAATAGTCTATTTACTGCTCATGTTAAGTGTGTGTTATGTGTGCATCTCAAAGATACAACACTTTCATCTCTTTAGAGGTTACGGGGCAGCATAGTGAAGGTAAAAATTTGAGACTCTGGACCCTGTCTGCTTGTGTTTGAATTCCAGCTCTTGCCCCTGTCCAGCTGTGTTACCTTGGGCAAGTTCCTTAACCTCTCTGCGCCCTAACTTCCTCACCTATAAAATAGGCTAATAGTACCTATCTCAGTTTGCTGTTATGAGCATTAAGTGGATATATATAAAACAGAACAATGCCTCACATTATAACAGCACTCAGAAAATGTTAGCTGCTGTTATTTTTATCATAATTATTGCATAGGATGGTCATGAGAGGCCTGGTGTATACAGCCCTTTGGGGGTGATTTTCATGAGATCCTTGTCTGTGGCAACCGAAAGGAAAGGTCAAAGGGAGGATAAAGTCATTAAAACATGACCAGGAATTCTTTGAAGGGTGACAATCCCGTTTCACTTGTAAATCCCTAATGGTAAGTAACACATCACTTCTTGTTGATTTCTTGGTGGGGCCACATGCTCTGCTCGGGAAGGACGTTGCCCTCTACTCTCAGGCTCTTAACTCTTTTTTTTTTAACTGGATCTGCACTGCCCAATAAGGCAGGTCCTACCTCTGAGGGTCAAGAACAAGGTGTGTAAGGAAGAAATAGGGAACTGTGTCCGAGTGGAGCTGTGCCAAGAAGATCATGAGAAGTTTTCCGCACTGGGCTAGGAGAGCAGAGACGAACCCCGATATGTGACTTTGTGCATGAGAGAGACTGTCTACATTAGCTTGTCAGTCAGGAGGAGCACCCCCACCAAAAACATTCTGTCAGATTTCCGACATGCCAGTGGTGTCCCAGAGCGTCATCTCTAAGTGATAGACATCACCTTCAGCTTGGTATTCTGGTTTGTTGATGATACAAGGGCACGCTTTCCAGTGAGTTCTGTCTTGAGAGAATGAGCAGGAAAGGACAGATTCCCCTGGGTGACTGGCTTCTGAGCAGATGGCGCACAGCATCTTCTGAAAGCCTCCTGGTCCTCCTGCAAATAAATTTCTCAGATGCACATATTTAGGGAAACAATCCATCAATGAAGATGACAAAACCATCTGGCTTGAGGGACTTAAAAAAAAAAAAACAACAACCTAGAGGTTGTAAAGGTTTACATTCTGATGAAGGGTGTGTGTCTGGGGCTTATTATAAGGAGTTGATGAGTTTGGTCTGTGGCTTGTTTCCAGGGATTTTTTAACCTGGCTTTGCTAATTGAGGAAGGTGCTATAATCCCGCATCATATTTTGGATTTCCTGGAAATTGACCCAACTATCCAGTCCAACAACATCTCCATCCTCCAGGAGCTGTATGAAAGGTGAGTTCAGAGGCTTCTTCAATGCCGTGGAATCTGGGGGAACCCAACTGGGTGGTGTTTGCTTCTTGGTTAAAGTCAGAGTTTCTCTTATTACGTAACGCCAGTTGTTATAAAAAGGGCTCTAGGTTTGTTTTGATTCGAGGACACTCAGCTGGACCCAAGCTATTCCTTTTTTTAGCGTCTGAGGCTTACTCTACAGAATGTGCTTGATCTGAAGCTAAAGTGCTGACCAAGGTTTCCCACGAGAGCGGAAAGAATAATGTGTCTGATTAGACCGTGCCTTTCTGCGAGATAGGGAAGCGTTCTGACGTCCAGACTTCGGACAGGCACTCGGACAGGAGGATCGTCCTGGCGGCTCCATGTCGGGGTCCTCCTTGCCCCATTAGCTTTTTATTAAGGACAGGACTGGTCTTTTTCTGAGGCTTCTGCCAGGCAGGAGCCTGGGATCTCAGGGCAGCCCCAAACCCTTTAGAACGGGCTTCATTTCTTTTTCATCTCAAGCATCCCCATTTGCCCAAAGCAGGAGGGGGGCTTGAGGCTCTGACAATGCGGGTCATGGGTAATACCCCCAAGTTTGCCAATCCCTCAGGATTCCCTGGGCTTTTTGTGTGCAGGTGCTGGAGTCAGAGCAGTGAGGAGTCCTTCAGCCCCTGTTCCCTGGCCTGGCTTTACCTTCACCTGCGCCTCATCTGGGGTGCCGTGTTGCACTCTGCCCTGGTAGGTACCGTCTCCCCCAGCCCTGTCCTCGCGGTCCCTGCCCTTTGCCAGTCATCTGACTCGTGCTTCGGATTCTGCAGATCTACTTTCTGGGAACCTTCCTGCTGTCTGTACTGATCGCCTGGACCGTGCAGTATTTCCAGTCTGTTTCAGGTAAAGATTTCTAAGAAGCAAGGGCAATATAAAAATGTACAGATTCTTTTTCCCTACCAAAAAAAAAAAAATGACACTCTCTCTCCTCATGCCCTTGACCATGCTATTTCCTTTCATTAGATGAGTCATTCACGGGGTGGAGTTTTCCTCCAGGCTGGTACCATCATCTCTGGCTGCTGGAAGGTCCCAGTTATTGTTATATTTGTCAAAGTAAGCCAGGATTTTTTTTTAAATAAGAAGCTTCAGAAATTGAACCCAAATATCTTCTCCCATTGAAAACACATCCATTGTCAATATCCTACTACCTCCATGACCTTAGAACCCAGCGCTGAAGCCCCTTCCAGTCTGAATTCTTCCTATTTATTCCAGTCAAGGAATCAGATGTGTGGGATGATAAAGAAACCCTCATGATGAGTGAAAACACCCAGCCACATGGATTCAGAAGGAGGGGCTGAGGAGGAAGACGAAGGGAGCATTTAGTTTAGCGTGATTTCCACCGCTCCCTGTTATTTTTCTGAGCTAGCGTCGGGCCGTCGTGAAGGAGATGGACGCCACCGTAGCTTCTATTCGGGCTTGGAGTCCAGGCTCGGCTGCTCATTAGCTGTGTGACTGATGGCGAGTTATTTCACCTTCCTGATCTCCCAATTTCCCAACAGTAAAATTAGGTTATAATAGTCGCTATTTCCCAGGGATGTTAGAAGGGTTCAGTGAAAAAAATACACAGAATGCTTACCCACGTGACGACTGCAAGTAGTCTTAGCCGTTGTATTTATCTGGCATACAAAGCCCTCTCAGTAAATGTGAGCTCTTACGTTCGTGTCTCCTATCAGACCACGCGACGGAAGGCTTTCGTGCATCAGGTGGGATATCGCACACTTAGCAGGTGTGCAAAGTTGCAAACTGCCGTCAGTGGAGAATGACAATTTTCCGCCCTCTTGGACGGCTGCAGAAAGACATAATCACCCATGAAGACCAGGAGGGACATTTACAAATGGGCACATTAGGACTGGACATGGCATTGGAGAATTTGCTCAGCCACTGTTTGTGTAGCAGATAATGAAAAGCGAAAGGAGTGCGTCTCACCACAGATTCGATGGTGGGAAGGAAGTCTCTGTTGCAAGAGGCGAATGCAGAATCATTTCCCTCTGATTTGCCTGAGGAGGTTAACAAGGAGCCATCAAAACCCGTCCAGATTTGATGCCCCGTTGTATGCCGGCTTATAAATTTTCCTCATGCAAATTCTGTCCCGTCCCTAAATTTGTTGCCAGGTAGAGCACATTTATTTTGCATCTTGTCAGTGTTTTCCATTTCAAATTATCTTTGTCATTTTTACTCTGTAGAAATATTGTTATGATTATTACAAATGCAATTCCGTTAGAGGAGCTGAAAATTGTCTTTATGATTTTATGCCAGCTGGTAGCCATGAAAATTCATGGGCTGGTGGAATTGCTTTTAGCCGAAGTTGTCTCTTTTTCCTGTCTTCCTGTGTGCATTATCAGTCTCTCTGCATTCTCGCCTCCCTGTCCCTCTGCCCTTTGATATGTTTTTCCCTTTGCTATGTATCCTTTGCTCTTTCGCACACGTTCTTCCTTTTTTGCAAACTCGTTCACTTCCTGTGCGTACCTCCCTCCGTGTTGCTGGCCTTAGACCAGTCTGGATGGGCTCTTTGATTCTGTGCCCTTCATTTTACAGATGAAGTGATCGAGGTCAAATAGATGAAGGGGTCTGCCCCAAATCACAAAATAATGTCCAAGAAAGGACCAAGGGCAGCAGGATTTCAGGCTTTTTCAGACTCGCGATACAGTTGACCTTTGAGCAACTGGGGTGGGGGGGGCGGCTAGGGACACCCCCCTACCCTGCAGTTGAAATTTCTCATATAACTTTTGACTCCCCCAAAACTTCACTGCTGCCTCCTGTTGACCAGAAGCCTCACCAAGAACATAAACAGTCAATTAACACATATTTTGTATGTTATGCATATTATATGCTATATTCTTATATGAAAGTAAGTCAGAGAATAGAATTTGTTATTCAGAAAAACATAAGGAAAAGAAAGTCCATTCGCGGTGCTGTACTGTGCTTATAAAAAAAAAAAAAAAAGCCCAAAAAACTTGTGCAAGTGGAGCCATCCGGTCCAAATCTGAGTTATTCAAGGGTCAATAGTATTTTAAAACAGTGGTTACCATTCTGTCTCTGACCTATTGTTCCCTTGTACAAAAAATATTTTGTGGCACATTTTTGGTACCTTGAAATGAATGATAATTATCCTTCCTACACACATATTTTTAAAAGTAATGCCCTAACAGCAATATAAAGGAGAAATAAAAAGAAATGAATTATAATAAAATGACAAGTATTTCAATATGTAAATTCTAGCCCCATACTCCTTACTGTAACGTGCACATGAATCACCCCAGGATCTTATTTAATGCAGATCTGATTCAATAGGTCCAGGGTTGGCTCTGGAATTGCACATTTTTAACAAGATTTGAGGTGATGTCCACACTGTGGTTCCATGGACCACACTTTGAGTAGGAAGGGTCTAGAAGAAAAAAGAAAAAAAAGTCTCTGCATTACTTCCAAAATGTACCCTAAGTGGTGCCTACCAGCCCTGTTAGAATGAGTGTCGAGTTAAAATACATAGTAAATTACTTTCATATTTTTAAAATCCTCCACATTAAGTGCAAATTTGCCAATAACTTTGAAGGAGGGGGCGCTGGGTGGCTCAGTCGGTTAAGTGTCTGCCTTTGGCTCAGGTCATGATCCTGCAGTCCTGGGATCGACCTGAGTGGGGCTTCCTGCTCGGTGGGGCATCCGCTTCTCTCTCTCCCTCTCTCTGTTCTTGCTCTCTCTCTCTTTCTCCAATGAATAAATTTTTTAAAAAATCTTTGAAATAGGAAGGTACTGTGTCAGTGATTAGGCCATGGGGCGGGGGCCAGATAGGCACAGAGGAGCAGGCGAGAAGGCCGCTCAGAGGGCCAAGTTGGCACAACTGGTGCCTTGCCCTGAACCTGGTTGGTGCCTGAGGTCTCCTGACCGCCCCGTGGGGGTGGCGCCCTCTAGCGGATGCTGGTGTGAAGCAGGCACAGGAAGGAAGTCTGGGTGCTGAGTTCAGACAGTTTAGAGGGACAAAATTTGAAAGTTAGCAGCCTCCCCTAAGTAGCCTTGTGGAAGGATTCTGCTCTAAGTTAGGGATCTTTGTCATTTCGAGATTTGCATTTTTCTGGTCAGTTGTTTTTAAAAATTAGTGATTTATGGTCAAACTTTTAGATTGAGCTGTCCATCCATTTTGCTTTCGGCTCCAACTACCTTCATTTTCCTCCTGAGTTTCTGTGTCCTGTGATATATGGTCCGCACTCCACCGCGTTTGCCACACTAAATTGTCCCGTGTTCGCAAGGCTACTAAGGTTCTGGCCCTGCTACTCACTGCGTGACCTTGGGCAAGGGGGGAGCCCGTCCGTGCTTCAGTTTCCCTTTCTGTAAAATAGCAGCAGTAGCGGTACACCTACTTCCCCTTGCAGTGGAGAGAAGCAAATAACCAGATAACAGGGTGTAAAGTGCTTAGAACTCAACAAACGGTAGCTGGTAGCTCCCAGGAATACTACCCTGGGGCATTCCCCTTGCAATAAAGCATGCTGACACCAAGTAGCGCCTGCAAGTACCTAGCTTGGGTCATCTCAGTAACAGACACAATTCCCAGAGCCTCATGGGTTTTTCGATGTTGTTAGACTCTTTATCAGACATCGAACTCTTTTTTAAAAGATATTCACCAGACTCTCAAGAGAACCAAAACAAATATATGAAAATATCACACGTCTCTTGTTTCCTTTTAAGGGAACTTATTTTTTCTCCTGGCTTGCATTCCACCAGGCAGCTCAGTCTTTCTTGAGGCCGAGGCCTCCCAGGGGAGCGCAAGGGTCTCTGGGTCTAGGACCACTCACATAGTCACCAGTCTGAGAGCAGACGGCACACTGCCCTGGGCCTCCTCTGTCCCTCCAAGCCCACTGGCTTTGCAGCTTCTGATCACCAAGAGTCCCACCAGCTTTGCTGTGCACTGTTTCCTCCCCACACTTCCTCTCTGAGATTGCCGAGGGGTCAAGATAAGGGCTCAGTGGCCACCGGTACAACCCACAGCCAGGCTCAGCCAGTTTCCCAGGTTCCAGACACTCCTTACCCCACCTCGCTGAGTCTCTGAAGTGCTCCACCTCTCCCCTGTCAGGCCCGCCAAGCATAATTGCCTTAATGGACTCAGGCTTTTGGGAAAAATACACACACAAAAAATTCCCAAAGCAAAGTGTGTCTAGAACCGATTCCATTTCTGCCCAGCCAAAAGTCCCCCCGGAGACCGAGAAAGCATGGAGGTTGGCTGGCTGCCTGAAGAAGGGTAAAGATAGGACAGAGGGACAAAACGGAGGGTACCCTTCCAGAGAGAGTCTGACCTTACCAGTATTACTGGAAACTTGATGTCTCGGTAGAATGCACAGCATAGAGTGAGACCTGGCAAACCAGCAGCTCCTGGGTACGACGAGGTAACCTCTTAAACCGATGTCGTTCCATTCAAAACAGCCGGAATTGAAGCCAACTTACTCTGTCTGCTCAAGTGGTTAGCCCAGTGTTCTTTGAAAACGAGTAGGATGATATGAACAAGATTAATTACACCATTTCTCTTTTCCTGTCCTCTACATTTCCACTTAATGAGGTTGCTACTAAACTTACAGTGAAATGTCAGAAAGTGGCGTTCATGGAAAAAAGTAGCAGCCTTCAAGTCAGAGCTGTTTAATGGCGAGATTTCACTTTTCTCATTACCCTTGGCGCTGACCCAGTAGCTTTACTCATGAGAAATATTTAAATGACATGAATCTTATACTTGGCCTGGGGTCCTGCTAGATCTAGAGGCCCAGGTGAAGTAGGCTAGATCTTATCGATTGCACAGGATTTCCAAGGTTTCCCCTTCC
>NC_048228.1:90561379-90704944 GCF_002007445.2 Ailuropoda melanoleuca
CCTACACACATATTTTTAAAAGTAATGCCCTAACAGCAATATAAAGGAGAAATAAAAAGAAATGAATTATAATAAAATGACAAGTATTTCAATATGTAAATTCTAGCCCCATACTCCTTACTGTAACGTGCACATGAATCACCCCAGGATCTTATTTAATGCAGATCTGATTCAATAGGTCCAGGGTTGGCTCTGGAATTGCACATTTTTAACAAGATTTGAGGTGATGTCCACACTGTGGTTCCATGGACCACACTTTGAGTAGGAAGGGTCTAGAAGAAAAAAGAAAAAAAAGTCTCTGCATTACTTCCAAAATGTACCCTAAGTGGTGCCTACCAGCCCTGTTAGAATGAGTGTCGAGTTAAAATACATAGTAAATTACTTTCATATTTTTAAAATCCTCCACATTAAGTGCAAATTTGCCAATAACTTTGAAGGAGGGGGCGCTGGGTGGCTCAGTCGGTTAAGTGTCTGCCTTTGGCTCAGGTCATGATCCTGCAGTCCTGGGATCGAGCCCTGAGTGGGGCTTCCTGCTCGGTGGGGCATCCGCTTCTCTCTCTCCCTCTCTCTGTTCTTGCTCTCTCTCTCTTTCTCCAATGAATAAATTTTTTAAAAAATCTTTGAAATAGGAAGGTACTGTGTCAGTGATTAGGCCATGGGGCGGGGGCCAGATAGGCACAGAGGAGCAGGCGAGAAGGCCGCTCAGAGGGCCAAGTTGGCACAACTGGTGCCTTGCCCTGAACCTGGTTGGTGCCTGAGGTCTCCTGACCGCCCCGTGGGGGTGGCGCCCTCTAGCGGATGCTGGTGTGAAGCAGGCACAGGAAGGAAGTCTGGGTGCTGAGTTCAGACAGTTAAGAGGGACAAAATTTGAAAGTTAGCAGCCTCCCCTAAGTAGCCTTGTGGAAGGATTCTGCTCTAAGTTAGGGATCTTTGTCATTTCGAGATTTGCATTTTTCTGGTCAGTTGTTTTTAAAAATTAGTGATTTATGGTCAAACTTTTAGATTGAGCTGTCCATCCATTTTGCTTTCGGCTCCAACTACCTTCATTTTCCTCCTGAGTTTCTGTGTCCTGTGATATATGGTCCGCACTCCACCGCGTTTGCCACACTAAATTGTCCCGTGTTCGCAAGGCTACTAAGGTTCTGGCCCTGCTACTCACTGCGTGACCTTGGGCAAGGGGGGAGCCCGTCCGTGCTTCAGTTTCCCTTTCTGTAAAATAGCAGCAGTAGCGGTACACCTACTTCCCCTTGCAGTGGAGAGAAGCAAATAACCAGATAACAGGGTGTAAAGTGCTTAGAACTCAACAAACGGTAGCTGGTAGCTCCCAGGAATACTACCCTGGGGGCATTCCCCTTGCAATAAAGCATGCTGACACCAAGTAGCGCCTGCAAGTACCTAGCTTGGGTCATCTCAGTAACAGACACAATTCCCAGAGCCTCATGGGTTTTTCGATGTTGTTAGACTCTTTATCAGACATCGAACTCTTTTTTAAAAGATATTCACCAGACTCTCAAGAGAACCAAAACAAATATATGAAAATATCACACGTCTCTTGTTTCCTTTTAAGGGAACTTATTTTTTCGCCTGGCTTGCATTCCACCAGGCAGCTCAGTCTTTCTTGAGGCCGAGGCCTCCCAGGGGAGCGCAAGGGTCTCTGGGTCTAGGACCACTCACATAGTCACCAGTCTGAGAGCAGACGGCACACTGCCCTGGGCCTCCTCTGTCCCTCCAAGCCCACTGGCTTTGCAGCTTCTGATCACCAAGAGTCCCACCAGCTTTGCTGTGCACTGTTTCCTCCCCACACTTCCTCTCTGAGATTGCCGAGGGGTCAAGATAAGGGCTCAGTGGCCACCGGTACAACCCACAGCCAGGCTCAGCCAGTTTCCCAGGTTCCAGACACTCCTTACCCCACCTCGCTGAGTCTCTGAAGTGCTCCACCTCTCCCCTGTCAGGCCCGCCAAGCATAATTGCCTTAATGGACTCAGGCTTTTGGGAAAAATACACACACAAAAAATTCCCAAAGCAAAGTGTGTCTAGAACCGATTCCATTTCTGCCCAGCCAAAAGTCCCCCCGGAGACCGAGAAAGCATGGAGGTTGGCTGGCTGCCTGAAGAAGGGTAAAGATAGGACAGAGGGACAAAACGGAGGGTACCCTTCCAGAGAGAGTCTGACCTTACCAGTATTACTGGAAACTTGATGTCTCGGTAGAATGCACAGCATAGAGTGAGACCTGGCAAACCAGCAGCTCCTGGGTACGACGAGGTAACCTCTTAAACCGATGTCGTTCCATTCAAAACAGCCGGAATTGAAGCCAACTTACTCTGTCTGCTCAAGTGGTTAGCCCAGTGTTCTTTGAAAACGAGTAGGATGATATGAACAAGATTAATTACACCGTTTCTCTTTTCCTGTCCTCTACATTTCCACTTAATGAGGTTGCTACTAAACTTACAGTGAAATGTCAGAAAGTGGCGTTCATGGAAAAAAGTAGCAGCCTTCAAGTCAGAGCTGTTTAATGGCGAGATTTCACTTTTCTCATTACCCTTGGCGCTGACCCAGTAGCTTTACTCATGAGAAATATTTAAATGACATGAATCTTATACTTGGCCTGGGGTCCTGCTAGATCTAGAGGCCCAGGTGAAGTAGGCTAGATCTTATTGATTACACAGGATTTCCAAGGTTTCCCCTTCCCAGCCCACCCCCACCTCACCCCCATGGGCTCCATCTTTGCAAACATTCTACTATCTCAGGCCTGACCCAGTATATTCCCTCATATTCTTTTCTTTTATGTTCCCATCTGGTCAACTGGCAAGCAGACCTTTTTCCCGCGATGGCCCACCGTAGGGGATTGACAAACCTTTTCTGCAAAGGGCCAGATAATAAACATTTGGGGCTTTGAGAGTCATCTCAACTGCTCGGCTTTCATTATAGGGCCAAGCGGCCATTGACAGTACATGAAAACGAGTGGGCATGGCTCGTTTCCAATAAAACTTTACTACGGATGTGAAAATCTGAATCTCCTATGTTTTTCACCTGTCAAAAAATATTATTCCTCTCTTGATTTCTGTTCAACCATTTAAAAATGGAGAAACCATTCTTAGACTGCAAGCCATCCGAAAACAGGCAGTGAGCCCCATTTGGGCAGTGGGCTGCAGTCTGCCAAACCCTGGCTACCCCACTCAGGGCCAGCTTCTGATTATTCTCACTCATGTACAGAAAATGGTCCCCCAAGCGGCAAGTAATACAAAAATCCCTCCGATCTGGCTCTGGAATATACTCTATCATTTTTGAAACAGCACACTTATTTTCCTGGTTACCTTGATTCCAGTCTGGTAATCAAATTAGCACGCATTTCAGGTGAGCAGAGACAAAGAGGCCACTTTAAAATGATGATGGGCCGTGGGAGGCTCGTCCAGTGATTGCAAACCCCCTGATGGAAGGGGGGCGTTCTCACGTGGATAATAACAAATTTACTGTAGAAACATCAAGCATTTTTATTGTATTCTTACAAGAAGATTTAAATGGTGGCAATGCTAATTATGCATTCCTTCTACATTTACACATTGGCACGTTTTTGTTTTAATCAGAAAACTGATTGCTGATTTATCTTGTTACCATGGTGATTTAAACTGTTTTTTTTCTCCCAGAGCTTGAAAAGGAAAAAAAAAAAAATGCATGCCTTAGTATTTTGTGAACTTCCTCAGAGATCACCAGAAAGATAAATCTTAGGGCCCAAGGGGGTCTTGGATATCATCCGATCCAAGACCTGTGAGATTCAAGCATTTTAGGACTGAAATGTCTGCCGCTCAGTACCCACCCCAAAGTCACCTGTTAGTAGCCGATAAATGAGACTCGCCCAGACCCTGTTTCCTGACTCCAGCCAATGGTCTTTGTACCATGGCACTGGGCTTCATCCTTCCTGCCGTGGTTAGATCACCCACCAGAGTGATGGCTTGAACCTAGAAACTTCACGTCGTTATACAATACCCTGGTTCCTCCCCGTCCCACCAACCGCCATCATTGTCTTTGCTGTTCTTTCAAAACTGTCTCTGGATCCAGAAAATATATGGTAGCTGTTGGAAGGGCTTCCTAGGAAATTCCATATCCAGAAAAGCAAGGGGCTTCGGAGCTCGTTCCTGAAGTCCCCGGAATGGCCTCACAGAGCTGGAACTCTCGAAGAGTTTATCGAGAAATCAGATTGTCAATGTGGTGTCATCTTCTTAAAGTTGATACATTGCAGGATGGACCCTGGGAACCTTTAAAAATGGTTCCACCTACTGAAAATTGTCTAAGACTCAGGGACTGCCGAGCTTGATTAAGATCCCTGCTCAAAGACAAGCTAACAATTGTTTGCACAAACGCTGGCCACTGTCTGAGCCAAATGTCACGCTTGTCTGCAAACTGCTGTCCCCATATCACAGATGAAGGGACCGCAGCTCAGAGAGGTTGAAGAACTGGCCTAAGATCACTTATTTGGTAAATGGCAGAGTCATGTGACTCCTGGCTTCAAAGCTTTGCTGTTTCTCTTGCTTCAGAGTTTCTGCTGTTTTCAGAAGCTCCAGGGGCCTTAAAGAGCTGGAGAGACCCCAGACTCAGATGCACCAACTAACTCTTTCATCAGTCCTGCAAGCCATGTCCCTGAAATTCATAAATCCTAAAGCACATTTCCGGGGTGAAACAGACTATCGCCAGTACCGATGGCTCACATTTGTGGAGGACCTGCACGGGCCAGACGCTCTTCTGGGCACTTTGTATACATTAACTCATTTAATCCTTACAACAGTTGAGCGTGGGTGTAGATACTTCTATTTTCCCCATTTTTTAAAGGCAGAAGGAGACAGGGGATTTGTCCAATCCAGTATCACATACTGATAACGGAGAGTGGCCAGTTTCCAGATCCCACAATCTGATGAACCAGGATACGTCTCAGCCTCAGTCCAGAAAGCAGGGTATGCCCGCCTCAGCCGTACCGATACCTGGAGCTGGATCGTTCTGGGTGTAGGCAGGTTATCCCCTGTGTCGTAGGATGCTTCACAGCATCCCCGGCCTCTACCTACGATCCACCAGCAGCAACCTGCCCTCCAGCTGTGACCACTGAAAACGCCTACCGACATTGCCAGGTGTGCCCCGGGAACCAAAATCACCCTCTTTGAAAACCACCGACATAAAGTACAAAACTTTAGAAGCTTCCCTAATATTTATGGTGGTTCAACCTTCTTACTAAAGGTAGATTGATAAATAATTAAACCGAATAATTATGATTTTCAAGACTTATACGCATTTATTTAAATAACATAATTTAAACCAAATTTGATACTTCATCCAATGGGAATAAGAATGTGAATAAAACAAACACTCCTTTCTGATGGACTGGTATAATTCATGGCTTGCATTGCGTCAACACCATGAGAGAAAAAGAGATGACCGCGGGAGACATAGACCAGAGAGTTGTTCGTCTGTCCTTTCCTTCTTTTCTTTCTTTCTTTCTTTCTTTCTTTCTTTCTTTCTTTCTTTCTTTTCTTTATTTCTTTCTTTTTCTTTCTTTCTCTTTCTTTCTTTCTTTCTTCTTTTCTTTCTTCTTTTCTTTCTTTCTTTCTTTCTTTCTTTCTTTCTTTCTTTCAATGCAAATATTTGCCTAGAAGTCACAGCATAAACGTAGAACTTGGAATCCCAAGATATCAGAACCATCAGAGATCTTTGCATGTCCATCCCAATCTGCCATTTTATAGGAGGGGACACCAAAGTCCAAGGAACCTAGATAATGGGTGTGGAGTTACTTATTAATTGGTGTCAGGGCCACTGGACCAGATGCATCTGCCCTGGCTTGCGAGGGGCTGGGTGCGGTTGTGTGTCTTGCACGCACTGGTTTGCACATTCAGCACCTGAATGTGTCCCTGTGTCTCTACAGCCAGCGGTTCCCATCCGACACCAGCCCGGGCCTCCGCAGACCCCACGGCTCCCACCGCAAGTCCAGCTGTGACTCCAGCTGCAGATGCCTCCGCTCAGGACCAGCCCACAGTCCCTAACAACGCAGAGCCTGGAGAGTGAACTGTGGGCTCCAGGTCTGTCCCGCTGAGAGAGAAGCCCGTCAGCAGCTGGTATTGGAAAGCGGGGGCTAGGGCATAACGCTGATAAACACCTTACATGTCTTGTCAACTGGATGCGAATTTTGCACTTGGTGTCTTTCTTTTTTTTTAATCCAATTACAAGGAAGTACCCAGAGCAGGCAGTGGGTAAACCAAAGGTTCTCAGACAAAATACAAGGAACATCCTGATTACAGGGGTGTGTCGGGGAGGTTGACTGGGTCACTGCTGAGTCCATCCCTAGTGACCGTGTGTATGGGGGGGTCATAGTTTGCCCGCTGGCATATCTGACTCCTTATACCCTGAGATGTATTTTAAGAATCTTAGCCCCTCGTTCGTTCCCTTTCATTAAAGAACAGAAAACTGTGACCTCTCCACCCGTTAGAGAATCTTTCGGGATGTGTGTTGACCACAGCCCTGCTCCTCCACGTCCAAAAGGCAGATTTCAATTTGACTTCCAAGACCCAGCAGTTCTAAGGCACCTTGAAAGAAATCATTTGTGGCTGGAAATGCGGGGAAGGAGACGGCTTTGTAAATGGGTTTACATTCTTCTCCTTGACTTTTTCTAGGGTCGTGCTTCCGGATCATTTAATGACATTGTTGGGTATCATTTCCTTTTCAATTGAATCCATAAAATAACATTTAGAAAATTCTTAGTATTTAACTGTAGTCTTCTCCATGAATTACCCATTAGAATAGACTGGCGGCAGTGGAATATGCAGGAAATAAGCCTTTAGCTCATAGTTCCATCCCTACCCCTTACGCCTGCCTGAGTTTGTGTAAGGGCGCGTGTATGTGTGTGTGTGAGACAGAGAGAGAAAGGAAGAGAGAGGAAGAGGAAGAGCAGACTGTCCGTAGTAAATAGATCAGTAATGCACTATTGTGGGTCCAGACTACTCTTTGCACTACTTTATTTACAGTAGTAAATAAAAATTATTTTTATACGGTTGACTCCTGGGACGTGGCTTGCTTTCTTTTCTGTAGTTACTGTTGTCCTTATACAAAGTCCCAAGGTCCGTGCATGCTCCTGGAGGGGGCAAAAAAAAAAAAAAAAAAAAGAAGAGTCCTCCTGATGAGAGGGATTATTTCTGGTAACTTACGACGTTTACAGATATGAAGGTGGAAGGCGGCTCCTCTCCAGGGATCCCACGCTCAGTCTGGCCTCTGTGATGTTTGCATGGGACCAGACATCATTTTAGGGCTTCTGGCTATGCTGGGACTGTATTTATACCATATACGGGGTGACGTCTGCAGGCCATGATCTTTCTCCTCTGTGTGCGTGTAGACTGTTCTTGTTTTACCAAGGGCTGTCTTCCCTGCTTGCCAGAGAGCCAGACTTTAGAGTCCCATGACCCTGGATTCAAATTCTGATTCTGTAACTTTCTAGCTCAATAACCTTGGGTGAGTGATTAACCCTCTGAGTCTTGGATTACTGTTTATAAAATAAGGGTCATAAAATCCACCTCTCCTGACTTTCCACGTGGCTTAAATGAGATAATATAGGTAAAACCCCCAAAACAGTGTCTTGAACATGGTTGGTTGTTATTTTTATTAGAAAGAAAATTCTGAGGGGCGTCTGGCTGGCACAGTTGGTAGAGCAGGTAACTCTTGATCTCAGGGTTGTAAGTTCAATCCCTTTGGGGATTGTTGGGTGTAGAGATTACTTAAAAATAAAATCTTTAAAAAAAGTTAAAAGAAAGAAGACTGAGGGTCCCCATAAAGGGCTCTTTGCTCTACCTGGATCCACTCTTCCTGGCAAACACTCAATCTTCAGTGGCTGGGATCATAAGACTGCAGACGGCTCACTGGGAATTGCCCTCAGCTCTAGGGACCTGCCCAAGCTTACGTCCTTGCAAGAGCACCTCATGGTCAATGACGTGTTGATGTCTGGCAGGCTTTCTCAACCTCAGGACTATTGACACT
This sequence comes from Ailuropoda melanoleuca, assembly GCF_002007445.2. Lineage (NCBI taxonomy): Eukaryota > Metazoa > Chordata > Mammalia > Carnivora > Ursidae > Ailuropoda > Ailuropoda melanoleuca. The sequence goes on from NC_048228.1 coordinate 90,569,384, forward strand.
TGGGACCAGATGGCTTTTTGTTGTAGGGGCTGCCTCGTGCATTGTGGGATAGTTCTTAGCAGCACCCCGGGGCTCTACTCACTAGATGCCAGGAGTGCATGCACCCCCCGCCACACACACACACACACCCGGCCCCCCGTTATGACAACCAAAAGTATCTCCAGACCTGGCCAAATGTTTTGGGGGGTGGGGAGGGGTGGGGAGAAGGAATCACCTCCCACCACCCTAAACCTTAAGAATGACCTCTGTAGGAAAAAAGGCTTCTTGCCTCATTTGGAACAGTCGTGAAGGGCCATCCCAACTCCAGAACACTACCTTGATGGCACCCTCATTATAGTTCAATTTCTCCCTCTACCTATTTCTGCCTTCCTTGTTTTCGTGTAGGATTTCCTGACGCTGGTCCCTTAAAGCTTCACTTGCAGCCCTGCGTCTCAGGGTCTGTTTCCAAGGCACACAGCTGTATTCGTCCGCTAGAGCCACCATAACAAAGCACCACAGATGGGGGCTTAACCAACAGAAATGTATTTCCTCACAGTTTGGGAGCCTGGAAGTCCAAGACCAAGGTGCCAGCAGGGCGGTTTTCTTCTGAAGCCTCTCTTCTTGGCTTCTAGATTGCCACCTTCTTCCAATGTCTTCACACGCTCTTCCCTCTATGTGTGTCCGTGTCCTCATCTCCTCTTAAAAAGACACCAATCTTATTGGATCAGAGCCTACCCTAATGACCACATTTTACCTTAATGATCTCTGTAAAGGCCCCATCTCTGAACACAATCACATTCTGAGATACTGAGTGTTAGACTTCAACATGAGAATGTTGGGAGGACACAGTTCAGCCCATAACACCAATCGGAGACATTGTGGGAGGCTGGTTCAGTTCCAGAACATGGACTCATGGGAGCCATCCTGATCCGAGACAGTTGTCCAAACGTGCTCATCTCCCGATCATGCTGGAAAGAGCTGGAGTAGTTCCAGCACCAAACTACTTCAGGTGAAGCTGGTAGGTAGGTCACAATCAGTTCATGTCCCAGCTTAGGCACCTCTTCTCTCGGGAGTTTTCAGCCTGTGTGATCTGGGTCCAGCTCATTCCTTTTCAAGCCTCGACCTCCCTCTTCTCTCCTCGAGGTCTAAATTCACTTCCTATGAGGCTAGTGTTAGGCTGACTGGAATAGAACCCTGCACAATGAAGTCAACTTGGGGTGAGGGTAGGGAAAGGAATGGAAGAGTGGGGTCCAGAGTTGATGTTCACTTACTTACCTATTGTCTCCTCCCTTTAGGACATTCTTAGACCATGGGGTGTAGACCAGTAGATTGTGAAACAAATCAAGATGTGATTTCTTTGGCCCATCCTGTATTTTTAAAGACTTGAATCATTTCTTAACATCGTAAAATTGAGGATTTGGGGCTTCTCCTAATAAAATCTGAAGGTGTAAAAAAAGAATAGTTTTCATTGCTGCATGACAAGAATTAGCTGACGCTAAGGGCATCTGCCTCTTTTAGTTAGAGCCTGTACTTTCTCGTTTACCCCAGTCCCCACCATTCCCTGCTGATTTACACCTAGCCCACCTAGGTATTTGAGTTTACAATCCATGCTTTGGACTTCCTTCCCTTTCTTCTTAGTGACCGCATTTTGGCAACGCTGAGAGTGATTCCCAGATTCATCTACTGCTTAATCATTTTCAAGCCTCTGTGAGCTGGGGAAGTGGTAGTCTTTCTTTCCACTCTGGTAGAGGAAGATGCCAAGTTGTCACTCATTTGAAGTCCCAACACAGGGTCTTAAAAAAATGTAGGATAAAATGTCAATTCAAAAAAAAAAAAATAGTGTTTTCCTAAACCAGCAATATAAGATGTTTAGTATTTCCTCTACTAAGTAAAATACTAAATAATTAAAATATTAATTTCCTTTATAATAACAACACAGTTTTAAAATGTCCAGTAATTAACCCAACAGTAAATTCACTAGATCTTTACAAAGAAAACTAAAAAATATTAAAGTACATAAAAGAAGGTATAAATAAATAAATGATATGCCATCTCCATGGATAGAATAATAACATATAAATATGTTAATTTCCTCAAAATTAATGTATGAATTCAATATTTCAGTCAAAGTCCGGATTTTGTGTTTGTGAGGAACTAACAAAGAGATTTTAAAATGTATGGAAGGGTGCCCGGGTGGCTCAGTGGGTTAAGCATCTACCTTTGGCTCAGGTCCTAGTCCTGGGGTCCTGGGATGGAGCCCCACATCGAGTCCCACATTGGGCTCCCAGTGGGGGCCCTGTTCCTCCCTTCCATTCTACAGCTCCCCCTGCTTGTGCTCTTGCTCCCTCTCTCCTTCTCTCTCTCAAATAAATAAATAAAATCTTAAAAAATAAAATAAAATGTGTATGGAAGAATATAAGTCAATGCACAGATAAAGAAAAAATTTGAAAAAGAAGAGGGAAGAGAATTCACCTACCAAACGTCATTTTACTACAAACACAGTAACACAAACAGTGGGGTGGTGAGGGAGGAATGGACAAATGGTTCAAAGGGGAACAATGGAGAGCCCAGGAACAGACCAATTACAAATGGACAATTGGTATATGATAAAGTGTCATCACAAACCAGTTGGACTAAGAATGGAATATTTAGTAGACAGAGTTAGGAAATTGGCTCTTCATAGGTAGAAAAATAAGACGCAAACTGTATTTCATGTCCTTTATACAAAAAAATCAATGTCAAATTTAATTAAAGACTTAGCTGTGAAAGGCAGACTTGGAAAGCTAGTAGGAGAAAATATAGGACAGTATTTTACTGATTTTGAATCAGAAAAGATTTTTTAAACAATAGATAGATTTCTTTTTTTCAAAAGAAGCATTTCCGCTCTGATGACCATAGATGAAATTGGCAGATGGGTGACGGATTGGGAGGAGGCATTTGCAGCATCCGTCACCACAAAGGATCAATATCTACAACATGCAATGAATGCACACTAATCGACCACAACAGAAAACCCAGTAGAAAAATATTCAAAGCATATGATCAGGCAACTCATGGAAAGAGAAAAATCTAACAACTTAAAAGGAGAAAAGGCTGCTCAATCCAACCTGAAGTCAAAGAAATACAAATTGAAATTAGAAGATATTACTTCATATCCACATGTGTGCAAAATGAGAAAGACAGGAAACACTCTGAGATATGGGGGAATAGAAGCTCTCGTGCCTGGCTAGCAGGAGGGCAAACTGGTGCGCAATATGGCAGTAAGGTACTTAGGGAAAAGTAAGGGTTTATTACCCAGCAAGCCTACACTTGAGGATGGGCTCCACGGACTGCACAGGTCTGACGGGATGATGTATGAGAGAGGATATCCATCACAGCCCTGTCTCAGAGAGCAGGAGATGGAACAGCCTGGATGTCCATCAGTAGGAGAACGGAGGCAACAGATGAATGTAATGAAAACAACGCATCAGTCAGAAAGGAAGGAACTAGACTTACGAGCAGCCACACAGAAAGATGTCAACAAACATATTAACACATGAGAAAAGTAAGAAACTGAATAAGATCCGTATTTCAATACTATTTATGTAAATTAAAAATCAAACTCCCAAAGAGTTTGATAAGTATATGTATATAGCCATGTGTGGATATATTTATACTTTTTTTTCCAGGATGCACATAGAGCTCTAAGCCTTGGTGATATCCACATTTGGGGCTACCTAGTTCTTTGTTGTGGGGTTTTATCCTATGCCTTGTAGGATGCTTACCAGCATCTCTGATTTCTCTCTCCTGAATGCCAGTAGCACCCCTTCAGGACAACCAAAATTTCCTCCAAACATTTCCAGATGTCTCCTGGTGGGGATGGAGGAAAGTTGTCCTGGTTGAGAATCATTGGCTCAAATCATCTATCACTGGCTCAGACTATTAGAGTGGCTGGTGAAGTATTCAGAGGCAGGGACAGGGAGAAAGACTGTGCGAGCAAAGAAAAAGTATTACAACAACGAAAAGAGCAGCGGTGGTGTGCCATGAACTCGAGAGAACGATTAACTCAACTTTGGGTACCTGAGGTCCAAATACAAGCAATGAAGAAACACTAAACAAACTAAAATCGGCCTTCAGGCTCAGAATTGGCTGGTGCTTGTTGGAGTTCAGTCGGCTACATGTGAATATCCTTGAAGGGGAAAAAAAATGGGTGGACCCTGTAATCTCTTAATTTGGGCTTTCACTGTGACTCTAGCCTTGGCTTTCCTTTAATGAGTCTGTGTGAAAGCACATTTTGCAAAAGCTCTGGTGTCATGACGACAGTGTTGGATTAACCAATGGACAGAAAAAGCACATGCTGCAGAGATCAGCCAAGCAGAGAACCGACCCCTGGTGAGAAAAAGTCAGCCCTGATGAAATTGCCTGGATTTTAAAATTAGAAAAAGCTAGAAAGAAACCTTTAAAAATACATAGTATTTTCTAAAAGTAGCACATTATTAAAAGATACAAAAGCTAGAGGAGCTTTCCTAACTTTGGGCAAAATAGACTGTAAGACAAGGAGCGTTACAAGAGACATGAGAGGATACTTCATTATGTTAAAAGGGACAATAAATCAGGAAGATGGAATAAATAGAAATAAGGAGAAATAGATAAATCCACAAACTGTAAACATTAACACATTTCTTTCAGTAATAGAACAACTAAAAATAAATCAGTAAGTATACAGAAGACCTGAATAACAAAAACACTTTATACCCTCAAATCACAAAATATACATTCCTTTGAAGGACACATGGAATGTTTATGAAGATTAAACTATATCCTGAGCCATAAAACGAGTCTCAATAGAATTCAAAATATAGAAATCTTACAGAATATATTATCTGACCACAATGGAAATAAATTAGAAGTTAAAAATAAAGCAGCTAGAATAGCTGGAAAAGAAACAATACATCGTCAAACAACCCATTGATCAAAGAAGAAATCTCAAAGGAAATCAGAAAATATTTTGAACTGAATAATAATAAACACATGACACATCAAAATTTGTAGGACTGTATCATATTAACTGTTTATAAGAAAAGAGGCACCAGGGTGGCTTAGTTGGTGAAGTGGCTGACTCTTGATTTCGGCTCAGGTCATAATCTCCGGGTCCTGGAATCGAGCCCCAAGTCGGGCTCTGCACTCAGCAGGGAGTCTGCTTGAGGACCTTCTCTCTCTCTGCCTCTGTCCCTTCCCCTGCTTGTTCTCTCTCATGCTCTCACTAAACTAAATTTAAAAATCTTAAAAAAAATAATAAAAGAGGTAGCTCTCAAATCAATGATTTAAATTTCTACCATAAGGAAAAAGAAGAGCAAAATAAACTCAAAGTAAACAGAAGAAAAGAAATAATAAGCAAAAGAGAAGATATTAGTGAAATTGAAACCAGAAAAGTAAAGAAAATCAATGAAATCAAAGCTGGTTATTTGAGGAAAAAAAATCAATGAAATTCATAAAGCTCTGGAGAAAAGATAAAAAATTGTCCGTATCAGGAATAAATTAATAATATCACTACAGACCTTACAGACATAAAAAGATTAATATGGGAATATTACAAAAACTTTACACCAATACATTTGACATCATACATAAGATGGAAAATTCCCTAAAAGACATGAACTGACTGCCAAGGCTAATGTAAGAATAGATAATGTGAATAGTCCACAGCTTTTAAGGAAATTGAATTCCTAGTTTAAAAACCTTTCCAAAAAGAAATTTCCACGCCCAAATGACTATAGTGGTCAATTCTATCAAAAATTTAAGAAATGAAAACAAAGCAAAAACGTCTGCTCTCACCAGTTCTATTTAGTATTGTACTGAAAGCCCTCTGTAAAATTCCTAAGGAATACACAAAAAAGATACTATAACAACTAAGTGACTTCAGTAAGACTGTGGGACCCAAAGTCAACATACAAAACTGGGTTATATTTTAATATAGCACCAAGAAACAATTGAAATGTGAAATTTTTTTTAAAAACTATTTACAAGAGCATCAGATAATATGAAACATCTAGGGATAAATTTAACAAAAGATATATAAGATCTGTATTCTGAAACTAAGAACATTACTGAAAAAAATTAAAAGTAAATAAAATGAACAGATGGATCATGTTCATGGGTCAAAAGACAATATTTTCAAGATGTCAATCTTCACCAAATTGATTTATATGTTCAATGCAATAGCAATCAAAATCTCGGCAGGATTTTTTTGGGTAGAAATTGCCAAGCTGATTCTAAAATTTGTATAGAAATACAAAGGACCTAGAACAACTAAGGCAATACTAAAAAAACAAAAAACAGAAAAAAAAAAAAAACCTAGAGGACTGACACTACCTGATTTTAAGACTTACAATAAAGCTACAGTTTTTAAGACAGCGTGGTAATGCCTCGGAAAAAGACATATAGATAAATGGCACAGAATATAAATTTTAGAAATTCCCACACATATATGGTCAATTGATTTTCAGCAAATTGGCCAAGACATTCAACTGCCTTGGAGAAAGAATAATCTCTTCTTAAAAAGAACAACTTGATAATTATAAGCAAAAAATTGAACTAGTACCTTACCTTACACCATGTATAAAAATTAACTCAAAGTAGATCATAAGTCTAAATGTACAGGCTAAAACTATAAAACTTCTAAAAAAAATTAGTAATCTTGAATTGGCAAAGATCTTTTATAAAGGACACGAAAACATGAAGTATAAGAGAAAAATATCAACAAATCAGATTTGATCAAAATGAAAAATTCTTTCTCTTCAAAAGACACTGTTAACACATATGAAAAAAACATGCCGCAAACTGGGAGAAAATATCTGCAAAAAAAATGTATATGATAAAGGACTTGTATACAGCATATGTAAAGAATTCTTCGAACTCAATAATAAGACATCAGAAATCCAATACAAAATAAGGGGGGGGTGGATAAACTGAACAGACTCATCATCAAGCTAGCTCTAGGCATGCCAAAGAAGGACATTAAAAATATACTCAGCGTCAGTAGTCATTATGGAAATGCAAGTTAAAATCACACTGCTGTACCCCTGCATACTTCCTAGCATGGCTAAAATGGAAAGATTGATCTTACTAAGTGTTGATGGGAACATGAAGGAGCTGGAACTCTCAGTTACTGTGTGTGGGAATGTTAGTGTTACAACCACTTCAGGAAAACGTTTGGCAGTTTCTTAAAGTTAATAGCATTCATCAAGTGTTCATTTAGTTAATTTAGTGTTGTCAGAGAAAATGAAGGGAGTTAAATTTGAACCTCACATAAATAATAAATAATTTTTAACATAGGTATGGCCTAAAAATTTAATGAGACATATATATTAATAAAGTCACTTGCTGTTTATCTGAAATTCAGGGGCGCCTGGGTGGCTCAGTCGTTAAGCGTATGCCTTCGGCTCAGGGTGTGATCCCGGAGTTCTGGGATCGAGCCCCACTTCAGGCTCCTCCACTGGGAGCCTGCTTCTTCCTCTCACTCTTCCTGCTTGTGTTCCCTCTCTCGCTGGCTGTCTCTTTCTCTGTCAAATAAATAAATAAAATCTTTTTTAAAAATTCGATTTAATTGGGTACTTTGTATTTTTATTTACTAAATCTGGCAACTTTACTTTCCCCATACGGCCCAGTCATTCCACTCCTAGGTATTTACCCAGGAAAAATAAAAATGTGTGTCCACTTGTATGCAGTGTTCATAGCAGCTTCCTTTGTAATAGCCCTAAACTGGAGACAACTCAAATGTCCATGAACAAAAGAAGGGATAAACAAATTGTGGTATATCCATACAACGCGCTACTACTCAGTATAAAATAAAAGGGAATGAACTATGGATACACATGGGCTATGGATGAATATCAAATTAATTATGCTGAGTGAGAGAAGCCAGACAAGAAAGAGTACATACCAAAATCTACCATTTACATGAAATTCTAGAAAATGCCAACTAATCTATAGGGACAGAAGGCTGATTGGTGATTACTTAAGGCACGCAAGGGTTGAAGTGAGATGCGGGGACAGGGAAGATGCTTTGAAACTTCTGGGCATGATAGATATGTTCATTATCTAGATTTTGATGATGGCTTCACGGGTGTTTACATATGTCAAAACCTACCAAATTGTATTCTTTAAACATGTGCACTACGTCGTGTGTCCATGACACTTCGATGAAGCTGTAAAATTTTGTTTCTAATTTTCCTGTGTGAATTTACTCTGTATGTAACAGCGTGGGAAACTCCGTGGTGGATAAAACAGGCATTTTACTTTCTTGGAGAGAGAGGACCAACAAATGTAAAAAGTTAAATAAAAGCACAAGTGTTCAAAAAGATGAAATTTGGGACAATATTTGCAAATATTAAACCAATGTATTTTAATTTCTCCCACAACTCCTGTTCCTTTGAAGCTTTCTCCCTCAGAGAGAGCCCTAAAGCTTATAACCAGAGAGTGGAAGAAAACAGATATTTGACTTCATTAACAGGATAATGGGCTTGCCAACTAGGCCTGGTGGGGAAAGAATGCGTTTCTTACATTTCTTTAGTTATATCAGAGGATAGATTTGGAGAATTAGCTCAAAGATATTTCTATCAATAGTGGAGAGCCAATACTCCTTCCACTTGTGACAACTAGATACTTAATGTTGAAAGAGTTATTATAAAATCACTCTTTATAGCCCATGGTGGGGAAAAGAAGAGAGGAACAGAGTTTGAAAGCAGATGCCACGGTCCCCCTTTTCTACATCCTCTCAATGGCCTCTGCGCCGGCCAGTCTTGCTAACCCTCTGCCCATACCTAAGGTTCAACCAGTGCCTCTGCTTGCTGTGGCCAAGGGCAGGAGCCTGAGGCCTCCCCGAATCGTCTTGACTTTCTGTGTGATTTGAAGGTGAGCAGAAACATGTGTGTGCCCTGAGGGAGACGGGGAAGGTAGCTGAGGGTGCTGGCTGTCTTCTTTAAGAGGGGCCACAGCTATGGGAATCTTGATTTATTTTTTTAAGTAGGCTCCAACACGGAGCTCAAACTCACAACCCTGAGCTCAAGCCCTGAGCTGAGATCAAGAATCGGATGCTTAACCGACTGAGCCACCCAGGCGCCCCAGCTATGGAAATCTTAACACATCAGTGAAAGCCAGAGTGGGGGTCAGTGGTGAGCGGCAGTCGGAGAGGTTGGCCCTGAAGCACTGTCCACGCCAAGGGAAGGGACCCCACGTGTGCCGACAGCAGATGTTTGCTTCGGAGGCTGGCCCGATGACTAGGCATTATGGAGACTTCAGACAGCACCCTAAGAATCCTGCAGCTTCTACCTATCTAGCATCTTACAGGGAATTGTGGGAGTGGGGTGGGGGGTGATTCTGAAAGAGGAGGCATTTTACCTAAAGAAACTGAACATCCCTCGGAGATACTGCATTAGTTTATCACTTTGGACTAAATAGCTCCCTCACCCCAAGCCCCTACCCATCCCTACCAATACCCAGAGGATGTGCGCTCAAAGTAAGTCTAGACTATGGACAAACTAAAGAAAATATATTTCCAGTGCACATGTTGGTGTAACGTACATACATTTGCAACCTATTACCAAGATAATACGAGATATGTTTCAAGGCATTCAGTGATGGAGAGCGAGAGTGGTAGCCAGGAAGCGAGGGGTAGTCACAGAGGTGGGGGCTGAGTCCTGTGGGCTGGGCAGGGTTTTAGCCAGGCAGCTAGGAGGGCATGTCAGGTGGGGAGAACTGCCTGAATGAAGGTTTGTAGGTGAAAACATGCGCAGTGAGGAGAGAGCAGAGCAGAGAGCTCCTGTTGACAGGAGGGCCTCTGGTTCCCCCCTTGGTTAGCATGACCTGGGAACTCAGCAGTGAGTGAGCTCAGAAAAGGCTGCCTCTGAACAGGTATGAACTTGCCTTCTGGAAAGTTTGCAAAAAGAAAGCCAGAGAACGTGGCCACCCGAATGTCAGTTGATCTCTCAATAGGTTAAGAAGCTGAACGTGGCCATCTGATGGCTCCTGGTGCTTACCAAGTGGCAAATAGCTTCAACAGGGCGCTCAGAGGGACTGAGATGATTCTTTAGAGGGCAAGTCGAAGGCACTAGAAACACCAAGGGTCATTCTCCTAGTAAGTCAACCTAAGGAAACCAGGGACTCAGAATGAAGGTTGGCTGGTACCCAGTAAAGAGAGCTCTTACTTTCTAGTTTCTACTCGGTCTATGAAGAATACACGCTGAATCAATCACTGAGAACTGGCCTGGTTCATATTTCATGTCCCTTCCTGCGGCCGGGCTGCTCAGCCAGGCAGAAATTGCTGAGAGGTCATGGAATAGGAAGGTGGTTTCTCCTTGCAGCTCTGATGCCTCAACACAGCCTGCCCTCCCTCCCCCCTCCCACATCCCGCCTCTTGTGTTTTTAATTAATCGTCACTTTCAGGCAACTTCTCCCTCTGCCTCTCTGACCTGGGCCTCCTGCAGCAGGTCACATAGTCATGGGACAGACACCAGGCCTCCTATCTGCACCTGGAGTGCCCACGTATCTCAGGTGAGTGCTGGGTTGAGAACCTAGTTTCCCCCCATGTGGCATGAAGACAGATTGTGTCTGGAAGGGCTCACCGCTGTGAAGAGGAAGAACAGAGTTGTTTGGGCAGGACCACAGGCCAGGTCAAATGGTGCCCATACTGATTATATGTAAGGGTCCCACTTTGACCCCAAAATACAGCAACAAAAAGCTTACACCCATTAGAATGGTCCAAACTGGGAAAACTGACCACACCAAACACGGGCAAAGGTGGAGCAACAGGAACTCCCATTCATTGCTGATGGGAATGTGACATGGTACAGCCACTCTGCAAGACAGGTTGGTGGTTTCTGACAAAACCAAATGTACTCTTGACATACAGCCCAGCAAGTGCATTTGGTGTTTATCAAATGAATTGAGAACTTCTGTCCACACGAAAACCTGCACATGGCTGTTTATGGCAGCTTTATGAATAATTGCCAAAATGAGGAATGAATTAAGATGCCCTTTGGTCGGTGAATGGATAAACTGTGGTATGTCCAGACAGTGGGATAATATGCAGAGCTAAAAAGAAATGTGCTGTCAAGCCAGGAGAAGACATAGAAGAAACTTAAATGCATATTACTAAGTGAAGGAGCCCAATCTGAAAAGGTTACACTCTATATGATTGCAACTATATGACATTCTGGAAAAGGCAGAACTATGGAGACAGTAAAAAGATTAGTGGTTGCAAGAGGTGTGTGATCGGGAAGGGCAGAGATGAATAGGTGGAACAGAGAGGATTTTTAGGCCAGTGAAAATGCGCTGTAAGATACCCCATCATGATGGAGCCATGTCATTATACATTTGTCCAAACCCATAGACTGCACAACACCATGAGTAAACCCTAATGTACACTATGGTCTTAGAGTGACAATGACATGTCACTGTAGGTTCATCGACTGTAATAAATATACCACTCTGGTGGGGGATGTTGATTTTGGGGACGCTACACAGTGTGGGGGCAAGTGGTATACAGGAAATCTCTGTATATTTGCTTGAATTTTACTGTGAACCTAAAAGGCGGAGGGCTCCGCCGGTTAAGCATCTAACTCTTTGTTTCTGCTCAGGTCATGATATCATGACCCTGAGATCGAGCCCGGTGTCAGGCTTCCTGCTCAGCATGGAGTCTGCTTGAGGTTCTCTCTCTCCCTCTCCCTCTGCACCACACCCCTCGCTTGTACTTTCTCTAAAATAAATAAATCTTTAAAAAACTAGTCTTAATTTAAAAAGATAAAAAATAGCGGGTTAAAATAAAATAAAAATAAGGGGCGCCTGGGTAGCGCAGTCGTTAAGCGTCTGCCTTCGGCTCAGGGCGTGATCCCGGTGTTCCGGGATGGAGTCCCACATCGCGCTCCTCCGCTGGGAGCCTGATTTCTTCCTCTCCCACTCCCCGTGCTGTGTTCCCTCTCTCGCTGGCTGTCTCTCTGTCACATAAATAAATAAAATCTTTAAAAAAATAAAATAAAATAAAAATAAAAGCTAATGGGGGTTAGTAACAGGTTAAATGAATAATGTTCACATTTGAAGAAGACTCACAAATGTGAGAAAAACAGTATGACTTTAGGAAACATTATAGGAATTCTGGGAAGCCTTATAATTTCATCACCGAAAGGGTATGTGAGACCCCCAGGTCTGCAATCACCCAGAGCAGGCTCACCTGGTGTACATTACTTGCTAGGATCCCTGAGCAATCAGCAGACCAGCTGGGCTCAGTTCACTGGTCTCATTCTGTCATCTTTGAGCCGATGTCAAGGTCTGATATACAAGGATTGGGCTTTTTAACTCACACCAGGCACAGAGAATTCAGACCCCCTCCTTTTCTCATTTCAACTATTCTATAATCCAGTTCAAGTTTCTTGGCCTCCAGGAAGTGAAAGAGAACTGATACTCTTGACTACCTACCATTTACTTCGTACTTTCAGTACATTATTTCTGTCTCTGTAAGCAGGGATCCTAGTAGGGCCCAATCTACCCATTGAGAGTGGTCTAAGGATACCCTATCTCACAAGAAGCTGTTTGCAGACTCGGATTTGCATGGAAGCTGGAATGTTTCTGTGAACGTATCTTGATTGCTGTTCATGATTGGGGTTCAGACAAGCCTGACCGACTTGAGGGCCATGGATTGGCAAGGACTTACAGAGGGCAGGGAGGAAAATGACCATGGGGACTCAGAATCAGCAACAGTTCCCAAGGGCAGTGTGGGAAAACTGAACTGGGTTTGCTGTGGTAGGTGTCAGAGGGTCTTTCCTTAATCCTGCCATTCTAGAACATTCCACACTGGAAAGGGCCGTTTCACTAAATTCTGACAAAATTCTGACCAGGCCGTGGAGTTCACCAATTGAGTATAAACAAGGGAGAGAGTATTTTCTATCCTTATCAAAGCAATTATCCCAAGTCATGAATCTAGGGCAGTGTCCCACTGAAGTACACCGCTCAGCAGGCAAAGATAGTTGTTAAGTGCGTGAGTCAAGCAGTCCTGCATCATAAAATCCAAGTCCTCTGCTGTTTATCCGTGACTCTCTATTGCAGCCCCACCGAATGGCCAGCCTGAGCTGCTCAGCAGAAGCAGAACCAAGCTTAGAACCCTGGCAGGGTTCTGGGGACTGGGGGGGGAGGGGTGCCCCCCACACTGAGAAACATCAGGACTATTGATAATCTGTTTTCCGAGGAGGGAATTTCCTCTTGCGTAGAGGAGCTGCTGCAAATCAGGGATCGGTATTAACGCACCTCAGTTGTACTCTCGGGGTATTGAACTCTGAGACATTGGGCTTACATTGCACTTAACGCTCACCATACCACTGAAAGGAAGACACGTATTTCCCCCATTTCACAGATGCATAAACTGCTGTCGCAGTCATACTGGGTGGCAAGCCGCTGTAAAGCTCAGTGGCACGCAGCCATAACCAGTTACTTCTCACTCAGGCACCTGTCGGTTGGCTGTAGTTCGGCTGACCTAGGTGGGACTCAGCTGGGCTTGTTTCCAGGCTGTGGGGTGCGTCCAGGCATGCTCAACATGACAATCCCATGGCAAAGGGCTCAAAAATCCCACAGTGCAAGCATAGTTAAAGCCTTCATTTGGGGGCCCTTGAGTAGCTCGGTTCTTGATCCGCCTACTCGGGATTTTCAGGTCATGATCTCCCGGGTGGTGGGATGAAGACTGACATTGGGCTCCGTGATCGGCAGGGAGTCTGCTTGAGATTCTCTCCCTCTCCCTCTGCCCCTCCCCCCACTCTCTCTCTCTCAAATCAATAAATAAATCTTTTTGAAAAACTTTAAAAATAAAACCTTCATTCACATCACTTCTCCTAACGCCCCACTGGTTAAAGCAAGTCTCATGGGTAAGCCACATGGGCAGGGAAGAGGGTGCTTCCTGTGAAGGAGGGAAGGGGGGTGCTTTCAACTTCTTGTCTGATGTCAAAGCTAGAGCTGCTTTCTGGCAGCCTTTGCTCACTGCCCCCTCCGATGAGTTCCCTGGTGTGTTGCCTCTACCACTCAATGAAGCGAGTAATTACGTACTTTTGTCCTATTGTTCAGGTCTTCGTGCTGTGGCATGTGCTTTGTCTCCCCAGTGGGACTGATGAGGTATTAAAGCAGGGACGCTTCTGGGTCGCCCCCACCCCGCACAACGCTGACACAGAGAAGGACCACGGTGAGTAATTACAGAAGGACTGGTATCTTCCTACAAAGAAGGCTGCAGTAAGTGCACTTTGAGTTCTGGCAGATTATGTGAAAACAAGCCCAAAAGAGCTGAGTGTGTAACTGTGGCCCCCCAGGGCTGGAGGAAGATGACAGCTCTTTGTTATTTCCGGGGATCCGCCACCAGCAGGTACAGCTGGATCAATCAGTGCTGCATCCTCCTTGCAGACTTAATTAGCAGCTCTCGTGGAAACTCAGCTTCTTGTTAAAACCAGACTTTAAAAAGAAACTGTTCCAAGCTTATATCCTTACTTTCAGTTACATGTCATCCAGATACAAGACTAAAATCTCACTGTTTTAAATTGAGTTTTAATTGACATATAGTATTTGTGAAGTTCAAAGCATACAACGTGTTGATTTGATACACGGCTCTGTTGCTGTATGAGAGCTACCATCGCGTTAGCTAACTCGTGCACCCCATCACATAATTGTCATTTCTTTTTTGTGGTGAGAACATTTAAGATCTAATCTCTGAGTAACTTTCAAGTATATAATACAGTACTGTTAAAAATTAAAAATAGGGAGGGCCTGGGTGGCTCAGTCGTTAAGCGTCTGCCTTCGGCTCAGGGCGTGAGATCCTGGGGTCCTGGGATCGAGCCCCACATCAGCTCCATGCTCCGCTGGGAGCCTGCTCCTTCCTCTCCCACTCCCCCTGCTTGTGTTCCCTCTCTTGCTGCCTGTCTCTCTCTCTGTTAAATAAATAAATAAAATCTTTAAAAAAAAATTAAAAATGGAACTACCATATGATCCAGCAATCTCACTTCTGGGTATATACCCAAAAGTAGTGGAAACAGGATATAGAAAAGATGCCTGAACTCCCATGTTTATTGCACCATTATTCACAATAGCCAAGATATACAAACAATATGTGTCCATCAATGAATAAATGGATGAAGAAGACATTGTGTGTGTGTGTACATATATAATGGAATATTATTCAGCCATGAGAAAGAAGGACATCTTTCCATTTGCATCAATATGGATGGAGCTTGAGGGAATTATGCTGAGATAAGTCAGACAGACAAAAATACTTTGCGATATCACTTATGTGTGGAATCTGAAAAAGGCCAAACTAGAAACAAAGAGTGGAATCGTGGTTACCAGGGCCTTAGGGGTGCGGGAATTTAGGATGTGGGTCAAAGGGTACAAATTTGCAATTAGAAAACACATAAATTCAGGATGCCTGGGTGGCTCAGTCGGTTAAGCGGCTCCCTTCAGCTCAGGTCATGATCCCAGGTCCTGGGATCGAGTGCCCTGTGGGGCTCCTTGCTCAGCCGGGAGCCTGCTTCTCTCTCTGACTGCTGCTCCCTCTGTCTGCCGGTCCCCCTGCTTGTGCTCCCTCTCTCTCTCTGACAAATAAATAAAATCTTTTAAAAATACATAAATTCTGGGGATCTGATGCACAAAATCTCATTTTCTGAAGAGAGTCAAGAAATGAGAGTCAGAGTGATTGCAGAATGCCCCTCCCCTAGTCAAATTGAGATGATGATAATGAGAGTTAACACTTAACTAAGCACTTACTGTGTACAAGGATCATGCATTCATCACCTTGTTCAACCTTCATCTTACCTAATCTTAGTTATTATAATTATAACTTTATAATTATTATAATTATTCCCCATTTTGCAGCTGGGGAAAATGAGGTTTAAAGAGGTAAAGGGACTTGCCCAGGGCCCCAGTGCTTACAAATGGTTGTGCTGGGAAGTAAAACCCTGACAAAAAAATTCTGTGTCCTTTCATACTCACTGCTCAATACCTATGGCATTCTTGTTTATTTTACTGAAATTATTTCAAATGCTATAAAGTATAGCAAATAATATTTGTGTACCCACCAATCAGTTTTGTAAAATGCTACCTTTTTTTTTTCTTTTGTCTTCCAGGGATTGGTTTTAAAACACCAAAATACTACAGACACAGAACATGACCCACAGCCATCCCTCCTCTCCACTCGGGGTAACCATTACTTGAATTTAGTATTTTTAGTTCCAGAATATTTTTAATGTTTATTACATGTGTAAATCAAGACAAACATTATATAGAATTATTTTGAATGTTTCAAGATTTCCTTTACATAATATCCTTCCAAAATTTGCTTTTCATCCCACCTGATGTGTTTGAGATTTAACCATGTTGATGCATATAGGAATATTGCTATATATTTTACTTTGTGATTATACCATTAATTATTCATTTTCCTGTTGGTTTTTGTTCGTTCAAACAATACATCAATGGATATTTTCTGTGTTTCTTCACGTACATTTGCCGGAAGTTTTCTGTGAAAAGTACCAAAAAGTGATACTCCAGTGTCGAAGGGTGTATTTTCTAGCTGATTGCTGTGTGGGTCTCCGACGTGGTCATACCAGTTTCCACTGCCACCAGCAGGCCCTGGGAGCCCCACATGGTTTATATCCTCTTAAGGATATAACCACGCTTAAGATTGTTAGAATTTTAAATATTTTCCAATCTAATGGCAGTAAAATGGCAGCTCATTTTAATTTATAGTCTTTGGTTGTTAGAAGAAGCGCATCTTAATACTCCATTGACCAGTCATGTTTCCTCTTCTGTGAATGTTTTGATCTTACTATCTGTCCATTTTCATACGGAACTGTCTGTCTTTCTTACTGATTTGGAACTCTGACTTCTAATCGTTAGTCAGTTACATGTGCTGAAGATATATTCATTCCCCTGGTATATGACCTATCTTTTCACCTTTTTAATGATGTCTATAATTGTACAGAAAATTTAAATTCCAATATAGTTAATTCACTAAACTTTAAATATATTAATCTTTTATTTGAAAGGCAATGCATACAGCTTAAAATTCAAGAGATACAAAGAGCATATAGTGGCGAGTCCCCTCTTGCTCTTCCTCCGTTGCCCAGTTTCCTTTGGCATCCTTCTAGAATTATTTTATTGCCCATAAAAACAAAGTATAAGTATTTTCACCTTTGAACCCCAATATTAACATCCTGTGTACACTGTTGTGTGTGGTGTGTTAGGGTTTTTTGACCCTTTATCTATACCTTGAAGATGATTCCATATCAGTACTAAAGAGTTTACATTTTACAGCTCCAGCATCCTGTAGTATGAATGTATTATAATTAATATTTAAACAGTTTACTGATTAATATTTGGTAGTTTGCCAACTTTTGAGGAATACGAACAATGTTGCACTGAGTAACCTTGTTCTTTTATCATTACACACATGTGTGCATGTGTCTAGGGAACAAATACTGAGATATTGTAGTGCATGGTCAAAGGGTATGTGCAACTGTATTTTTGACAGATATTGCCAAATTCTTTCTGTAGGGGTTGTAAAAATGTGCTCTCCACGACACTGGAAGAGGGTCTGTTTTCTATACCATGGGTGATACTATAAATCAGACTTTTGGATTTTTACCAACATGAGAGGTAAAAAAATAGTATCTCAGGGGCGCCTAGGTGACGCAGTCGTTAAACGTCTGCCTTCGGCTCAGGGCGTGATCCTGGCGTTCTGGGATTGAGCCCCACATCGGGCTTCTCCAATGGGAGCCTGCTTCTTCCTCTCCCACTCCCCGTTTGTGTTCCCTCTCTCACTGGCTGTCTTTCTCTGTCAAATAAATAAATACAATCTTTAAAAAAAAAAATAGTATCTCAGTGTGGTTGTAATTTCCGTTTCTGTTACTATTAGTGAAGTTGAAATAAATAAAATATTTTTAGATTTTTTTAAAGACCATTTCTATATATTTTTCTGTGATCTATTTGTTCATATCAAATTATTGGTGCTTTATTAATTTGCAAAAAGACCTTTATTTCTTAGTGAAATTAGCTCTTTGTGATGTACTTTCAATAAGTACATTTTTTTCCAAATGGTTCCTTAGCTTTTTGACTTCACTTAGGTGTTGTTGTTGTTGTTGTTTTAGTGATCTCTACACCCAACATGGGGCTTGAATTTACAACCCCGAGATCAGGAGTTGCGTGCTCTACTGACTGAAGCCGTCAGGCACCCCCATGGTGTTTCTCTACTTTTGCTAAATTCTTCCCTGATCTGAAGTCATCAAAATATTTCTCTTGGGTTTTCTTCTTGAAATTTGTAGTATTTTCCTTTATTACATTTACTTTTTCAATTCATCTGAAATTGATTATTGTTTATGGTGTTAGGTAAAAAAGCAATTTTAGCTTATTTCCCGCATATTATATATATTATAATTAGTTATTATATATAGTTATATTATAACTATATTAGAACATATATACATATGTGTATGTGTTTGTGTGTGTGTGTGTGTATTTGTATCACTTACTGAAAAATCCTTTCAGGGGCACCTGGGTGGCTCAATGGGTTAAGCATCTACCTTCAGCTCAGGTTCTCAGATTGAGTCCTGCGTCAGGCTCCCTGCTCAGTAGGGAGTCTGCTTCTCCCTCTCCTGCTGCCCCTCCCCCTGGCTCATTCTTTCTCACACTCTCCCTCTCTCTCTCAAATGACTAAATAAAATATTTTTTAAAAAAAGAAAAGAAAAAGAAAAATCCTTTCTGTCCCGATAGAATAGTAATGGAACTCTTGAAGATAATAAAATTTCCATGAATATGAGGATCTGCGTTCTCTATTCTAGTCTGCTTGTCTATCCCTGCGCTTTGTGACCTTCTCACATCATGAACACGTAGAAAAATATCATCTTCAAATTGCACATTGGAGTAAACAGAAGAGGCTGATGGACCCTCCCGGGGCTTCAGCTGCTTCAGGCCACCCCAGGCCTCCCTAACAGCCCCAAGAGCTGACAGGATCGGTATTGCAGCACATTTCTAACACAACGGAGGACTGTTGACTCTACTTACCTCAATGACAAACTACTTTATTTCTATCATTATAGTTGGCTCTCAAGTTTTGGGGGAATGAAAAGTTATATGCAGATTTTCGACTACACAGGGTGGGGGAAGGGGATGGCTCCTGTAACAATAAATCTTGATATTTGTCTGGTAAGGCAAGTTACTTGTTTATTTTTTCTTCAGGATTGTCTTAGCTAATTCCTTTCTGTCCCTTTGCTTTTCTAGAAGAAGTTTAAAATCAGGTAGCTTACAGATTAATTTTTGGAGACTTGAAGTATTTATGTTATTCAGTCTCCTTTTCCATGAACATGGAACACATCATTTAGTCATTATCATCTTCCTAAAGCTTTAAAAAGCTTTCAATAAAGTTTTATAATTTTAATTCTAAAGGTTTTTTTTTAAAGATTTTATTTATTTATTTGTCAGAGAGAGAGCAAGAGAGCAAGAGCATGCACGAGTGCGCGTGCATGCGCACACACGAGAGAGAGAGAGAGAGAGAGAGAGAGAGGGCACACACAAGCAGGGGGAGTGGCAGGCAGAGGGAGGAGCAAACTTCCCCCTGAGCAGGGAGCCCAATGTGGGACTCAATCCCAGGACCCTGGGATCATGACCTGAGCCAAAGGCAGATGTTTAACAGCCTGAGCCACCCAAGCACCCCTATTCTAAAAGTTTAACAAATCTTTTGTTAGATCTATACTCTGGTATATTATTGCTTTGTGGATATTGTGTATAAATTGTGCCTTTTTCTCTTGCTTAAAGAATGAGGAGAACATGATAATAATAACAACAATATTAACAACACTAGTGCTAATACAGCAGTAAATATTTACCTCCTATATAGACAGGCATTATTCTAAGGACTTTACATATTTTAACTTATTTGATCTTCAGAAAAACTTATTAAGTAGTTTTACTATTATTCCCATTTATAAATGAAGGAACTGAGGCAGTGACAAATTATATAACTTGCCCAATGTCATCCATTTGGTGCATGGCAGTCTTGCTTCAGAGAATGAATTTTTAAATATTTGAGGATCTCAGAGGAGGAGTCCAAGATGGCAGAAGAGTAGGAGACCTTAGTTTTGTCTGGTCCCAGAAATTCAGCTAGATAGTTATCAAATCATTCTGAACACCTGTAAACTCAACCAGAGATCTAAGGAAAGAATAGCTGCAACTCCAGAAATAGAAAAGTGACCACTTTCTGCAGGAATAACTAGATGGAAAAACTCACCTCAAAAAAGAGAACAAGAGGCAGTACTGCCTGCCAGGGATATAATCACTATGGATATAAGTAAGATGTTGGAACTAGAGTTCAGAATGACGATTATAGAGATACTCACTGGGCTTGAAAAGAGCATAGAAGATACTAGAGAATCCCTTTCTGGAGAAATAAAAGAACTAAAATCTAATCAAGTCAAAATAAAAAAGGCTATTAAAGGGTGCAATAAAAAATGGAGGCTCTAACTGCTAGAATAAATGAGGCGGAAGAGAGAATTTGTGATACAGAACACCAGATGATGGAGAATAAAGAAGCTGAGACAAAGAGAGAGAAAGAACTACTGGATCACTGTAATAAGAGATGAGGAAGGACACTATACCACAATTAAAGGGTCTATCCAACAAGAAGATCTAAAAATTGTGAATATTTATACCCCTAACATGGGAACAACCAATTATATAAGCCAATTAATAACAAAATTAAAGAAACACATTGATAATGACACAATAATAGTAGGGACTTTGACACCCCACTCACTGCAATGGACAGATCATCTAAGCAGAAGATCAACAAGGTAACAAGGGCTTTGAATGACACACTGGACCAGATGACTTCACAGATATCAACAGAGAATTTCATCTTAAAGAAACAGAATACACATTCCTCTGGAGCGTACATGGAACATTCTCCAGAATAGATCACATATTGGGTCACAAGTCAGGTCTCAACCAGTACCAAAAGACTGGGATTGTTCCCTGCATATTTTCAGACCACAATGCTGTGAAACAACCAACATTGAAGAAATACAAACAATTCTAAGAACATGTTATGAACAACTATATGCCAACAAATTAGGCAATCTGGAAGAAATGGATGCATTCCTAGAGGTGTATGAACTACCAAAACTGAAACAGGAAGAAATAGGAAACCCAAACAGACCATAACCAGTAAGGAAATTGAAGCAGTAATCAGAAATCTGCCAACAAATGAGAGTCCAGGGCTGGATGGCTTCCCAGGGAATTCTACCAAACATTTAAAGAAGAATTAATACCTATTCTTCTGAAGCTGTTTCCAAAAATAGGAATGGAAGGAAAACTTCCAAACTCTTTCTATGAGGCCAGCTTTACCTTGATCCCAAAGCCAGACAAAGACCCCACCAAAAAGGAGAATTAAAGACCATTATCCCTGATGGACATGGATGCAAAAATTCTCACCAAGATACTAGCCAGCAGGCTCCAACGGTACATTAAAAGGATTAGTCACCACAACCAAGTGGGATTTATTCCTGGGCTGCAAGGGTGATTCAACATCCACGAACCAATCAACGTGATACACCACATCAATAAAAGAAAGGACAGGAACCATATGATCCTCTCAACAGATGCAGAAAAAGCATTTGACGNGATTAGTCACCACAACCAAGTGGGATTTATTCCTGGGCTGCAAGGGTGATTCAACATCCACGAACCAATCAATGTGATACACCACATCAATAAAAGAAAGGACAGGAACCATATGATCCTCTCAACAGATGCAGAAAAAGCATTTGACGAAGTACAGCATCCTTTCTTGATTAAAACTCTTCACGGTGTAGGGAAAGAGGGAACATACCTCAATATCATAAAAGCCGTATATGAAAATCCCACAGAGAATATAATTCTCAACGGGGAAACACTGAGAGCTTTCCCCTGAGGTCAGGGACATGGCAGGCAGGCCCACTCTCACCACAGCTGTTCAACATAGTACTAGAAGTCCTAGCCTCAGCAACCAGACAACAAAAAGAAAGAAAAGGCATCCAAATCGGCAAAGAAGTCAAACTCTCACTCTTTGCAGATGACATGATATGCTATGTGGAAAACCCAAAACACTCCACCCCAAAATTGCTAGAACTTAAACAGGAATTTAGCAAAGTGGCAGGATATAAAATCAATGCACAGAAATCAGTTTCATTTCTATACTCTCACAATGAGACAGAAGAAGGAGAAATTAAGGAGTTGATCCCATTTACAATTGCACCAAAACCTAAGATACCTAGGAACAAACTTAACCAAAGAGGCAAAGGATCTGTACTCAGAAAACTATAGAACACTCATGAAAGAAATTGAGGAAAACACAAAGAAATGGATAAATATTCCATGCTCATGGATTGGAAGGACAAACATTGTTAAAATGTTTATGCTACCTAGAGCAATCTATACATTCAATGCAATCCCTATCAAAATGCCATCAACTTTTTTCACAGAGCTGAAACAAGTAATCCTAAAATGTGTATGGAACCAGAAAAGACCCCGAATAGCCAAAGGAATGTTGAAAAAGAAAACCAAAGCTGGTGGCATCACAATTCCGGACTTCAAGCTCTATGACAAAGCTGTAATCATCAAGACGGTNCCTAAAATGTGTATGGAACCAGAAAAGACCCCGAATAGCCAAAGGAATGTTGAAAAAGAAAACCAAAGCTGGCGGCATCACAATTCCGGACTTCAAGCTCTATGACAAAGCTGTAATCATCAAGACGGCATGGTACTGGCACAAAAGCAGACACATAGATCAATGGAACAGAATAGAGACCCCAGAAGTGGACCCTCAACTCTATGGTCAATTCATCTTCGACAAAGCAGGAAAGAATATCCAATGGAAAAAGGCAGTCTCTTCAACAAATGATGTTGGGAAAATTGGACAGCCACAAGCAGAAGAATGAAACTGAACCATTTTCTTACTCCATACACAGAAATAGACCTAATGCCAAATATGAATACAAATGAAGCAAAAAAAAAAAGAGGAAAGTGCCTCATCTTTATGAGTCTTGTCAAAGTATTGTCAGACATTCACTATCAGAAGCAGTTAATGAAACATGGGGAGCTTATAGATAGCTGTCCCTGCTGGTTCTGGGAGGGACCTCTGCAGAGGGTCAGCATGCTGTATCCATCAGTGAACAAGCATGTAATGAATGGGAATCATGCGCAGGCGCTAGGTCCTTCTACACTCACTGAGCTGGCTGATACCTGCTCTGTTTAACTATTCAGGGGACATCCCAATCACAGGGGCCTCATTCCATAGGAGGTAGTGGTCCTAGGAAAAGTGGTACCACAGCCATGATACCTCTGCCCTCAGCTATGCAGATAGATCAGTGAAATAGACTAAATATATGATTAAAATCCCAAGTTTTATCCTCTGGAAAGCAAATTCTATTAAAGTAATGAGATCTTAAGTTCTTCTCCAAACAGAGCTATGAGATTCTGGCTCTATTTTAATTTTTGTTTAAATAATATGTGTGTGTGTTTATATGCAAATATATGTATATTTTAATTTTTTATCAATTACAAAAGTAACATATGAATGACAGCAAAATCTGGAGAATTTGAGAAAGCACAAAAATCTCCTTAATTCCCCTAGCTGAGGACTCCCATCGCTAATAGGGTTTACACGTCCAGGCTCTGGAGATAGATGATAGCCAGATTAGCAGTCAGTATTACTTTGTAAACTTTTCAACTTAAACCTTGTTTTCACCTAACAGAACAACTAATTAGGTCAAAAAATTTGTTTTTCTTTACCATACTTTTAAAGGCTGAATTATATTACATTATATGGCTGTATTTGTATTTGGTTTATCCAATCCTCCCAAATGGGATATTTACGTTATCTCTGATTTCTGGTTATTATAAAAAATTGTGACCCCCCAAAAAAGGTCTTGTAGTCAAATCCATAGTTTCCATACTAATTCCTTTGGGATAAATTCACCTCAGTAGGCTTGCGGGATTAATGAGAGTGTACCGTTTAAGACTTGCTGTTCACGGCTGGCTTTGCTTGGCATCTCAGGTTGGGGCTGGCATGACCACTCAGCTTAAGACGTTTGGGTTTCCAGCAGGACTCACAACAAACGTTGGCCTCCAGGGGTAAAGCCGCGTTCAAGAGCTCTGAAGCTGGCTTCCCGCTGCTGGCCTGATGCTCTGGGACCCTTGGTAACCAGACGCTCCGCCACCTGCGGTTCTCACCCTGAAGGATTAAAATCAGGAACACTCACGGTCTGGCGGATAGATTTTTTTAGAGTCCTCTGAACTCTAGAGGTTCAGAACCTAGAACTAGCTGGAATCTAGAACTCCTAGAACCAGGAGTGAGAACGGACGTCTCCAGGTTGGAACTAGCTCTGAAAATCTCTTGCGGGGTCTGTTTGGGGAAAGGGGAACGTAAAACTGCCTCTTGAACTCATTGATTTTAGATAAAGGAGTCAGGGGACTCTCCAGCAGGTGCTGACATTCTATAGAATACGAGTTCTGTTCTAGTTTACTAAGGGCCCTGTGATACTTCAGCCCAAGTGGCTTAAATATACAAAAGCAAGAGAAGCTCCAGTTTGAATTAATTGGGTCATTCTTAGCTTGTTGTGTTTTTTGTTTGTTTGTTTTGTTTTTTAAATTTTCCATTGCAAGTGAACTCAATTTTGTTTCCACTCTTTACAAGAGAGTGTGTGGACTTTGAAACCATATGATCTAGGCTAAAATCCTAGCTTTTACACTTCTTAGAAATCTGCCTTGAGCAAGTGACTTAATTTCTTTGTGCCTCAGTTTTCACATCTGTAAAATGGGCATCAGAATACGTACTTCATAAGTTGTTTCAAGGATTAAATGAGAAAGCAAAGGTTGTGCACCTGAGGGCCTAGCATCCAGTGAATACTTAGAAAACTTGAATCCTCTTTTCCTCTCCTCGGAGCTCAGCAGCAAATCCAGTGTGGCATATACATTATAAATGTGGAGTCCTTCCCAAGTATTTTATTGACATTTTCAGGTTCATTGACTATCTCAAATCAGCAGGAGGTCATATCAGTCAAGCATTCACTTACAGTAACCAAGAGGTAGAAACAGCCCAAATCTCCATTAACAGATGAACAGAGAAGCAATTTGTAGTATATACATACAATGGAGTATCATTCAGCCATAAAAAGGTAGTGATACAATACAGATGAACCTCGAAAATATTATGCTAAGTAAAAAAAGTCAGAAACAAAAAGTCACATATTGTATGATTCCAATTACATGAAATATGCAGAATGGAAAAATTGATAGAGAGGACACAGATAGATAGTTGCCAGAGGTTGGGACAGGTGTAACAGAGAAGCTGCTTAATGGGTAAGGGGTTTGACTTTGGCGTGATGGGAATGTTCTGGAACTAGAGAGAGGTGGGGAGCGCACAGATCCTGGATGTACTGAATGCCACTGAATTGTTCACTTCAAAATGGTTAATTTTATGCGATAGGAATTTCGCCTTAATGAATTATTTTTAAAAAATCATGAGCAGACCAAAGCCATTCCTGCCAGAATTCAAACCCAGTCTAGCATGGACCCAAACTCATAAGCTCCTGGTCCACTACATTGCTTTCTCTGCTCGAAGTCACTCTCTGGGCCAAGCTCTTGAGGGCGACAAGGGTGCAGTGTGAAGTGAGTTGGTTGGTGGGGGGAAGGGGAGAGGAGAGGAAGAGCCCCAGGGCAGAGGGAAAGCCCTGCAGGGGTGTGAAACCCTTTCTGACTGTGACCCCCAACACCACTGACTTTCTAATTGGTCTCAGCCAGTCTTCATTTCTTTCAGGACACATTAATCCCAAGCACCAGACTGGGACCAGCCTCATGTGGCCTCGCTGTGCTATATGAACCCGCTGATTTGAAAGGAGTTCTAGAAAATTGGCCAGGAAAGATGCATGGGAAATCTGAGAGCTCGCTCTGTCCTCAGCTCCCACCTCACCCCACCCCATTACCGCTGCATGGCCCAGTGCTGCAGTCATGCCAGATGTGAGGGTTTCATGGCCCAGATGCTGCCCCAATCAGGCCCTGAGAGGGTAATGCCTTATCCCTGCCCGCCGCCACCCTCCAAAGCCCCAGCATCCCACTCAGTGGATTGAGTTGCCTGTGTAATCAGCAGTCTAAAGCTGGTCAGGGTGTGGAAAAAGGACCTCAGCAAATCCGCAGATGCTTTAGTAGTTTGGGGCCAGGGCCAAGCAAGAGGTGAGGGAGGGGGATGTTTCCCTTGTTGGAAGGTTGAGCTGGGGGTGAGAGAAAGCAGAGATCCATGCTTTAATCCTGAAAGGTACCAGTTTTAGCCAGCCTGCGTCTGCTCAGGGTGGATGGCAGATCTCTGTCCCCGAATGGTGTAGGCCCCTGGGACGCCGGGACTCCTGTCCTCCCCAAGAGGACCCCCACCCCATGATGTCACTGTAACCCTAAACCTCCCCACGCCTCCCCTCTTCCTCTGCTCCCTTGGGTCTGATGGGACCTGGAAGGAGCCATCAGGCGCTTGCTTGCTTTTTTACTAACAGCTGGAGAGTCTAGTTCTGTGTAAAGGACCAGTCAATTAGAGGGAAACAAAGCAGATTACAACCCTACTTTTGGAACTAGGGCGTACAATTTAAGGAAGCACTTGTGTGACCTGGAGAACAAGCGCCTCCTTAAATTTCGTGCCCCTGGTGCCTCTCGGGCCTCAGCCTAGACTCTCTCCTTCCCCTGTTGATCCTGGGCCTCACCTGATTCAGTAATCTGCGCACAGAGATCAGTAATCTGCTTGCAGGCTCCCAAGAACTCAGTCCAAGAGGCTGGTGACTAACACCAGAAGGTCAGTTGGTTCATTATTTATAGAGTGTGGTTATTTTAGGCAGCCGTTGATTACACAGCGGAGGCGAGGAGGGAGCTCTCCTATTAACACCAAACCCTTGCACAACTTCTACCATGTGCCCCGCACTATAGCGAAGTACTGTCCACTTGGTATCTTCTGTAATCGCCACCACAACCCTACGAGACAGGTGCATGGATATGGCATCCCCGTTTGATGGAGGGGAAACGGGGACCTAGTAAGAGTAAGGGATGTGCTTGGGACCCTGGAGGAATCCACCAGCAGGGAGCCCAGCACAGAGACGCAAACAGTCTGAACTGCAGGGGCAGAGCAAGCAGCCCAGGGACAAGATTGGATCAGGATCGAAAAGGGGAAATGGCCAGGCCCGCAGCCCCTGGCTGTGGAGGGTGCGACGAGGAAGGAGTAATTGAAGACAGTTCCCGGTTTTCCGGCTTTCACCTCCAGGTGGGTGAATGAGGACTGAACAGCCTTTGCTCTTCCAGACAGTGGAAGCTGCTATCAGACAAAGTGCTCATTCCTGCTGAAATAAATACTTGCATATGGGCGGCATTATCTGGAAGCTCCAGCAAGTGAATGAAGGGAAGGAAGAGGTGTAATTACAGATTTATCAGGCAGCCTCAGTGCCTGCAGCCTTGGAACCTTCTGCCTTGGTCCACTCTGAACAGTCTCTGAGATCTTCTTAGGCCGTCCTTACGGACATGTGACTTCTCAGCAAATTTCCCCATATCCATCAGGATCAAGTCCAAACTCCGCAGGACTCCCACATCACTATCTGAGCTGCCTTATCTCTCTCCAGGCTCATGGTTCCCAGGCTGGCCCACAGCAATTCCTCGAAGTTCTAAGGTCCCCTTCTGATCCTGGCCTTTGTTCCCTTTTCTTGGAAAGCACCTCCCCTTTCCCCTCCCCCCTTCCTCAAGCCCTTCCACGTGTCCGGTGACTGACTGCTCAGGCTTCAGTGCTCTGTTCAGAGATCACCCCCTCAGAAAAGCCTTTCTCCCCTCACCCCCCACCTCGAAGGCACTGTGTCCTCCCTCTCACCTCCTCAGAATCACAGAATTGTGTGCTTGTAGGCCTTCTATGCACCAAGCAATGTGCTAGGTGCTTTAATTATGATTTAATTGTTTTCCGAAATGTAGCATTTATACCCCTGGGGACACATGAAATGTGCCTGACCCAATGAACTTTAAAATTTTGAATAGCGGTGCTTTAGAGTTCATTAGAAAAAAAAAATAGGCCTCACACGCTAAATCCAAGATTTCACAACTGCTGCTTAGGACGAAGCCAAGGTGGGTGGCAGTGTTAATGAACTAATCGTACAGGCGGCAGGAGACTCAGCAAACACTTTAAAGGGGGAGGTGCCGATACCTGAGGTTTGGGGAAATCTCATTTAATCCTTACAACAGCCCTGTGAAAATGCTATCTTCGCACTGCTGAGATGGAAGCCGGTGGGCCACAGAGGTTAAATGACTTGCCTCTGGTCACAGCCCTGGCAAGGAGGGCATAGGGTTGGCTCTCAGTCTGGCCTGGCTTCTCCTGCCCTAGCAGAGCTCCTGTCCCGACTTTGTCTCCCTCTCTGGGTGGGGGAAGGTCCTGGAAAGCAGGAACACACCTTTATCGTCCATGCATCCTGTGCCCCGTGCACGTCCGGACACAGCAGAATTCACTAAGGTTCTGTGGAAAGAATCGCCCGCCCGAGTGCCTGGCTCACGGTTTGCAAGGCCCTCAACAGCAGTTCACTCACTTTGCCCAACACTCGTCGGAAGAATGGTTTATTAGTTCCATTTTCTGCTTCCCAGGTGAGATCACGGCCATCAAAGTCTCACCTTCAAGCTAGGAGCATCAGAGAGGGACCCAAGTCACCAGGAGCCCACAGAGGCCGGGGGAGTCGAGTGCGGCAGGGGGGTGGGGGGCAGAGAGGGAGGGAAGGGAACACTGATCAGGTCCTCCTCTGCACACCCCAGGAGGGGGAACTTCACCCTTGAGCCCTTCTCCCCTTTCCAAGCTCAGAGCCCAGGGGGCCAAAGGCACAAGAACTTCCTGTCATTGGGACTTAGATAAGATACTAAGAGCTGAAGCCTGTCCTTGAGCCAGGTCAGATCCAGTTTCCCAATTCACACACTTCCTGGGGTCATTTGCGTTTTTCTTTTCTTTATTACATTTTCTCACTCATGACAAAATAATGTAAGTTCATTACCAAACAATTGGGAGGAGGGAAATACATACAAGTACGTACAATTTTGATATAGTCTCATATGTGACTATGGATATAGTTATAAATATATAATATAAATAAATATATAACATCTATAATTGTATATAATTTTCTTTATCAATATTTCTTACCACTCAGAAATGACTAACATTTGCATGTGTAGACAGAAGGATGAGGAGGAAAAGGAGAGGAAGCGAGGAAGGCTGTCCCTTGACAAGGCAAGCTGTGTTTAAAAAGGTCTTAATTTTTTGCTGCTCCTTGACTGGGGGCTTCCTCTATAGACACCTGGGACGGAGGGAGTCTGGAGGTCCCTGGGCCTAGGGGGAGGGAAAAAAGAATTGGGGCGAGATCTGAGAAGCAGCAGCTGGCTGAGGTAGGCCAAGGAGAAAGCTGGACAGGAAGGCACGCCAGGTGATCCCCTGGGGCCCACAGACCGAGTTGAGACGGAAGTTGTCTTTCTTGGGCTGTCCGCTCATGACATTTTCAAATTTTTAGGAAAGCCCATGACTTTAAACGGCTAGTCTTGGTGCTCTGGGGACAAGGAGGAAAGGGTAAAGTGGCACCAAAGAAGCAAGTAGCCATGTGTGGACCAGGAGCGAAGGGCAGGAGACAGAACGCAGCTTAGTGCAAGAGAAAGGTGACCCATCGCGGCCCCGCAGGCAGGAGCACTCCCAGAGACCCTCAGGAGTGACTCCGAGAGAACCAGAGTTCCTGTTACCCTAGACAGAGGGGGGTGAGTTTTGGGATTTTGTTTTTCTGTTCTGTCTTTTCCCCCAAGTTTTTATTTAAATTCTGGTTAGGTCACATATAGTATAATATTTGTTTCAGGAGTAGAATTTACTGATTCATTCCTTACGTATAACACCCGGTGCTCCTCACAGTACGTGCGCCCCTTAATCCCCATCCCCCATTTAGCCCACCCACCGCCTCAGAGGGTGAGGTTTGTGTTTTAAGATTTTATTTATTTAGGGCGCCTGGGTGGCTCAGTTGGTTAAGGGTCTGCCTTCGGCTCAGATCATGATCCCGGGGTCCTGGGATCCAGTCCCTAGTTGGGGGGCGTCCCCTGCTCAGCAGAGAGCCTGCTTCTCCCTCTGCCCCTCCTCCACCTGTGGGCGCACATGCTGTCTCTCTCTCTCTCTCTCATAAATAAATAAACAAATAAAATCTTTATAAAGAAGATTTTATTTACTTATTTTGGGGGGAGCAGAGGGAGAGGGAGAAGCAGACTCGCTGCTGAGCAGGAAGTCAGACTTAGGGCTGGATCACGGCACCTGCAGATCATTACCAGAGTCAAAGGCAGAAGCTTTAACCCACTGAGCCACCCACACGCCTCCAAAGGGTAAGTTTTAAAGGAAATGTCTGGGGCACCTGGGTGGCTCAGTCAGTGAAGCATCAGACTCTTGGTTTCGGCTCAGTCTTTGATCTTGGGGGTCAGGAGATGGAGCCCCGCCCCCAGCTCTGTGCCCAGCTGGGAATCCGCTTGGGATTTTCTCTCTCCCTCTCCCTCCTCCTCTGCCCCTCCCCCTCTCCTCCTCCTCTCCCCTCCCCAGCTAGTACTCTTGCTCTCTCTCTCAAATAATTCCTTTTAATAAATAAAGGAAATGTCTGGAGAATATAGACACTTTTATATACACAACATACACACGCACACCTCTTTTTCCCCCTTTCCAGTTTGACACCGGGAAACCAGAAGTAAAAAATAAAGTTGGCCAGAGAACACTCATGCTCGCCCTGGCCTGGGACCACGTGTCCTGGAGAAAAGCTGGGCCTGGGCCCCAAAGCCCACCGTCAGGCTGTCTGGGACTGAGGACTTTAACCGGTCGGGAAAACGCTATCACAGCCCATGCTTAGCCTCTGCCGGCGTTTACAGCCTCAGATTGCCGGCAAGTTTCAGCTTGACTCCCTGAGGAATTTGGCCCGCAGGGTCTAAGAGACAGTCTGCTTCATCTCTGGAAACACAGAGACGTAGTCCAGAAAGCAGGATTTCCAAAGAAGTCCTTGGCACGGAAGGGCGTGCATCTCGGTTTCAAGGTTTCAAGCCATTCCCTTTCCCAACGACCCCCCCGCCCCCGCCACCGCCAACTCACCCCAGTTCCCCCCCAGCTCTCTCGCTAGGGACTCTTTTTCTTTGTGGGTGTTATATGGATCTTTTCCTAACTGTACAGTTTAGCTTATGCTAAATTGAAGGTTTAGGAAAGAATTTAAAAACTTGCTCACTGTCTCTACTAACATCTAGTAAAGATTATATTATATATATATGATTTATGTGTGTGTATATATATATATATATGTAATTTTGATTCCTTCTTCTTTTACATTTCTTCCTAGGCTTATTCCTGGAGAGCCAACAGCATTGATACTATTTTGTAAATGGGATTTTTTTCTTTGCATTATTTAGGAACAGCTAAAACTTCTGGAATAATGGTAAATCATTGTGGGGATAACTGAATCTTTGTCTTGTTCCTGATTTTAATGGGAGTGCCTTTGCTGTATCACTTCTGTTTTTTTAAAAGATTTATTTATTTTAAAGAGAGAGCGCGTAGGGGGAGGGGCATAGGGAGAGAGAAATTCTGGAGCAGACTCCCCCCCTGAGCCGAGAGCCCAGCCCTGGGCTGGATCTCAGGACCCTGAGACCGTGACCTGAGCCAAAATCCAAAGTGGGCAGCTTAAGCTTAATGGACTGAGCTACCCAGATGTCCCTGCTGTGCCACTTTTAAGTATGAGGTTGATTCTTATTTATAGCAGTTAGACTTTGGGGGTTGAGACCAATGTTCTTCACCAAGAAAAAGAAAGCATACTTTTTAAAACCAAAGTTTACTATTTAAAAATAAATAAAAAATAATAAAAAAGTAAATCAGAAATGGATATTGAAATTTGTCAAATTTTTCAAAAATATCAGTCAAGAGGACAGATATTGATGTGAATTTTATGAGTAGATTTTTAAATATTAAACCATCCTTATATTTCTAATATAACATCACTAGGCATTTCATTGTCTATGGGGCTTATTTGCTGGACTTTTGTTTAAAATTTTTGTTTCGATATGCATGAGTGAAAGTCGTCTATACTTTTCTTATAAACTCTGTGCTGAATTAGCCTTATAAACTGAAGTGTGATGCAATCCATAGTTTCCTGTCCCCTGTCCCAGAACAAGTTCTTTATCATGGGAATTATCTCTTCCTTCAAAGTCTTTTTTAAAAGAGTTTTCTCTTGTAATCACTTAGCCCAGCATCTTCTGTGAAGGCAATCAACTTCTCTTTCATGGTTATCGGTTTGTTTAGATTAGTTTAGATTATTATCGTTTCTTGATTCAAGTTTGGTAATTTACATTTTCCTGGAGAATCATACCTTTCAAGTGTGTCGCCAAGCAGCACACAATTTAAAAATTTCTGTATCTGTAATTTTCTCCACTACTCAGTACCGTGTAGAGATTTAAAATGGCAGGACCATCGGGCACCTGGGTGGCATAGTCGGTTAAGTATCTTGACTGTTCACATGGGCTCAGGTCAAGATCTCAGGTCATGGGATCCAGCCCAGTGCTGGGCATGGAGCCTGCTTAAGATTCTCTCTCTCCATGGGGCGCCTGGGTGGCACAGGGTTGCGTCTGCCTTTGGCTCAGGGTGTGATCCCGGCGTTGTGGGATCGAGCCCCACATCAGGCTACTCTGCTATGAGCCTGCTTCTTCCTCTCCCACTCCCCTTGCTTGTGTTCCCTCTCTCGCTGGCTGTCTCTATCTCTGTTGAATAAATAAATAAAATCTTAAAACAAAAAAAAGATTCTCTCTCTCCCTCTGCCTCTGCTCCTTCCCTACCCCTGCTCCCAAACTTTGTCTCTGTCGGTCTCTAAAACAGAATAAAATAAAATAAAAAAATAAAATGGCAGGACCTAAGGTCCAGAGGCCCTGGGTTCAAATCTCCATTTTTCCCACTTCCTGTTATGATGAGATTAGTTAGATAAGTCACTGGCTCCTGAAATGCAAAAATGAAAAAGAGAGATAATAGGACTTTGCACTTCACAAGGACTACCCACAATGCCTAGAACATGANGGAGGGTAGGTAGAGTGCTACCCACAATGCCTAGAACATGAAAATAGTGAGTAAATATGGGCTCTGTTTTTATGTATCTAATATTGGGTACTTGTATTTCCACATTTTTTTCTTTTTTCTTTATTATATAAGCAAAAACACTACCTATTTTGTTGGTTTTTTTTTTTTTTAATCTACGGCTGTTTACTTCTATTTTGTAATGCAATTTTTTTCTGTTTTACCTGTTTATTTCCTTTCTCTGGATTTCCTTCAGGCTACTTTGGTTTCTAACTTCTTGAACTTACTGCTTAATTCTGTTAACTTTCCTTCTTATTTAATAGTGAAAGCATTTGCTACTTTGAATTTGCTTCTCATTACAGCTTTGTCAGGCCCTGCTGCATTGCTATGCAGTATGCTCGTTACTGCTATGTTTGAAATATCCTACAGTCGCATTTCGGGTTCATTTTTGACAAATGAGGTTTTTAGGAGAGAACCCCTGTATTTTCATAGGGCTGTCTTTTTGTTGATTGTAGTTGTGTTATTAATATTGGTTAGAGAGTACTCTGAATAATTCATGCTTTGGGGAATTTACTGAAATTTTCTTTGTTGAATAATATATAATCAGTTTCAAAGTGATCTGTAAGTCCTAGAGAAGTGTTAAGTTTATAGGAAAAAGGAATATAATATTTATCTATTAAATTGACTTTCTTTAATCTTTTTTTTTTAAGATTTTATTTATTTATTTGACAGAGAGAGACAGCAGTGAGAGAGGGAACAAAAGCAGGGAAGCTGGAGAGTTTGAGAAGCAGGCTCCCCGCTGAGCAGGGAGCCCAACACGGGGCTCAATCCCGGGACCCTGGGATCATGACCTGAGCAGAAGGCAGAAGCCTAATGACTGAGCCACCCAGGTGCCCCTAAATTGACTTTCTTGATTACATCATTCAGATTTTCTATCTCAGTGCTATCCAATGGAAATATACTGCAGACAACATATGTGACTGAAAATTTTCCATGTTAAAAAGTAAAAATAGGAGAAATTAATTTTAATTAGTATATTTATGTAACACCCCACATCCAAAATATTATTATTTCAAAAGTAGTCAATATATTAATGAAATGTTTTACATCTTTGTCTACTAAGTCTTCAATTCAATGTGTCTTTCACATTTATAGCACTTCTCAATTCAGATGCTAAATTGTCATCGGGATTACTTGATCTATATTTAGATTCCATAAAATTGACAGTTGAAAAAGTAGATTCACATGCCTATGTTGTTCTCAACATTCTTAAAAATTTATCAGTACTGAATCAAATATTTTTAAAAATGATATTAAATTAATTAAAATTAAATACAATTAAAAATTCAATTTCCCAGTTCCACTAGCCACATTTTCAAGTGCTCGGCAGCCATATGTGACTACTCTCTGCTGAGTTGGGCAATGCAGCTCTATATCCTTACTTATTTTTGCCTGCTAGATCTGCCAAATAAAGATGTATTAAAATGTCCGACTACTTTGAAGGAATTATTGTTAATTTTATTCACATGTGATAATGGTATTTGAGTATTTTCAAAAATTTTATTGTGATAGATATAATTGACCTATAACATTATATTAGTTTCAGGTGTGCAACTTACTGATTCGCTAACGTACATATTGTGAAATGATCATCGCGGTACGTCTGTGAACATTGATCACCAGGTGAGTATTTTTTAAAGCATTCCTGTCTTTTACAAATACATGTTGAAATATTTATGAATAAAATTATGTGATCTTTGAAAAGGGTTTCAAACCAATATAGGAAAGGAGGAAACAGGCTTGGATATAAGTGAAAGAAATACTGGCTCTGGGTTGATAATTGCTGAAGCTTAGCTATACGGGTACATGGGAAGTCATTACACCTTTCTGTTTACTTTTTTATATATTTGAAATTTTTCACAATAAAAAGACAAAAAATTTTCAAATCTAGACGAGACTTTCCATTTATGAATTCTATCAAAATTTCCAGTACAGGGGCACCTGGGTGGCTCAGTTGGCTAAGTGTTGACTCTTGATTTTGGCTCTGGTCATGATCTTGGGGTTGAGGGATAGAGCCTCAGGTTGGACTCGGAGCTCAGCGGGGAGTCTGCTTAAGATTCTCTCTCTGGGGCGCCTGGGTGGCACAGCGGTTAAGTGTCTGCCTTCGGCTCAGGGCGTGATCCCGGCGTTTTGGGATCGAACCCCACATCAGGCTCCTCTGCTATGAGCCTGCTTCTTCCTCTCCCACTCCCCCTGCTTGTGTTCCCTCTCTCGCTGGCTGTCTCTATCTCTGTCGAATAAATAAATAAAATCTTTAAAAAAAAAAAAAAAGATTCTCTCTCTCCTTCTGTCTCTGCCCCTCCCCCACTTACACCCCCCCTCAATAAATAAAAAAAATCTTTAAAAAATTTTTTTTCCAGTACAGGGATGCCTAGGTGGTGCAGTTTGTTAAGCATCTGATTCTCGGTTTCTGCTCAGGCCGTGATCTCAGGGTCGTGAGATGGAGCCCTGAGTCAGGCTCCACACCCATCAGAATCTACTGAAGATTCTCTCCCCCCCTCCCTTGCCCCTCCCATTCATGCTCCCTCTCTCTCTTTCTCAAATGAATAAATAAATCTTTAAAAAATTTTTCCAGCACATTCCTTTGTGTATTTCAATGCTAGGTTATTTTGTTATTTTTGTAACCACAACTGAAATTTTAAATATGACTACTTATATATAATCAGAACGCAACTTTTATTTTTTTCCTGCGGATCTTTAAGTTTTTTTCAATGGGAAGTTCTTTCTAGGCTTCCTCATAAAAACACAATTTTTCTAGTCACTCTTAGGTTTAAAAAAAAAAGTCTTAAGATTACTTTAAGTCACAAATTTAGGTGGTGGGTAAAGATGGCTACAGATTCTTTGTCATTCTTCCTGTGGAAGGGCAGAGTCCATTCCTCTGCCCTTGAGTTGGGACCGTCCTTGCTTTGACCAATGGAATATGGCAGAAGTATTGCTGTATGACTTCTGAAGCTAGGCCTTCAGAGCCTCGTAGCTTCTTTCCCATTGTTGGTACACTCCCTTTTTTAATCCAATCACCACGCTCTGTAAACTGCATGGAGAGGCCACGTGAAAGGGAATCCAGGCACCTGGTTGACAATCCCTACTGAACTCCCAGCCGGCAGCTGTGTGAGTGAGCCATCTCGACAACGTTCAGCTGGCTGTCAGAGTGGAGTGCGGTTGCTTCTCAAACACAGCCTTTTTCTCTGCTGCCATCGGCTACTTTTTCTCAGACACCAGTTGGGTAGCACTGTATCATGTGCCCATTGGCTGCAGAGCTCTCCCACCTCACCCTCTGACGGTTCCGTTGACGCTGCCTCCCTAGGCATGAGTAAGGGAGGAAGCATGCCCGACTTGGATTGGTGCTGAGACAGAACCATGTGACAAGGTGGGGAGCAGGAGCTAATGGTCACAGCCAACATTCTGTGTCATCAGCCTGGTCCACCAGCAGCTGAGCCTGCTTCTGCCCAAACTTCCTGTTCTGTTAAAAAAAAAAATGTCTTCCCTCCACCACATCTAGATTCTTAATATCTCCCTTTTTTCTTGAGGAGGAAAAGTGAGGGTGATGGTAAGATCGAGGAAGAAACAAGATTCCCTTACCGTTTTCAGACAGGGTGGTGGGGGCCAGAGGTGAGATCAAGGCAAGGGAAGCGAATAGTTCCCTGAGTAAAGCTTCCCTATTGGCTACTTGAGACCAAAACTTCAGGGGGAAGAAAGATGGGAGCTTTCTCCCTTCACTGGCAAATCTCAAGGTTCTTATCTGGTTCTGAAGTGATGTGTGGTGAGAATATGGTGCTCTTTTCACCTCTGCCCTGAATGTTTGGGGACTGACTTGCTTGCTTTGATTTGTGATGTGCCCCACATGTACTTCACTGGGTGGTGGGGAGCAAAAACCAGGACACCTGTGGGGACAAGGGAGTTGGCCGTGGGAGGTTGATACAGGCAGTGACGGATACTCAGCATATGTTTATCACATGGAGTGATCTCGAGTCCCATACCCTTATGCCTTATTCTTGGACTGTCCCACCTCCTCTCTCGAAGCTTCTTCTTCCAGAATGCCTTGAACACTTCAACTGTGATATATTTAGAACCTGCCCTATAATCTGGAGGTCAGTGAGTCACAAGGCAGCATGACTCATCGGATAGGACATTGGTCTCGATATCTGAATCCTATCATCTGGGACCATCAGCCAAGTTTTCCAAATCTGCTTCATTAAATGGAAATAAATAACTTCTGTCTCTTAAAGCTCCAGTGCCAGTCAACGAGGTGATGCATGGAAAACAGCTATCTAGGGGTCTCAAGTGCTGTTGGCTGTGGAAGGTGGCCTCCCAACCCCATCCGTGTTGTTAGCGGGGATCTTCCAGTGCCCTGGAACCTCCCCACAGCGGTCACTACCTGGGCCTCCCAGTTATCTGAGGGGTAAGTCTGGGGGAAGAAATGCAGCATGCTCAGTCTTGGAACAGTGTCCCACTTACTTTGGTCAGCTGCGGCCGGTCTCTCGGGTCGGGCTCTACCCCATGGGGGAGGCCTGCTGCATCCAGCTCTGCCTGGGATTGGTGAAATAAATCAATTTCACTCGACAGTGGAATGTTAAGAAGCTTTCTCCCACCCCTGAAGATATAAAAGCCACATCTTACAATCAGCCTCCTTCATAATAAAATGGATATTTTCATCTCCATCAGTCCATCTCCTGTCTTATTTTTCTGTTGATTCCAAATTCTGTAAGAGAAGAAAGAGATGTTATTTACTGACTCCCTGGGACTCCAGCGAAGCCTTCTCTGCAATGGAAAACTACAACCTCAACCCCACCAGCAGATCCCAGATCTGCTTTGGATCCTGTGTAATTACAGTGAGCCCAACGAGAAGGCATAATTTTACTAACTGACGGGATAATTCACACTCTACTCACAGGCCGTCCATTAGTACCGGAAGATGATCTTTTTCTGCTAATATCACACACCAAGGATGCTAAGCTGAAACTAAAAATTAAGTAAAACACCGTGGCAGACCAGTAGATCTGCTCCAACCACTCCCGGTGAGGGGAGATTTATTCTCTTGAGGAACTAAGCAAAAGAAGCCGTGACAGGCAGGACAGGTGGTAAGGAATGAGTGTGGGAGAAACATTAGCCTAAAGTAAAACTCCGTGCTTTGAACACTTGGTTCCGTATCAGTTATCTCGTGCTGTGTAACACACAGCCTCAAACCTTCACGACTTAGAAACACCCGCCACTTCATTTGCTTACAAATTGCTCAGCAATTTGAGGTGGGCTTTTTGGGCCGGGAAGATAAATGGGAAGATAAATGTTCCACGCATGCCTAGGCTCAAAAATTTCATTTCTTTTGTAACCTTTCTCAGGTAATCCAAGCAAACTGGAGAGCAAAAGAATAGACCAGGAACTTGTGAAAACACCGCATCCACCCTAGCCGAGTGGCAAAGCCCAAGATGACTGGGCTGCTCAAAAGGCAGACAGAACATGAGTCCACATGGGATCAAGAGGATAGGGGTTTAAAAAAAAAAGAAGAAAATGAAAGAAAAGAAAGAAACCAAAATGTTGTCAGACACTTTGGAGCAATTAAGAGAAAAAAATATTTACATGACAGCACGGATGAAAAAATTAAAGAAAATAATGTTCTGCATCGTAACAATGTAAATCATATTAATGACAGTGATGTAAATATTGACTACTGATTTGGGAAATCGTTGGCAGTGGGGGGATGTGTCAGATAAGCCTCATTTACCAAACATCAGGTGAATAGATGTATAAGGAAAACCCGTGACAATCATAGGATGATTATGGAGCAAAATGCCAGAAGACAGCAGCCGAAGAGTTGGAAAGGTTGCTTCTGGAAAACCAGACAGAAGTATGGGGAGGGATGGGATAAATGACAATGGCAATTTGTAAGCTCTACATAACTATTAGAGTTTCAGCCTTGACAAAATTAATGTCAAAACCTTTTTAGAACAATGCCTATTTCTGCATCCTAGGTTGGGGCTAGAAAGGGAGCCTCTCCTTAGAGGACAGTTTCCAAAGTGCTAAGTGCTCTTTGCATATTGTCCCCTGGCTGTTTCCTAGGGGCCCCAAGTCCATTTGGAAATGAGTCACAAGACGAACGTCCACCTCATCCTGATAATGAACCAGAGGTCAGTTCTGGCCTCCGGGTCTTGGGTTGATAGCTTTTCTGACTTGGGCAGTTCACTGTGGAAATACGTAAAGGAGAAAAATGCACACAAGCTTCGTAAGTATGTCCCGGACAGCTGCCAGGCCTGTCAAGGGCCCTATAGCTTGAGGCATGATCATGTACCAAGCACTTACAGTAAACCACCCCTGGGCTGAATAGTTACATATATTACCTAGTTTCCATCATCTTCAGAAGCACGTATTACTGTCCCATGGTCCAGATGAGGAAATGGATCCTGAGGAAGGTTAACAGTGTTGCTAGTCAATGACATAGCCAGGAGTGGGACCCAGCCCTCCATGCAATTCCAACCCTGAGTTTATCATCACCCTCCAGAGCAAACTCAGCCCTCCGCACCTGCTTCTGCTGGGCTAGAGAGGCGCTACCAAATATATTGTCCTTCTGCACACATTTCTTAATTTAAACCGACTCTTCCCTAACACTGGCCGGCGTGGCGTGGTGGGCATGGCCAGCTTCCTGAGCGTGCAGTCACACAGGACCTCATGCCGAGAGGGACCTCATCCTTGGCTGAAATGCTTGGCCATCAGCATCCTGAAAATCTGAATCTTTTAGTCTTGTCAGTGAAGTCCAATGGGACAACAGAGCATGTGAGCAGAATGGGCAATCCGTGGGCCCACAGTCCCTTGCCACCCCACTCACACGGAGCATTGGCAATGCCCCCTGAGTACTGTGTTCAAGTGGACCCACAAGCCTCAGTGCAGCAAGACCCAAAGCCAAAGTACAGGTGCGTGACGTCTACAACTGAGTACGTCGGGGTACTGACAGCCCCAGCAGGACATGCTTCCCATTCAAACCAGAACTTTCTTTGAGCTCCACAAAAGGAATGACTGAGGAACCCTATCTCACCCCTTTTCACTCGTGTTACCTCTGTTAGCCACTCACCAAAGCTGGAACGATGACATAGAAGGAAAGGTCAGCCCCTCGTGCCTCTTCATGTCCTTACTCATCAGTAAGGTAGGGTACGAATAGAACGCGCACACATCAAGAGAAATAAAAACTGAGTTTTGTGCAGCATTTCTGCTCTTCTGGCAGGCACAAAATACACGTATGAGCTACAAAATGAGCTGTGTAATTTCAGCAATCCCATGTGTGAGTTGGAAGCTCTTAAGTTTACATTTAAAGTTTGCATTGCGCGGGGCGCCTGGGTGGCACAGCGGTTGAGCGCCTGCCTTCGGCTAAGGGCGTGATCCCGGAGTTGTGGGATCGAGTCCCACATCAGGCTCCTCGGCTGGGAGCCTGCTTCTTCCTCTCCCACTCCCCCTGCTTGTGTTCCCTCTCTCGCTGGCTGTCTCTATCTCTGTCAAATAAATAAATAAAATCTTTAAAAAAAAAAATAAAAAATAAAGTTTGCATTGCGCAATAGAAAGATGAACCATAAAATGTATGCTAATTTAAATTTAAATCTTACTTAGAATAGCACTACCCAGCAACATTTGAAAAGCCCTAAGTCAAGAGAGAGACCACGGAAGGAAGGACAGCTTCATGTTTAGTGTCTATGGCACTTTCTCTCTGCTTCCTGAACGAGGGGCCCTGCAAATGATGCAGCTGACCCTGGTGATAGAGAAGTAGGTCGTGATGCTAACTGAGAAGAGACCCCACGTTTTTAGGAAACAGACCCAGGGAGCCCCGATTTCTCTGTAATGGAAAGCAACACTCCTTTGGGGTTTGATTGTCTTTTATTTCTCCCTTCCCACAACCAGTAAAAAAAAAATACAATCAACACGGGTACAAGGATCCAATGGAAAAAATTGGTGTGCAAAGAGGGCCACAGCCCTGCCCAGGCTTCACTGACATATTTACAGGGTGTGTGGCCCGGGTGTGGCTATAGAGGCACATCGAAAAGGCGGTATTACAAAATATACAAAGGGGCTTTCTTTATATTTCATAGTAGAACCCGGCCTCATTTCCAAATGAGAGCACCACAAAACACAAATCACACTACTCCTTACCATATAACTTATGAAAAATGCTGTACAGACGTGTGACTATAAATAGTGTATAAATGGCTGTTAGGGAGTTGGTATCTACAGGGGTTAAGAGTCAAAGGAGGGCTCAGTTTGGCATCCCAACCTGCTAAGGTGACACACAAGCCAGGATGGGGGAGAACAGGGTCTTGAGTGTGGCTGCACTGAACCCCTCCCCCAGACTCCGCTGAGGCTCCCACCCTCTCCCGGGGCAGACTAGGATGGTTCAGGGTGCGAAGCAGTGCAGGGGTGCAGGGAGGAGGTGTCAAGACAGCAGGCGGCTCTAGAAGGCACAGAGAGAGCATCAGAGGGCAAGGAGCAGCACAGCCCTTGGACTGGCAGCCACACACGGACCCCTACTGCTACTTGATGATCACCATTCTGGGGGCAGTCTGGCCATGTCCGGTTTCTGCCCTTTGAGAAAAGGTTGAATCTCCAAAGGCATGGAGAGGGCCGGAAATCGGAGCTTACTTATCTACGGGAATGTGGGAGAATGTTTGGAAAGTTTCTGGCTTGGATGGATGAATGGAAGCTGTCCACCAAAAAACACAACCCAGACATCTACCTTGCACAGAGAGTGGGGTAGCAGACAAGCTACAATTGTCCCCTGGCTTTCCCGGGGCTCAAGGTGGCAGTGGGGGGGGGGAGGCTCAGAGTGGCTGCATATCTTATTCCAAAAGACTCCAGGAGGATGATTTTCTCTGACCAAGAGGGCAGCACTAGGCTCTAGCCACAGTGGTCAATCCGGCTTCTAGATCAGCCAAGTCAAGAAGAGCCCAGGCCCTTTCAGCAGATTAACCCTCTCCACCCCCAGCACTCCCCATTCCCTAGCTCTCATCTTCCAACTGTCCAGCTCAGGACCAGGACCGCTCGCGTCTCAGAAAGATGGAGCCAACCGGTGAGCCGAAGGGCACCCTGAACCTGTCTTGGTAGCTCAGACGCGGCTCCCGCCCTGAAAACTTGGGCAAGGACACAGCTGGAAGCTTAGATGAGCCACACCTGCCCAGGTGAGGACAGCCAACAAGGGACTTGGGGAGCTCTGGCAAGGGGGGAAAGGCCCACCCCTGTGGTCCTCACCAAGTCTCCCAACAATTACACTATTTCCCCCGAATGGGTCTGGTCTGGGGCAAGGACTCCTCAGGGCAGCTGCTCTTGGTTGGAGAAATCTTTGGTAAAAGAGAGGTCTGAGTGTTCTCACCATCACATACACACTTCACACGTGCATCTTTGAGAACCTTTCATTAATCCCTCCCTTGGGGCTTTCTTTGGGAGAGGACAGCTGGAGTCTGAAAACAGGTCCTGTGGAGCAACCCAGCTGGGGCAGGGATGGGCAGTGTGATCATCTCTAGCCATTGTCTTTCCCGCTCTTCCAGGACTGCCCAGCACCCTCCCGCCCGGGAGCCCGGGAGCCCGCACTGCGATAAGCTACTGGGAGGGCTGATACACCGGGCCAAGGGCAATGAAAGTGGGGGGCTGATGTGAACACCCTTTCTCAGGATGGAACGGCTCCCTGCCAGGCAGAGAAAGGCCCGGGGAGCCCCGGTGGGCTGGGCCCCCCCCACCCCGCCTCTGGGAGGCCCCTA
This sequence comes from Ailuropoda melanoleuca, assembly GCF_002007445.2. NCBI lineage: Eukaryota > Metazoa > Chordata > Mammalia > Carnivora > Ursidae > Ailuropoda > Ailuropoda melanoleuca. Next base: position 90,612,284 of record NC_048228.1, read on the forward strand.
CAAGGCTGTGCTGCTAGAGGTGCTCTTTGTGCCCGGGGCCTCCCCCTGAGACTGAGGGGGCCCGTCCTGGGCCTCTTGGCTCATGGCCACATTATCAAAGGCCTCGGGGGCCTTGATGGGCAGCTCAGGCTCCTGCTCCAGGTCCTGGCAGCAGCGGCTGCAGCGGCAGCACGAGGGACAGCCGCAGAGCAGGCAGCAGGTGCGGCAGCACAGACGGCAGCACAGGCAGCAGCGGTTCTGGCAGCAGCCGGACAGCAGCGAGATCAGGTCGTCCCAGGGCTTCAGCGAGTGCATCCACAGCGGCAGGAAGTTCCAGGTCTGCAGCTTCCCCGGCAGGATGCGTGAGCAGCGCGACTGCAGGATGTTGAGGACCACCACCACAAGGATCAGGAAGATGATGGGCACTCCCACGCCCACCAGCACCGGCCAGCCGGCCAGCGAGAGGCCGAACACGGCCAGCGGGATCAGGAAGAAGAAGAACAACAGGTAGAAGATGGCGAACCAGCGGTACTCGGCCGAGATGGTGCCCAGTCCCTTAGCCAGGCGGATGGGCAGGCGGGTGAAGGGGATCGGGTACCAGAGAATGATGCCCGAGATGTTGAAGAAGAAGTGGCACAGGGCGATCTGAAACGCAAGAGCAGGGACAGGTGAGTGGGTCTGGTGCCTGGGGGAGTCGGGAGACTGAAGGGTGGTCTAGCAGGCGTCCTGAGCAGGGCAGGGGTCTTCCTGGTCTTCACAGCGCAGCTCAGAATGGGGCGGCCTTACCTGAGGACCTTGTGTGTGTGTGTGTGTGTGTGTGTGTGTGTGTGTGTGTAGGGAGGGGGAGGGCGAGGGAGGCCACCAGATCAATCACAGCTAGGTCTGCCTGATGTCCTTCAGGCAAAAATCTAACAAGGAACTTCATGAATATGCCTGCTGCCCCCCAGGGTCTGACCCTGCTGCTTCCTTCCTTCTGGCTGAACAGCTCAGAGCTGGTGGGGCCGAAGGCGAGGCCTGCCTGCGCGGGCTCTCTTGGCTCCACGGCCCCATTCTAGGCAGGGGAGAGGGTTACAGTCCATACAAAATAACGGCACCCACCGCACAACTTTGCGCTCACTCTGTGCGAGGCAACTGTTCGCGGCACGTGATGTGGATTACTTCAATCCTCCCAACACCCCTCCGAGCTGCTGGCCCTCACGATCCCACGTGACCTTGGAGGTGACTGAGCCAACTGAGGAAGAGGCGAGGCTCTCTGCCCAAAGTCACACAGGTAGGAGATAGAGGTGGGATTCAAACCCAAGCAGCCTGGCTCCAGAGGCCATGCACTTTGCCCCCTCCCCGTGTGCCCACTAGGTGCCAGGCATCATGCGAGGGGCTCGGGACCAGCCTGTCCAATCCGTTAGCCACTAGCCACGTGGGGCAGCCGAGCACGTGACATGTGGCTAGCCCACACTGAGACGTGCTGCAAATGTAGGACACACCCTTCATTTCCAAGACGTGGTCCAAAACGGTCAAACATCTCACCGGATTTTAAATCAATTAATGGCGAAATGAGTTAATGAGTTTAATCAGATACACTATTAAAACTCATCTCCCTGTCTTAGTTTTTTTAAATTTGGCTACTAAAATGGATGGCTCAAATGTATATTCTACACTCAGATTTCTGTCCAGAGTCTCATCCTGAGAATAGTCCTAATGAGATATGGCTCCCAGGTTTCCAATAAGGGAAATGATGCTCCAGGTTACGTCACTTGTCTAAGGTCACTTGCGTGGAAAGGCAGGACAAGAATGCAAATGCCACAGGTCTTCTTGCCTGAGTAACCGAGTTGATCCAGGGAGGTCCCTGATTCTTCTAAATTCTAAGCATAGAGCACAAGTGACCTCCCATGTCCAGGCAGAGTTCCCCAAGAGGGGAGCCAGGAGATGAGAAGTGCCATTTATGCTTCTTAAAACCTCTCCCCCCACCCTCCCCCCACCCCAACAAGTAGTGGCCATCACTGCCAGTGATGGGCGTGGTCTCACAGTTTTGAACATAGAGAAAAGCCTGGCTCCTTTCAAAACCATCTGCTTGCAAGACCACGAATGAGGCGGTAGCCCAGCAGAGCCCCCAGCCCACCCAGCCTTTCCTAACCTGCAGCGAGCTCCTCAGGGCATTGCCAGGGCTGGCCAGCGCAGCCAGGATGGCGGTGGTGGTGGTGCCGATGTTGGAGCCCAGCGTGAGTGGATATGCCCTCTCGATGGTGATCACACCAATACCTGGCAGGAAAATACAGAATCGATAGTATCAGCCCCAGGGGATGATGGGAGATGGTAATGGCAACAACACAGGGAAGCCAGGGAGAAACTCACCGATCAGTGGGGTCATAGCAGATGTGAACACGGAGCTGCTCTGCACGATGAAGGTCATGCCTGCACCCACGAGGATGGCCAGGTAGCCAGTCACCCATGCAAAGGGAAAGGGAAAATCTAGGAGACAGAAGGAAACGAGATCTGTCATAGGCCTTCTATCCTCCAAAGGGCGGGAGCCCAGCAGGGACCTCCAGAGTTCCTGGGGGGGCATGGGCTGGGCTAGACAGGCTGTACAGTAGCCTCCCCACCCCACGCCATGGTCAGAAATTACCAATTGGATTTTTATAATCCTTTCACCTTGCATATGCAGATGTGGAGCCAAGAACACACTGAACTGATGTTCAGAAGCAGAAAGGCTAAACACACGGGTCATGGGCTGAATGTTTCCCCAAAATTCCTAGTGCTGTAACCCTAACCCCCAGTGTGATCGTATTAGGAAGCGGAGCCTTTGGAGGCTAATTAGTTCATGAGGGTGGAGTCCTCATGAACGGATTAGTGCCCTTATGGAACAGAGATCGTGCTTCCTTTCTAGTGCTTCCTTTCTACTCGTTTCACAGGAGGACACAGTGAAGAGGCGGGGGCCGTCTGTCAACAAGGAAGTGGGACCTCACCGGAAGTTGACCGTGCTGGCACCCCAAGGCCAGACTTCCCAGCCCCCAGGACTGTGAGAAGTAGGGTTCTGTTGTTCAAGCTACCCAGCCTGCAATAATCTGTTAGAGTCTCAGAACTAAGAGGCCACCCAAATAAGCACCTTCCTCCCACAAAGCACTTGGAGCACTGGGACCTCTGATCTCCTGCCTGGCCTCGTCTCCCAATGCCATAGATCCAACCTTTGTGAAGGAGCAGGGAGGCAGGGTGGCAGCTTAAAGTCCTATACACGGAGCTCTTGGTACCACCCACACGGGATCAGGTCCTGCATACCCAGCAGGTGCCGAGTCACCCAGCTCAACCACATGGCAACCTTGGGACGAGCCTGGGAGGCAGATATCCTTGGCCCCATTTCACTGAGGTTTCATGGGGAGGCGAGGTCCTTGGGCTTGGCACGCTCCCATTGGCCAGGGTGCCCTACTCATCAGGAGCTTTTCCTGGCCAGTGGGGTTGCATTGGCTGCCTCCAGATGCCGAGATATTATCCAGAACCACGTTTTCTTCCCAAGAGTTGAAGGGAAGTGGGGAGCAGTGTGGGCATCCGTTACCCTTTTCCTAAGGAGTCCTGACAGACCCTGAAAGTCCTAAACCTGCCGGAAGGAAGGCCTATGTCACAGATCTCTGGATTTGAACTGGCTCTTCCTTAGGACCTTTCAAATGTGACAGAAGCTTGTGCCTACTTCCCAGGAAACTACCCAAGACACCAAGGAAGATTAAGGGCAAATGGCATCTTAACTTCTTCAGCTTATCAGATCCAAGAGAGAAACTCCATGCAGAGGCCATTACTAGGTAAAAATCCCCTGGGAGAGGCCACAGTGATGCCATGCCCTAGGAAGCCCAGAATTCACAGGGGGGGGGTGTCAGAGTGCCTACCAGTGTTGATAGTCTTCTTGATGACAACAGCTACCTGTCCCCGGAGCACGGAGCCAAGGAGCTTCACAATCATGATCAGGCAGCCGCAGAGGACCAGCAGGGAGACTAACAGCAGGATGACGCCAACAGCGACATCCGGGAGGTTCGAATTCACAAAGATGTGCTGGCCTGAAAAAGCCACGGAAAGCCCTTGTTAGGAGCACCATGGGGCTTGACCTATGGCTTGGTTGTCTGCTTGACCTACGGCAAGCCAGAATAAAGACACTTCCCAGCCTTCCTTTGCAGCTAAGTGTGACCCTGAGGCTCTGTTCTGGCCAGTGGGACCTCATGAGGCTAGAATGTGAAGTGAAATCCTTGCAGTGACAGAGCTAGTCGGGGGCTTTCTTCTGCCTCTAAACCCCAGGCTGTGTTTTACTCACGAAACCGAGGATACTTACAACGAAGCATTTGAGGAGCAGAGTGGGGTAGGATGGGCAAGTCAGAGTAAGGTCAACCACACGTGAAATACTTACTGCTCAGAATGAATCTGGATGGTGTGGAGGGGAGGGAGAGCAGCAGAAATACACACAGGGGTGTATAAGGCAAGATTAGAAGAGTTAAAGATGTCGGGGCCGAGATTCCTGGGGCAACAGTCTAGCTTCTTCAAGAACTGGAGCATGATGTAGGCTCACTGCCTTGATCAGTGCGAGGGCTCCAGGGCCTTGAATGGGGCCTGCTGGAGAGCTGGGACTCATGACTTTAGGGGGAACGCAGCTGTTCTGCTGTGTGGGCCCCACATCTCCTGTAAATCTGGCTGGCATCTTCCTTGAGCCCAAGGGAAACCAAACCAAATGGAGGGAGCACTCTGGAATCTACTGATGAGTTCTGGTGCATTATGGAACCACCAGAGGAACTGGGCTTCAAGTCCTAGTTCCGCCCCACACTGAGGGACCTCGGACCTGTCCCTGAGCCTTAGTTTCACTGCTGTGAAAGTGCATAGTTCGTGACTTGGTATAGTGCTGCTGCTCAGTGAACCCTTAGCGCACTGCTTTCCTTCACTTACGGGGCTTCGCACAGATAAAGAACACCGTCAGCACCCCCCGGACAGCCCATCCCCAAGGCTGATGCTCTACTGAGTTCCACTCACATTTGGCAATGTTCTCCTTGAAGGTCATGTTCTTAGTAGTCCAGACGCTCAAACCATCCGACCAACAAAGGGAAGACGAGGTGCAGTTCTCAGGCGAAGGGACAGTGACATTCATTTGAGTCTGGATGACAAACATTGGGAAATGGTATATATAGTCCCCAATACTCACTTTTTGTGGGGACTGGCACACAATGCGGCAAGTAGGAGGGAGGCACACATCAATGTGTGTGTGTGTACATGTGAGGCGCTGTTTCCACAGGTCCCTCCACATATGGGAACACAGGTGGCCAAAGGTAAGCCGGGAGACAAGAAAATAACAAGCCAGGAATAATGTATCCACAGTGCAGGGTGGGGCAATATGGCCTGGGTCAGTCCTACTGCGTTGTCTGTCCACCCAGCATTCAAAGACTTGTTTCCTTAAGGATTCTCACGGGCCAATTTTGACTTCCTCTATTTGCCCACACTGAATTAAATGTTTAGCTTAAAGCACAGATGCAAGAGTTTGCCCACCCAGCAACCTTCTTAGAAACTTACCACGCTGGTAAAAGTCTTGCACCAAATCTTGATCAGACTCTTGTTTTTGGCTGCTTCATCATTCATCGCGATTTGGTTGAGAACTTTCTTATCCAGCTGCGGAAGACAACAGAGCGTCAGCACGTCCTCAGCACTGAGAAGGGACAGACTAGTAGGAGGTTCTAATCAAGGGCCTTCAACAGCATAAGCCCGACAGACAGCCCCAGCAAGGCTGAGTCAGGACTCACTCCATCTGCACCCCCGGGATGGAGCACCGCACCTGGACATTGGCAGGTGCTTGACAAAGAAATGAATGACCGTATAAACAACGGGCTGGTAGCCAGGAAGCATGAGTAGATGGCCCTCGGATGATGACAGCAAAACCCAGAAGGCAAGGGTGATAAAGGGCAAAGTCTAAACTGACCCATTTTCCAAGGCAACCACCACGAAACCTTTTAAAATTTCAATGATATTTCAATGACCCTAGGGAGCAGAGGAGTGAGATGAGATGGAAGGGAAGGACAGGAATCTTCCTCTTTGGCTAGCAGCAGGATAGTACTTTATCCTGTGAGTCCACAGGTGCTGAGGTCAGTAGGGGGAGTAAAATGGCTCCAAGCATCCAATGGAGTCTGAGTCTTGAGAAGCACTTGTCACCCCTCCCCGCCCCCATTCCCACCCCAATAAAGATGACACGTGTTGAAGTCAAGGAAACCAAAAAGGCCAGTTCCTCTGTCAGGTGTCCCTGAAGTCTTGCCTCCCGTGGCCTGCCTTCAGAGGCAACCAAAGAGCAGTGTTTATAGACCCTCATCCTCCTTTGCTGTCTCTGCCCAGTTGGGACGGGTAGGGGGATGGGGGGAGGGGGGAGGGGGAAGTTAGTTGCTTCAGAGGACCGAAGAAAGCTGGGTTACCTGGATTATGAGCTTCGTGAAGGGGTCTGTGATGACTTTCAGAAGTGCTGGGGCATCTTCTCCATTCTTGAAGTGAAAGGTCTCCACCACCACATCGGTCAGGATCTCCAGGTAATGGGTGGCCGCCTCCAGGGGCAAGAGCACCAACACGGAGAGCCAGTTGAAGAAGTCATGGACAGTAGCTCCTGCAAAAGCCCTGTAAGGGTCCCGCCCCAAGCCAACCGTGGGATTAGTCAACAAGCAAGTGGGCACCAGTCTAGGCAGGTCATGGGTGGCACTGTCTGCGCAGGGGGGGCGGGTCACCTATCTATGCCCACATTTACATTCTCACAGCAATCCCCACGTGGGTGGTGTCAATATCCCCATTTGGCAGATGAGGAAAGTGAGGGCCAGCAAGCACAGGGGACTAGAAGACCACTGCCTGGGTGCTGAGTCCAGGACCGTTCATCTCCCACTCCCAGCAGAGCCTTTCCCACCAAGCCAGACAGCACTCAGTTCTCTCCATTGGGGCAAAGGGGGCAGACAGGTTATGGCTGTGACATGAGCTCAGTGGCCACCGTTTGGAAGTGCTGCACTGAGACAACTTTTGAATCACACCCACTGAAGACAATCTTCCTTTGGAAAGGTAGGGGCTGGTAGTACGACAGTAACCAAAGCCCTCAACTGAATTCTTAACTTCGTTAAGCTCCTGACACTCTGATGAAACATTCGAATGGCCTGCACAGAAAAACAAGGCCAATATACACCAAAATTTCTATCTGAGAAGGTTTGCACATTCCCCTAAATTCCATCCTATCTCCAGACTAAGAAATGAGCTTTTTCTTTTCCTCGCTAAAAGTTTGCCTTTAAAACACATCTGCATATTGGGGCGCCTGGATGGCTTAGTTGGTGAAGCGTCTGCCTTCGGCTCAGGTCATGATCCCAGGGTCCTGGGATCAGATCGAGCACCACGGATCTGAGCAAGGAGCCTGCTTCTCCTTCTCCCTCTGCCCCTCCGCCACCCAACCCCCCCACACACTCATGCTCTCTCTCTCTCAAATAAATAAAATCTTTTCTAAAAAACCAAAACACCCAAAACCAAAAAGGGACACGAACACACACAAGCTAATGAACATATGCGGGAAATGCTTAACTTCACTAGTAAAACGTATTTAAAATTTACCTGTAAGTACAAATCTTTACCTACCCTATCAGCTAATATTTTTAAAAGTAACTTATTCTTCCTAGAGAAGGTGATTTAAGACTTCTTCATAAAGTGATATAAAGGGATATAAATATTTGTTAGTAGTTTGGCAAAATGCTTTAAAAGCCTTATTATAGGTGTCAGATAGTCATTTTTCTAGAAACCTACACAGGTATTCCAAACCACCAGGAAAGAATGATGCACATCTCTAAAGATGTTACTGAAAGCAATCTATTTAAATAATGCAAACGAGGGGTGGGCTAGTTCAATTATATTCCTAGGTGCAGGTACTTTCATAGATCGTGTTTATATTTGGCAAGTTTATACTTCATATGTAGCAGTGAAAAGAGCCCAGAATCTGGAAGAAAACCTAGACTGAGTCCCAGCCATGCCCCTTACAGAAGTTATTTAACCTCTTTGTGTTTCTGTATTAATGAAATGGGGCAAAGCTGTTCAGCTTCTTGGAAAGTTCCAATCAGCAGCCCCCCTGGATAATGTGTATCATTACTGTGACCCTCGGGACATTTCATCAGGGACCAGAGAAGAGTAGCCATGTCTGCACAGACATGAGCAGCTCTGAGGACCTCTGTCGCCTGCCAGTTCACCAACGGAAGAGGAATGACGATTGCCACCCACCCAGCCAGCCTGCTTAATGCTGTCTGCCCCACCCATGTGATGACTGCGTCTCGTGGACCAGCCTCTTCTCTGTTTTATGAACTTCTGGAACAAGCCCATCAGTTAGAAGGCAGGCTGAGAATGTGCTTCATCTTCCCATTGACCTTTTGGAAGGAAAGGGTTCCCTTTGCCTGTTTCAACCCACCCCCTTTTTCAGATCTTCTGCAACCACAAAAACTACCTTTTGCCTTTTATTGGCATGCAAGTGAAGAACAAAGGGAAGGTGGCAGGGGTTGAGCTCAGCCAAAGAGGAAGCTTTAGGAGCTTATAATTATTTCTGACTAAGCGGGATAGTAAATCCTACCCTAACTGGCCTTGTTTTAACCACACACACCAACACGGCAGGGAAGCTTCTAGCTAGGGCTTGTATTTGGGGAGCTCTGATTGCATGCCAAGTACCTTGCTAAGCATTTATCTGTAGGACTGGGTTTAGTCCTATGGACAACAGGGGTGACAGCCAATTATCCTGGCTATGCACACCAGGGGGCTGAGCTTCAACTGGTAAGTATATGACGCCAACCCCCAGCCGTACTTCACTACGCTATGTCTAAGAGCTCGAGGAATGGCCAGCATGTTCTCATCGGCGAGTTAAAGGTTGTTATGACAACCTGGCCCAGCAAAGGCTGATTCTGAGCCTCTTACCTTCTGAACTCATTCCGGTCTCCCACCTGCATGAGCGCCACGATGGTGTTGGTGATGGAGGTCCCAATGTTGGCCCCCATGATAATGGGGATGGCAGCACGCACAGTCAGCACTGGGGGGCGGAAGAGAGAAAGTCAGTGAGTTAGCAAGCTTAGGAAGGCAGCCTGGCCATGTACCCGATGTGGCCCAAGGCAGGCTGACCTCACTCAAGCTGGTAATTGCCATAGCAGCCTTTCCTAGCCATTTTGGGGCTGGCACCAGGCTATGAATCTGACGCAAGCTCGGACAGCTCATCACAGAAATATGCACGGGTACCAAAAAACATTTCCAACACGTAATTTCAGGGACTCCGCAGACTCCCTGAAGAAGCCCTTCTGTGGACCCCAGTTTAAAAGTGCCTTTCTAAATTTCTCTGTCCCTATTACAGATGCAAGGTCAGCTTATGAGAGAACAGGGAACAATGTTTACGGGCCTGTGTATTTATTCCTGCAAATTTCTTTTTCTAACACAATCAGCACACTGCCACAATGTTCAAACATATGAAAGTAAAGTTGTATTTTAAGATTGTATTTATTTTAGACATAGAGTGTGTGAGTGGGGGGAGAAGCAGAGGGACAGGGACGAGCAAACCCTGCACTGAGCACAGAGCCCAACATGGGGCTCCACCCCACCACCTCAGCCAAAATCAAGAGTCAGACACTTAACTGACAGAGCCATCTAGTGCCCCCAAAGCAATTTTGAATACCTTTCTCTAATTTAGCCCAGAAACGTTCTATTTAATTTTGCTAAAATCACTGGTTTGGGCCAAAAATTAACCTGTTCAAATTGTGCCCAACTCCCCGCCCGAGTTTCCTGTCCCAACTTAGCCAGAGCAAACTATCAGCAGGTTCAAGTTTGGAATGCCAGCTTCCCAAGCTCAGTTGTCCCCAAGCCAATTTATGTTGGGGATTATAAGTCTTTATTCTTAGCACTGACCAATGACGGTAATGTTCTCATTGACATAGCCCAATATGGCAGCCACTGGCCATGTGTTACTATCGATCCCCTAAAATATAGTTAGGCAACCTGGCAACTAATTTTTTATATTTTAAATTAAAATAAATTAAATTTAAACAAAATCAAATAGCCATATGTGGCTAGTGGCTGCTGGAGTGGACAACACAGTTCCAGAGAATTCGGAGCCGAGTCTTCAAGCCTTGGCTACTATTTTCACACACAGCCCAGGAGGCTGCCTGGGATGAGGCAGGACATGTTATCATTGCACAAGACAGGAAGACACCGGTGACCAGCCTGGCCATATTCAGAGTAAATCCCAGGCTCCCTAGCTGGACAGGGAAATGCATGCAGTGTGTCTGGGCCCACAGGCTTCTGGACTCACGTGAGGAGGCCACCATGCTGACGACGATGGACGTGGAGGTACTGGAGCTCTGTACCAGGACAGTCACCAGCACTCCAATCACCATCCCCGCCATGGGGTTGGACATAATGGAGTTGTTGCTGAAGAACTGTCCAGCCACCTTTCCTGAAAAAAGCAAGTGCATAGCCACAAGGACGTTAGGTGGGCAATGGATACACCGTCTCTTGCCACGGCCAGCAGCTGGGGCAGGTGGCGAGGCCAGCCTCCAGCTAGGCTCGTACCTATGGAATCTTCCATGTGCTTCCTCCCGGAGCTGCCCTGGTGTCATGTCTCCACTCTGTGACCTAGCTCCCCACGTACCCCTCCACCCTCATTCCTCATCCCTTCACCCCACATCCTCCCATACTTCTGCCATTTCTTCCAGCAGCAAGGCCCCCTCCAGCCTTCTCTGGTCAACAACATGGCCTCCATTCTACTTGGCCCAATGGGTGTCAGTCTCCTGATGCCTTAATTCAGGTCTCTGGGATGTATTCCTATTCCGAAGATATATCCCCCAGGAATGGACATTCTCATTCTTCTCCATCCACCTTACCCAACCCCCATTCTCCAGCCCCAGCCTAGCCTCCAATGCCTAAGACCATCAATCCATTCCCCAACCCATTTATTGAAGACTGAGGCCCAGAGGGTGGAGGCCACTTGTCAGGTACTTAGAGAGTGAACCCCTTGCTGACTGCCTTGGACCAGGGGGACTGGGAGTGGCACCCAGGAGGTCGGTCTGTCCCTCATTCACCCCCCAAGTGCTCCCTCCCCCAATTCTCCCAGGTCACAAAGACGAGTTCTCAAGAAAGGCACCAAGGGGTATAGAAGTCCATGGTCTTGCGTGTCACTGGGATCTTAGTTTGGACCCCACTACGCCAGCTCTAGGCTGTGAAAGGGCTGGGCAGTATGACCTCTTTCAGCCTCACATGCTCTTTGTAAGCGAGAAGCTTTTGGGAAGGAATGTGCGGGACCCCAGGAGGCATTCAAAGTGCTGGCTAGCAATGTCGTCACCCATCAGGGGAACACAGGCGACCACGCACACGCAGATCTCACTCCTGCGCCCCGCCCGCCCTGCACAGCCACTCTAGAGCCTGGAAGATGTTTAGTAACCGCTAAGGATGAAGATCCAGCCATGGGACCCTGTCCTTCTCCAAGGAAGGCCCAGCCCCGACTTCCCACAACTGCTTTGGCCTGAGAGTGCTCCTAGTGAATGATCTCTTCAGGTGGGAGGCCCAGGACAGCAGGGATCCCTGACACAAGTCCTTCTGTCAGACAGCTTCCTGTGCAGGCTCAGTGGACAAACACAGGAGGCCGACAGCTTGGAATAGGCTCCATCCCTGGCTGCTGGCCTGAGCTACCTCGGCCGGTCCCAGCCCCTTTCCAGACCTCAGTCTTCCCTTCTGTAAAATGGGGGCATGACTTCACAAGAAGTGAGGTGACTTCCCATCCTGAAACAGGCCGAGAGGCTACAACTGGAGACGGCTTGCTGAGTTGTGACCACGTGAACCAAATACCACGAAAACCCCCAACCCCAGATCTCTGTGGCTTTCCTCCGTACCTCCAACCAGCTGGAAGGCACTGCTGAGGACATCCAAGGAGCACACGAAGAAGTAGAGAAATCCCAGCAGCAAAATGAACTTCCCGATTCCTTGGAAGACACAGAGAATCTTCCCCTGGGTGTCTCTCTCTGGGGTAGGGGAAAAGGGACGAAGGCTGTTAGTGCCTGAAACTCAGAAGTTCAGCAATGAGCTCAGAACCCCCCTCCTCCACCCCCCATGCCTCGTCCAGGAGGCCATAAGCAAGGCCTAGACATGGCATACAACCATGACTGCAGCTTTCAAAGCAATTACCACCATAGTCCATTTAGCTGAGGCCTGTGGTGAGTGTCTCTAAAGGATTAGCTTCGGGGAGGAGGGTTCAGTGGAGTCTGGGGCACCGACAGGCAAACCAGACTCCATGCTTAGCCAAACCAGTGTTGCTGGGGGAGGCAGTTAAGGGCACCTGCTAAGTGTGGGGTCAGAGATAATGGCTCTCCTAAGCACCTTCAGAACAGCACAGAATACTTTCTAGAACGTGGCTGCAAGGTAGCAATCACAGCCTCCGTTTGCAGAGGGCTTGGGCGCTCACACGTCCTGGAATGCTGTGTCCTTGGATGCTATTTTCTCTGCTCACTCTTACAGTGGTTCTCACCTCCTCCCTCCCAGCTGTCTGGTCTGCAGACAGACCTACACCCTGCACCCGGAAAAGAAACACAGCATTTGCTTGCACGCCTCCCCCATCCAGGAGCTCTCAGAGCGGGGGCCTCGTCTGTTCACCACTGCACCCAGAGCACAGCTCCCGAGGCCCTGTCGGCCCACAGGGGTTTAAAGGAGCAGCAGAGCACCTGGCCTGGTTAGTACCCCAATGCTGGCACATTCGCCCAAAGGAGAGAACAAAAGGTCCCCCAGTTCTCACACTGTGCTTGGACTCGAAGCCTCCAAGGCTGCCGGGAGGTATCCCTAACCAGGACCTTTGTGTGCAGGGCCTCGGAGCAATGGCAAGTAAGGACGACACTGTGGAGCCCGAGAACCCAACCCCTCACTGACGGGGGTCCCCCCTGCCCGCTTGTACCTGACCACTTGATCCCGGTGTCCCGAAGCTCGGGCAGGTCCCAGGGGTCTGCCACCTCGGCGGGCTCGTCTATCAGCGCCACGGTGGAATAGGACGGCAGAAGCTCGATCTTGGTCGCAGGCGCCCCAGTGTCAGCTACCCAAACAAGCAACGGAGGCCATGAGGAATTTGGGTCACACCTGAGTCTCCCGGGGTCCTCTCAGGAGGCCCGGCTGGGGCAGGACGGGCAGTACTTACTTTTGTTGGTCTCCTTGCCTTTCCCAGGGCTGGTGGACTGCGGACTAGTGGTCCCTTCCACATATTTACCAGGGTTGGGCTGGGCATTTTCCAGCTCGGGCCAAGGAGCCATGGTCTGTGGACAGAAAACAGAGCTTAAAGCAGCAGCCACTAAACGGCGTCACCTTCGGGGGCTATGACAGGAAGAGCCAGTGGCCGCAGAGATTCGGGAGACATGAAGGGGGTTGTGCTTGTATTCCTTCCAAGTGTGGGCTCTTGAGCGCCATATTTCCACCTCTGGGTCTCCCGCAACGGCTCGCCTCAGCTGTCACTACATCAAACCACTTCTTACAGTGTTTTTTCCAGTCTAGCCTCAAACCAGCTGACCTGATTTGGTTTCTCACTTCCTTCTGTCAGCTCTGTCTTGCCTCACCTTAGTCAGCAAGGGGATGCGAACCCATCCATTTGCATCAACTCACGGAACACCAAGTCCTCAAGTCCTCCGATGGGGCCCCCATCGGCTTATTTCTAGACTGCAGATCTCCGCTGAACCTCATCCAGCAGGCGTAACGTACACGGAGATGCTCACATAGGTCCTACCTGCTTTACCTGCTACCAAGTCTTCTGCGAGCAGTGTGACATGCTGGAGCTGGTTCGCATCCCAGTGGTGCCACTTATCAGTGGGTGTGTGTTTAAGAATGTCCTTTTTTATCTCTGAGCATAAAGGCATAAATGTCTCCCCATCTATAAAACGCGGATAGTTCTTCATACTTTGCAGGGTTATGAGATTAAGGGTGATACCTAGAAAGTGCCTGGCACCAAGCAGGCAATGAGGGCTATGCTATGTGGCCTGGATTAATGACCCTTTGTCAGAACCACATTCCTTCTAACCTTTGATAGAGACTTCCTCGTAACCCATTTTCTCAACAAAGCCTTTCTTGCTAAAATGGACAGGAACTGTGGCTCTTGACACACTTGGAAATCCACTCCTTGTGGTCCTTGTCCTTTGACACAGGTTAGACGAGTGCAGGACAAAGGACTGGAATAAACGATTCACAGAAGAGGAAGTACAAGGTGGCTAAAATACGACAAAATAAGAATTTGGCCTCATTAACAACCCAAGATATGCAAAATAGAACAGGGAGATGAGTTTCGACCATCAAATCAGCAGAAAATTATTTCTTAGGTATAATATGCTGTGCTGGAGAAGATGCAGTGAGATGAGCAGCACAATAAAGTGATTTTTTAAATACATCTCTGACCTAGTCATAGCACTTCTAAGAATTAAGAATCTAGGAATATTTTCTCCCAGAAAATCCAAAATACCTCCCTGTTCTGATCACTTCTTTGAAGAGATGTTCCCAGAATCTGGGTCTGACTTTTTTTTTTTTAAGGTTTTATTTATTCGACAGAGATAGAGACCCAGCCAGAGAGGGAACACAAGCAGGGGGAGTGGGAGAGGAAGAAGCAGGCTCATAGCGGAGGAACCTGATGTGGGGGCTCGATCCCACAACGCCGGGATCACGCCCTGAGCCGAAGGCAGACGCTTAACCGCTGTGCCACCCAGGCGCCCCTGGGTCTGACTTTTCTTAAGTGGACGTACTTCCTGCCTACCAAAATGTAAGCTCTACCCCAAAAAGAGGCTTTGTCTAGTTCAGCACCGCAGCCTGTGGGTCTGCAGCTCTGCCTGGCACACTGGCAATGCCCGAATAAATGGGGGTTGACTGAATGAATGGGATCCAGACCGAAAAGACATTGCCACACTGTCAAAGAGATGAAAAGTAAAAATAGGGAAATTGCTGTATTAACCATGGTACATCCACGTGGTATAACAGCATGCCATTAAAAAGATGACAAAGAATCAGAAAAGGAAAAAAAGAAAAAACCCAGGAAAATGCTTTAGCTAAATTCTTTGTCCCACTCACAGCATGTTCTCACAGGGTCTGGGAATGTTCCATGGGATTCAGAGGGGGTGATGGGATTGTGGGTAACTTATTTTCTTCTGTATGAAAGTCATAAGAAAGAATGTCTTGGAGGCACCGGCTTCCATGAAAACACAAACCAGACCTTCCATTTCAATTTAACAAGCATCCAGCACAGGACCTGGCACACAACAGGCCTCACGTGCTTTCCGAGGAGGACGCTGGCACCTGCCTGGCCAGCGAGAGCCTGTATTTACTGACCTGGGCTGTGCTCAACCTTGCAGCCACCCATTCGGGGAGTTATTATTCTCCCACTATACAGATGAAGAAACTGGGGCACAAGGAGGCTAAGTAACTTGCCCAAGGCCCCAGGGTGTAGAGCTGTGAACCCGGGTCAGTTTGAATCCTAAGCCTTTTCTGGCAGCTGCTCCTGGGCTGGCTGTTCTCTGCCTGGCATTCAGTTCGTTTCTAGGAGCAGGGCTGCCTCTCATGTGCGGCCTTCTGGAGTTGCTGTGCCTGACACAGGTTCGACTCCTCCCTCAGGCTCAATGAAAAGCCTTCTTAGAACTAGTGACAGTGGGGGGGGAGGCAAAGCCTGCTGCTCTCAAGGCCTCTGGACCCGGGGGCGGGGGGGCTTCCTGGGGTGTGCTGGGAGGCACCTACAAGGCTGGGCCCAGGCAGGGAGGTGTGGTGGAGCTGGGTGGTTGTGGGGGGAGGAGACCAAGGCTGGCCTGAGAGCGCCTTAAGCTCTCACTCTGCAGGTGAACTGGCTCAGATTTGGAACAGCAGAGATATGAAAAGACAGAGCCAGGCCCCCATGCTTCGGGGAGCATAGCTAAGGTGTCTACCTCTGTGATCTCCCAACATGGGGATCCTCAGCCAGTGTTTTGGGGAAAGAAATCTTGGAGCTCTTGATTTTAGCCAGGCACTGGGCTGGATTCTTTACATAGCACAGAGGTTCAGAATCACACTCCAGCTCTGCCCCAGATACACTGTGCCCCGAGCAAGTCACTCTACTGCCCTCTGCCTCGGTTTCCCCTGCAACAGTCCATAACCCGTTGGGTTCTGAGGCAGCTTCAATGAGTTCATTTCTGCAAAGTGCTTGGGACAGTAATCTGTCGGACCGACTGGTTCAGGTTCTTCCTCCCAGCAACCCTGTGAGGGGTTAGCGTTATTCCCATTTTACAAATGAGAAAACTTTGGTTTGGCACTCAGAGGGGTAGAACCACTTGGCCCAGGGCCACAGCACGACTGGAGAGTGACTCCAGAGTCCATGCCTGCCTCTCGCCTCCAGGCCTGGAACGCTCCTGGACGGGATGAGTCACGCAATCATGGCACCCAAAGTGCACCGTATCTGATGAAAGCCCCATTACTAGGCAAATGGGGAGATGCCTCCACACTGGGGCAGCAGAAGTCAGCATCCCACTTCCGCATACAGAGCTCAGGGAGGAAGCAAGAGCTCTTGTGGACTAGGTCTCAAAGCACCTGCCACTCCAGCTTCTGGCACAAAAGCATTCCACCTGCATCAAACCTCAGCCTCCTGTCGTCTCTGTCCACGGCCCCTGGCCCCTTCGAGCAGTTGGCACTTTCCCATCACCCCAAAGGTTCCCCTCTGTGAACTTGGCTGTTTGCTATTCCTGCTATCAGCCTCCCAGAACTGCAAGGTCATCTCCGACGGCCCCGCACCCAGCCAGCACGAGGATCTGACTTGAGCTGGGAGCATCGCGGCTTGTGGTCTCTGGCTCCCCGTGCCACCTCCCCAGGCTGGGCCCCAGCACCTCCTGCCTCGGCCAACACGGCAGCCTGTTTAACTGGTTTGGGCCCCAGTGTCTCTCAACCTTCCTAACGCCCAGTTGCGATTGCACGGACTCCCCATTTCTTTACTGCCCACTGCTCCCTAAATGATCTCCCTCCTCCGGTCACACTGGCCGGCATTTGGGACCCTGAATCCTCTCTGCAGGGTGCCACTCTCTGGTGGCTACCCTAGGTAGCACCCCCCTTCAGAAGGCCCTCCCCCCATCTTTCTGTCCAAGTCCTCCCTCCACCCCGGCCTGCGTCCTGCAGGCCTCTGACCACCCCCGTGCACAGGCACGCCGCGCCTGCGTGACTCACAGGGCTCTCGGCCACACAGTCACTGATTTCTAATAACTACTGTTTCGTGAGCACCAGCAAGGTTGCAGGTGCTGTGCTGGGCCTTGGCACCTTCTCTCCTGCGATCTTTATGCAAGAAAGGGGTCGTGCTCATCCCCACTTGCAAAGAGGAAAACCTGGGGTGCAAAGAGATTAAGCAACTTGTTCAAAGTCACCTGGCAAGGGAGCGACAGTTTTAAACACAGCTCTACCTGTCAGTGAGGTTGGGGCCCTTACTTACAATATCCTTGGCCACGACATACACGTATTTTCCCGGAGCACTGCTTTTACTCCCGTAACTAGGGGATGGGGAGGGTGAAGAGCGTGACTGGTGGATGATTGACACTGGAGACGGGCTATTTACATGGGGCACATTCTCAGCCTCGGCGCTTCTGACATTTGGGGCCAGATGATGCTCTGCTGGGCGAGCTGTCCTGTGTATCGTGAGATATGCAGCACCCCTGGTCTCTACTCACGACATACCCCTCACCCTTAGTTTTGACAACCTGAGAAAGGTCTCCAGACGTTGCCAAGTGTCCCTTGGGGGCTGAGAACTACCGGTCTAGAGGTTGAGAGACCAGACTTTAGACTCCAGCTGCCTGGTTTCAAAGTCTCGGTGATGCCATTTGCTGTGTGACTTTGGGCTAGCTCCTTTGCTTCTCTGTTTCCCTGTATGTCAAATTAGGATAACCTGACTGAAGGATTGTTACGCTTAAGTGTGTTATGTATTCCAAGTTCTCAGAATAGTGTGACATGCTGTGAACCCTGTGTGGTTTTCAGCTCTTACAGTAAAACAAGCAGGGACATTATAATCTAGCTCCCAAGACTTCTATGAATTCAAAAAGAAAAGACAGGATACAAAGAATTACTTTCAGCTTGCAAGGGGCTACTCTAACTACTCACAGGCCTCCAAGGGGTTCCTATATATTTGGCTCATTCTGCTGGAGGGTAGTTTGAAGGAAAAATTTGACAATTGCTGTGACCTTCTAGGACCTCTCCTTTTATCATCTTAATTCACTCTAGAATCGTTCTCCTGCCTCTTTTGCATATCTCTACAGCCTTCTCAACTGGGATTTAAGTTCTAGAGGGCAAGACCTGTATATGATGCTTCCTCTCCCGGTGCTCAGGGGACTACATACACATAGTAGGGCGCCTTACATTTGTGAATGGAGCAGTCCACCTGCAGGGTTTGCTGAAGAGACGCACTGGGTCCCTGACTAGGGGACAAATCAAGCCTACATTTTACGCATGGGTGGCTGTCCCTCCTCACCATAAGGAAGGGGGGTTGGGCGACATCTGCGGGATGGAACAGCGGCATCACAGAGGGGCCCCCTGGACATCACAGCAACCCTGCCTGGAAAACGCTCATCCGCACTTAGGTGTAAGAAGGGTGATTATTTTCCTTTTTAAATCCAGTTCAGGGACTGGATTTCTAAGTCATCAGAATAATTTCCTGGAGTGAACACCAAGTGTCCAGCAAATACAGAAACAGACACTCCCGCGGTCCAATGTCCAATCGTTTAGACCACCACAGGCAATGGGTCAAGCAGACACTCACTTGCACTTGCGCAGAGAGGAACCGGGATCATGGCAAGGGATCAACCCGCTGGCGTGTCTTGAATACAGACTGACTCTGCAAGGCCTGTGCTGGCCTCATGCTCCGCCAGGCCCTCGTTTTACTATTCCGCCAGTACCACCAAAACACAAAAGAACACTTCCATTGACTGTCTCCACGCCTCCTTCTTGGAACTCTTATCTTCCCTATTCCAGGTCCAACCATCCGCTTCACAAACACTTCCCTGATGAAGCAATGCTCTCCCCTCGAGCCAAAACTTCCTTTTCTGGTACGTTCACGTCCTCCATCATCGTTTGTTGGGGGTTCACAGCGCTGTACGCTGCCTGGTAAGCAGAGGGGTGCAGGCCCACACACCCAAGCCCTGGCCCCCAGAGGCACAGGCCACCAGGAGAGCCATCTGACCCAGCCCAGAGCGCTTGGCAACTGCAGGCCACTCCCCCCAGGCCCTCCCTGCCCCCACAGGGCTGCCTGCTCTTTCAGGACCCGGGAAGTGAGGGAAGGTAGGGCACCTGGCACCAGTCACTATCCCCAGCAGTGTGGCTACGCAGGCTCCACTCGCCCGGCCTTCCCAGGCAGCAAAACCCCAGCTCTTGGGCGGGTTGACCCTGCGGATGTGGAGGAAAGGGAGGACCTGGAGCCAACTCCCCGTGATCGGCCCTAAGGCAGGCTGTTCAGGGCCTCCTCCTGCAGGCCCCCGGAGCTGCCATGTCTGCGGATAGGATAGTGCCCCGCAGTGGGTGAGGCCCGGCTCCGCAGAGTCCTGCCACAGCGTGTGACCCTGAAACTCTCTGAGCCTCAGTTTCAACATCTCCAAAATGGGGATAACATCATCTCCCTTACTGAGCTGTTGCAGGACTGACTGATTAATGGGCATAGGTGAGGCCCTGAGCAGAGTGCCTGGCAAAGTAAACACAGAGAACTTTGTGGAATGAATTGCATCACGAACAATGCATAGCCCAAACGTCACCGTGCCCTAGACCATAAGCTCGTCAGCTCATCAGCTCTGTGCTCAGCACAGCAGTGAACGCTCCGTAAATATTTGTCCAATAAAGGAAACCAAAGCACAAGAGAAAGGCGCTAACTTTGTTTTGTGACAGGGGAATGTCCTATGTGATCCGTGACCTCATTAAATTTTACAATAATCAAGTTCTTTCCAGTTTACAAAGAGACTGAGGCACAGAGAAATTAAGAACGTCCCATGGCTACCTGCAGATGGAGTGAGGCCTGGAACCCAGGAAAGCTGGTTCCAAAGCTGGGGCCCCTTCCATAGACCTCTCAGCCAGATGCAGAGACAGAGGAAGCCTCCGGGCCCCATCAAGGCCGCTTGCCACCAAGGGGTCTCAGTCCAGGCTGAGTCCCAGGCTCCAGGGACTTGGGGGAGAGCTGGCAGGCCTCGTCCCCCTGCAGGGGTCCCTCCTGCCTACTCAAACGGCTAGAAAGGCCAGCCAAGAATGCTGTAATGACAGGCTGCTATTCCCACAAAGGCTTCTGGCATAGCATAGACCTGGATTCGACAGAGGCCAAGCCTTTTAAGAGTCTCAGCTAAGCAGGAAAAGGTGACACTGAATAAGCCGGACAGAGTCCCAACCTGAATTGAAGGCCACTCTCCCCGTGGGATGGCAGACACTGGTCTGTCTGGAACCTGCTTCTCCAGGAAGGGGCTCTGGGCATCAGCCAGGGGTCTTTGGAGCCTTTGAGGCCATCCAAAGGCTCTCTCCAAGGGCATCCTCTGATCTAGCTGTTCCCTCTCCCTACCTTCCCACAGGCACACTCCAGCACACTCTCGCTATCTGCCAGAAAAAGCAGAGGATAAAGGTATCCATTTTGGCTGTTTGGTTCTAATACCCACAAAGATTTTTTTTTTAGCGCCTAGGCATGAGGCTGGAGGCTCTGACCACAGACCTACTCCCTTGCTCCCCACCACTCATCCCAACAACAGAGCCGGCTTGTGCCAATAACCCTTTTGGCTCGACTTCCCGCATCCACATGTGTGTCCCATGCCAAGAGGAACTCTTGCTGGCCAAGGAGAGGCCACTTCTCAGACCTGGGTAGCAGGAAAATGTAGGGCACCTGGCAGTCACCCAACCCCTCCACTCTGCATTGTTTGAGCTTCTCCAACCAGGACAGGGGCTGGGGCTGCCTGTACTCAGAAAAGCAGCCGCCATCTGGAGGGGGAAGAGGCGGCGGCAGGGGCAGCGCCCTGCAGAGACAGAGACAGGCACACTGTCTCCTCCCCGGAGGCAGTGGCCTCCGCAGCACAAGGAGGAGGACCTCCGTAGGCCTGGGACGCAGGACAGCGTCTGGCACACAGCAGCCACCCAAACGATGAGCGTTGTTTCGGGAACCGCTGCAGGTCCCCTACACAAACTAACCCGTTCCATCCCACACGCACTTTATTTTCTGCAAATTTACTTTTCAGTACTTATACTTTTCATACTAATTCTACCGAGGAGGAAACCAAGCCACAAAGACATTAACTGCTTCAAGTTATACGGACTCTACACTTTCAGGAACAAATCAAACTCAGCTAGTCTGAGTGCAATGTTCAATAAGCTTCAGAAATCTTTTCACACATTGAAAGAATGACCCAGACTTCAAAAATTCCCAAGAAGGCAGTGGCTACTTTTTTTCAGCTTCCTTCAGCCATCACGGCAAAA
This sequence comes from Ailuropoda melanoleuca, assembly GCF_002007445.2. Classification (NCBI taxonomy): domain Eukaryota; kingdom Metazoa; phylum Chordata; class Mammalia; order Carnivora; family Ursidae; genus Ailuropoda; species Ailuropoda melanoleuca. The sequence goes on from NC_048228.1 coordinate 90,633,686, forward strand.
TAATCCCAAAGACACGGTAGTGGGGAGGGAGTACGTGGGACAGGAGATGGAAGCAGTTGGCCTGGGTTTAGCATTGATGAGTGCCTCTGGTTTACACTTCCGACTATAGGGACGAAAAGGGTAGCTTTAAAAAGACATTTACTCTCGGGGCGCCTGGGTGGCACAGTGGTTAAGCGTCTGCCCTCGGCTCAGGGCGTGATCCCGGCGTTATGGGATCGAGCCCCACATCAGGCTCCTCTTATGAGCCTGCTTCTTCCTCTCCCACTCCCCCTGCTTGTGTTCCCTCTCTCGCTGGCTGTCTTTATCTCTGTTGAATAAATAAAAATAAAATCTTAAAAAGAAAAAAGACATTTACTCTCTTTTTAAACCCGGGCTGTATTACCAAGCCACACCCTCAGGATGTACTTTCAATTCACATTTATGAACTTTTACTATAAAGCCTGAAATTCACTTTTAACTATATCAATTCTTGTGCATTGTGTTGGGGGTGTGGGTTAAAAAAGCCAATGACCAAAACCACTTTAAACATATTGCAATCTGTTTGCAGCCCTCTTTCTGCACTCTGGTGCATTTTTAAATTCAGTGGGATGTCCTGACTACTTCCTGTTGATACTGTCATCCTGCAGGCCCTATGGTGGAGTTGGGGGGGGCAGGCAGGGAGGAAGGTGGCTGAAAAATAGTATTAAAATTTATTCCAAATCACTGATCCCAAGAAGCTGTTTTCTTCATTAAACTGAATCCAGGCTATTTTTATGTCAGCTTTGTGCCTAACTGCTATAATCCAGACGTCGTCCTCCCACCACTGGGGACTTGTTTCAATGAGATGGTTGAGTGATTTGGGGTGGATTTTGAAGGGGGCAATTTGTTCAACATCCAAGCCTTGTACAAGCATGCTCTTCCTGCCACCAGTTCCCAAAGTTACAAAAATAAGATCGTTATCAGCAGTCTGGCTGGCAGGAACAGAGATTCAAACACTCAAATAATGGTTGCTCAACCTCAAATAATGGTTGCTCCTCTAAGGCAAAACTTTTTCAAGAGCCAACCCAGAACAACTTAAGAGCTCCAGCTCAGGGGCTGGGGCCGGGCGGGGGGAGGGGGCAGAAACAGTTTGGAAACAAGCAGGGTTAACACAGAAACTGCTTGTGAGTAGAAACAGGGAAGGAGAGGTGACTCTCCTTGAAATCTACAAGCTGCCTCCATGAAATCAACTTGTTTGAAAAAGCTGCCCACCTCCCTAAAGAAAAGGAGTGATTCTAACACTCTTGCCTCAGTGCCAGCTACCCATGGCAGGCATCGCCTCCAGGAATCTGAAGACTGAATTAACTCCATTCCACGTGCCACCTGTTTCTGGCCTGGAGATGCTGGGTGCCCCCCAACCCGACCACACCTATGAACATTTCCTCAAAAGCCATTCCCCCAGACCGCTCACGTGGTCCCCTCTGACTCTGAAAACACTGAAAAATTGTGGGCTCTGATCTCCCAACACAAGCTGAAAAGACTGGCCCTGTGCGGATGGCCGCCTGCCCTGATGGGACCAGCAAAGGAGACTGTATCCTTCAGTCATTAGATCAGAAACTCCACACACAAGAAGGGTAGCACATGGAAGTCACACTGGTGGGAATGGCATTACTGGACCCCCACACAAACCTAGAATTTTCAGCTCAGTAAAGACTGGGAGTTCCCATCGCCTCCTCATGAAGAGGGGGAAACTGACTTCCAGGGGCTCATAGCCATCTGCTTTAGGTCACACCACTAGTGAATGACCAACAAAGAGAAGAGCCCCACCGTCCTGATCTCTAGGTGGCACCTTCTTTCCCCCCCCATTTTCGCCTCCCCAAACCACGAATTCCAAAACATGTATAATTTTAGAACCCCCAGCTGTGGGCTGATTTAATAACCAGGCCAGCACAAAGACCGCCGTCATGGGAGTTTTAACAGCAAGAGCAGTCACATAGAACAAAAATACCATCTGAATATTTAGGGAAGGTTTATTATTTTGCCTTCTGCAACCCAAAGCCAGCCAAGTTCCTGGAGGGTCACCATTGAGAGGTATCTAAAAGAATGAAGTGCGTGAAAAGTAAATGAAGGTTCTTTCCGGAGCGAGAAGGGAGAAGGAAGCGCCCTGGCCCCGGCGGCGGTACTCACCAGCGCTCCCAGCGCAGGTAATGGACCGAAGGAGGCACCCAGGTGGAGCTCCGCAGCCCGGGTATATATAGCGAAGGTGTTGCGCAAAGAGGCCGGCGGCAGCCGCTGTCATCACGCCCCTCGTACATTCCAGGACCGCCTGCCGCCGCCGGGGCACTGCCTACCTGCCGGCTTAATGAGCCCATCAGTGACCTCGCCCCGCTTCGCAGGAAAGCCAGGCGTCAGGGCTGCGGGAGAACCTCACACGGTCCGCGCCCCGAAGGCAGCGCACGTCCCGCGCGCCCTCTCCCCGCCCCAGTGCGAGCCCAGCAAGTGGACGGCTAGCCCCGGGCTCCCCCTCACCCCACAACCCCACCCCGCCCCCTGCTTTCTGCAACGCAAGACCCTGAATCTTCTAGTTTAGCTCCTGTGAGGCTAAGGAGGTCAGAGACGTTGAGACACAGATAAAAGCCAACTGGAAACTCAGGGACAAATCCTTCCAAAACAAAGCCAGGATTGTTCGGCCTTATCAGTCTTTGGGGTGCTTTCTGCCCTCCTAGCCTGGACTCTGCAGTTAAGACACTTGGCCCGCTGGAGCCCTGGGTCTGCCACGGACCGGGCTGGATTAGCCAGGCTGAGCAAGGGGAGAGGGGCTGCTCTTACCTCTAGAAGGGGGCCCCTGTGGTCTGGGCTTTGGGAGACCCTGTCCCTAATTTCACCCTCTTTTGCCTTGTGTCCTCCCCATGTGGCCACACATCCTTGTCCATCGTGGCTATGAGAAGACCTGTCCCAGGGAGAGCCAGTCATGACACTTACCCTAACAGCTACCCAGTTATGTGAGGGCTGACCTCCAATGATCACAGAAACCCCTTCCCGGAAGTGAGAGTAGCTTCCTTTCTATTTGAGGCTTCTGGAAGGGTTAGGGGGCATGGCATAGCATTACTCGGATTTGCTAAATGGGGATCAAACCTCGATCTTATTCCAAAACCCAGGCCCCTTCCCTCAGCCACAAGGTCCTGGTTTTACAGTGAAGTGAGGCTTTGTTTACTAGTTGCACACAAAGGAGTTGAGGAAGGGCCATTGGTTTCATCCCCAAATTAAGCATTCTCTTCCTTCAGGGGGAGGAAATCAGGAGAGCTGCTTCTGAGAACCCACAGAGCAAGCCTGTCCCGGAGGCTGAGAAGTCAGTGGTTACGCACACTAACTCTGGGTCAAAGTGCCTAGCTCTTTCCCGTGCTACCCCTTGCTCTCCCTGCCTTCATTTGCTCCTGTGTGGAATGGGAATTATGTCCCCATCAGAGTAAAATGAGCTAAAATAGTTCTGGCACATAGCACAGTACCTGGAGAGCATGTGAGGCACATTCAGTACATATTAACCACTGTAGTTTTCACCGGGAACCACCAGTGTTGGGAGAAGCCTGAGTGGGAAGTTTGATTAGTCTCTTCTGGAACCTCGGGACTCTGAGATCACTTGTCCACAGCCTCAGATGCTAGGCACATCAGTCCAAGGGTCAGGACAGAGTGCTTGGAGGGTGGGCATAGAAATTAAACCAGCCCGGGCTGTTCTTACTAGAGGGATAATGGTTGTGCTAGTGGGTGCCAGAAGTCAGAGCCAGCCCTGGGAGACAGTAATCAACCAGCACCTTTCCTCGCAGTGACTTCTGAAGCAGAGACTCCTGGTGATGGCAGTCCACGGGCATGTGTTCACTAAGCTCAGCTCACTCTCCAGCCCTGGCCAGGCAGGCTGCAGACACCATCTCCGGGGCTCACAGGGGCGGCCTGACTTGGACATCCATCCCGACAAGCCTCCCCCCGCCGGTAACTGTGGGCTTTGATGGGGAGCACAGAGCTAACCACTTTCACATTGCCTTTATATCACTCCCAACAAAGGATAATAGATCAAAATTTCAAATAACATTAGAACATCAGAAACGGACAGCTTTCCCTTTTCTGTTCCAATTGATAAGGCAAAATGCTGGTTCCATGAGGAGGCTTTCTTTCAATGTGTGTGCATCCCGGTAATAGATGAGGGATGTTACCTATTTCATTCTAGTTTGGGATTGTGGTTTTCCTATTACTTTTTCCACAAAGTCTGGAAGAAATCTAGGTGCTGTGTGTATGTCACTCCCGAATCCCTCCCTTTAGGGGAGCACAGTTTGCTGTGGGGTATTTTCCTGTCTTCATCCCATCTCAGATAAAGCACACTATCACCTTGAGAAGAATTTACACATACTTCGAACAGCTAATGTTTACACACAAACTTCTGAAAGTACTTTCATTTAGCACTCTTTCTGGGCCTGCGGTTGTGCTGCAAGGTAACACTGATTGGATTAAATGTATCATTAGATCGAGGCCCACCCAGAGTCTCGCCCGAGGCTACACAACTCTGTTCTAATAATATAGGCCCACAATCTTTGCTGAGCCTCTGGGGCTAGATGGGTTTCAGAATTTGGAACTTTCAAGTTTTAGAAAGTAAGATGTGAGGGGCGCCTGGGTGGCATAGCAGTTGAGCGTCTGCCTTCGGCTCAGGGCGTGATCCCGGTGTTATGGGATCAAGCCCCACACCAGGCTCCTCCGCTATGAGCCTGCTTCTTCCTCTCCCACTCCCCTGCTTGTGTTCCCTCTCTCGCTGGCTGTCTCTATCTCTGTCGAATAAATAAATAAAATCTTAAAAAAAAAAAAAAAGAAAGAAAGATGTGAGACCCTCTCTGGGGCCTGGGCAGCACCTGCAATCAAACCTGCTGATATTTTTTGCTGTGAAGATGTACGAATAGAATACTACATGGCCTGACTTTGATTTATCAATTCAGGTTAGGGTTTGGCGCGACAGGAGTTTTTAAATTGCAGATTAAAGATGGTGTCTGCTCTCTACTGAGCGCTTATGAGTACCGTTCTAAACACTTTCCATATATGAAGTCATTAGTCCTTAATACCAGGAGCAAGGTACAAAGGCCAGGAAATGGGGCCCCAGAGAAGTGAAATAGCTTTCTCCCGTGTTGCAGGACTACTAGTTGATGGAGTTAAAGTCTTAATCTAGTTACCCATTCTACCCACATAACCAGCAAGCATTTTCACTAATTTTGTATCTCCTTTTCCTTATAGGGATGTTTGGTTGCCCAAAGAACATGTCTGAGCAAAAGAATAGAGTCCGGGAACATATATGGACAGGAGATTTGTAGCCATATCACTGCAAAGCAGCGGGGTAAAGATAACCTGCCATAAACGGATATCCAAACAGCAACAAATCAAACTTGACCCTCTCTACCGGAGACCCTCCACACCCAAGCATTTATCTAAATGTCAAAGCCAAAATAGGACTTCTAGAAAACAATGTAAACAAATGTTTATGAACTCGGGGTGGGGGAAAGACTTCTTGAATAGCATACAAAATGCATTAACCATAAAGGAAAAGATATTTTTAGGACCAAGAAAAGGCCAACCAGAGTGGAGGGAGAGGCCTAGAGCACCTGGAACCAACCAAGAGCTTATTTCAGGATAGGTAAAGACTGTTCAAATATCAAGAAAACAGAACCCCGTTAAAAAAATGGTCAAGGGACTAGAACAGGCCCTTCACAAATGAGGATAATTAACAAACACATTAAAGGTACTCTGTATCACAACAGACATGGGAAAATTAAACCACCATTAGATTCAAACCCAGCGTATACACCTCCAGTCCCAGACACATGCCCAAGAGAAACGCGCACGTATGTTCACCAAAACACAACGTTGCCCAAAGCTGTCCTTGGCAGCACAGCGTACAACACAGCTCAGAGGTCCATCTCCATTAATAAGATGCAATATTAACCACAAAACACTCCTACAAGGAAATACCATTAGGAAATTGCCATTTTGGGAGTCAAAAGTGGCCAGATATCATGAGATGAAAATGAACAATTTCTTGTTATGTGGAAGAAAATGGATAAGTGTTCTCACAAAGGTAACCGCCTAAGTTAGAGAAACCAGATATAAGGGTTCATACTGTTGGACTCCACTGGATTCCACTTGTATGAAATTCCCGAACTGGCCCAAACTAAATCCCAGTGCTCAGAATGCATGCTTAACTGGGACAACTATGAAGAAAAGCAAGGACTTACCACAGAAGTCACGTGGGGGGTCACTGTGTTGGGATTGAGGGGAAATGCTGGAATTTGAGGCGTTGACAATGTTCTTTTTGGGTTGTGGTCATTTGCTTTGTGATAAATCCTTGAGATGTACTAATCCTATGGGGGTTTTTTTCCCCCATGAATATCTCACAATTAAAAAGCTTAAAAAACAAACAAAAAAAAAACCCTGGTGGTGGTACTGGGGAGGGGACCAGGAAGAGAATAGTCTCAGCGTTCTATCACGGACTTTGAAATGCTTTGAAGTCCTGGAGGTTTGAGCCATTGACTAGCTGTGTCATGTAAATATTTACTACAATCGTCAGCGTAGCTGGCATTTATGTATATAGCTTGTTCTGTCCCAGATGTTTCACCAGTTATGTGATATGCTTTTAAAACGGAACACACACAGACTTTTCCTGCCAGCCGCAAACGGACTCCAACAACCTCCCAGTGACTTCTTTTCTAAAATCTAGTGACAATCTCATAATTTCCCAAGTGCCTCAGAGCCGTTTTTCTACCTGAAATAGGCCCAAACAGCTACGTTTTCAATTTTTCCTGCGTGTGCGTGTGCGTACGCATGCGCGTGTATATGTGTTTGGGGAGGGTTTTAGTGATTTTTCTACTTCTGTCCCGTGTTGCCCGGGGTTAGCGGTTAGGTCATTAGAGGCTCTTTGAGTTGTCACTGTAAGTATATGTGCGGGAACTTCCTGCATTATCATTATCCGGAGCCATCATTATATTGCTATTTCTAACCTGTTGTGGATTAAGAAAATAGCTCACCTCATTCATTTATCCATTTAATGAATGGTCATTAAAACCGTGTAAAGCAGGAGTAAGTAAGCCTGAAGGGTCTAATGGATCTATTTATGCATATCTTTTACTGCCCAGGCTTAACACCATTTACTTTTGCTAATCAGAAAACATCTTACCACGTAGTACTGAGCCAAATTCTAAGGCGTTTGCGGCCACTGACATTAAAATCCCATTTTACAAGGACATATGATATGGGAATAAGACTAACAAGTTAGTACCATACAGAATGCCCGGGGTAACCGGTGCGGATTAGATCATCATGATGGGCCCCCCCAGCGTGTGGTGGCCAGGAGTCCAGTGCAAAGAGGTGGTTTCCTTGCCATTCTGGCATTCTTTTTACTTCTGTCATTTATGCCTACCCCAGGGCCTTTGCTCTTGCCATCCCTCTGCCCAAAACATTTTTTTCTACGTTTTCACATGGACACTCTTCCTCATCATTCATGTGTCAGACTTTGAGCATTTCCCCCACCCACAGCCATCATCACCCCAGTTCTGTTTCCTTCACACGCTGTCATGGGGCCTCTTTTTTCAACACTAGATCTCTAAAGAAATGGCTCCTTCCTGGGTTGAGGAACTGGGCTTATGGGTCCAAATCGCTCCCCAAATATTTCACTTGACTTAAATTTTAAACCAAGGGGATTTAAATGTATTCAAATGTATAACTTTTGACCACATTATTTAAAATTAATTTTTGATTAATTGCAATCACAAGATATAATAATTTAAAGTTTAGCAGAAACTCACAGCTCTGAACTTAAGCCTGAAGGCCATCCTGGAGGCTCGAATCTCTCTTCTGCTCTCTGCTGGGTCTGGGTCCCACGCACCTGGTTGGAGACGCCAAAGGAAGAGATGAGTGATTGCTGAGCACCCGTCACACAGAAAGATCTCCCACAACCCGTGAGGGCATCTCGCAGTCACACCATGGGTGACTACCAAAAAAAGCGAAAAGTTCTAGAACCCAGTGTGGGAGGAGCTATGGGGAAAAGACAGGGGTGTGCGTATTATCTCAGGAGATGATGCTGGCAGTGACGATCGTATTTAAAAATTGTCTCTATTCTGCTTTACTCCGAGATTGTCTCATGAGCCTCCCCCAGAATGTTCCTAAAAAAAAGGTAATGCTTATGGTGGCAAACAATTGGAAACCACTTGAATGTATAACAACCTTTCTCCCATCGATATAATTCTGTCATGTAGGCAAAAAATACATTTACTGCTTTATACATACATAATAAACCCTCTGTTAAGGCAACCATGAGCCCGTGGGGTACCGCTAAAAAAACAGGATAGCTATGGAGCAAAGAAACAGATTGGAAAGTATATACCTCCCTTAACAAGGATAATAACAGGGTATAATGAATGATTTCTTGTTATGGATAGGACTACCATACAAATTTAAAAATTAGGAAAAAAAATTTTTAGCTATCCTTCCATTAGGGGATGCCACCTGTTTCTCAGTTCTATGTCCATTCACTTTACCTGAAAAGCTGCCGAAATGCATCTTAAATTTAAAATAACACAAACTTCAGCTCCTTGGGTACTTACTGTCATGCACATAACCATCCAGAAGGACTATACCTGAGGTGAGGTGAAGGGGAGGCCTGGTCGCTACCAGGATGACCATCCTTTCTTGTCCTTCCTTCTTCCCCCATGAACCCACCTTATTACCCACCCACGCTTTACCAGCTAACTGAAGACAGACTTTTTGCCCATAAAAATAGAGTCCTCTCACACTATTTCCTTCATGAAAGATCTATCTCCTGGAAATCCAGCAGCCTAAGAGAGCCTCTCCTAGCTGCCCTGCCTCCCAGCTCACCCGCCTCCAGCCCAGTGTTGCTGTCTTTGGAGGGGTGAGATGCACCAGGGCCCAGGGAGGGAAACATCTTCTCTTTAAAGAAGGTTACTGCTAGAAGAGCTCACTCCTGCTTAGATGAGGAAACAGATAAAGTGCCCGAACAGAGTGGGGCAGGATTCTCTCCCTCACGGGCGGGCTGCAGGTAGGAAACACACGTGGGGAAGCCAGACACCAGAAGACAGGTGTTCTGTGTCAGTCTGGACGGGAAATGCCCTGTCAGGGCTCGCTCCAGGTTGCATGAGAAGACCTGGGGTGATGTTGCCAGATCTTTGGACTTTTCTGGAGAAGCCTGATAACCAGTTTTATGAAATTTACCACTTAAAAAACAGACGGGCCAAACAAAGCAGGTCTGTGGCCTGCCAATTTTCATCCTGACCTCAGAATATATTCTCCGGTGTGCAGACCCGGGGGCCCAGTGCCCTTCTGACCAGCATACAGGGCAAGTCCTCTGCCCCCCCTCCCAGTGCTTCCTCCCGCCAATCTCCTAACGCACTCAGTGGGGCTGGCAGTCTTTACCAAGTAGTGCAGAGTGGCCCCAGAGGGGAGGAACGTGCTCTCCCCTGGGAGATGGCTGTGCCTAGAAGGGCCCCTGGGAACCTGGCTCTCATGCTCTTCATTCGCTCAGCACCCTGCCCTGAGTCACCAGGCCTGGGAAAACCAAGGTACCCAGACTGATGGGAAAAGCCGAGGCCTTGCCCTGTGCATTCCAAACTCTCCAGCAGCAAGACGCTGCCAGTGATGGAAGCAAGCACAGACGGGCACTGCCCGCCGGACTCTTCGAGGTCAGGCTGGGCCTGGAGAGGCGGCAGCTGTGTTCTGCACCTGCTGACTCCGCCCCCACCCCGGGGGCCAGCAGGCAAGCAGCTTGGCGCTCTCCTGGCTGCAGCCACTACGAATGGGACTGGAACTGAGGGGGACTGTACCGTAACAGCCCGAAGAAGAAAAAGTGGCTCCAAAAATAACACCTGAACAGAACCACTTTGAACTTTTGCATTCGTTAGGAGCTTCTTCAAGGGCCCTCTGACGGTGCTGGTAATTTTAGAATTGTTCAGTCAGGCCCACTGACAGGGAATCTATTCCCCTGGCTGCTGCCAGAATTCAGGAAATGTCAAATACTGTGTTACATCGCTGTGAGAAACCACCAGACTTCAAAGGATCAGGTTTCAGTGGGGAACTGCTAAACGAACAGAACACAGGCTGGCATAATTATAGGCTGTTTTCAACCTTGCTTAAATATGCATATACATGTGCAGAGAAACCCCGGAAACTGATACACAAAAATCATCGAGCTTACTCGGACGGTGGGAACGGGTGACTATTTGCTATCTATTTGTATGCTGCTCCAAAAGCGATTTAAGGCAGCTTATGTATAGACAAAGGAAACTTGATTCAGTGAAAGAAGAGGCAAGGCAATGTAGCGAACTAAGACCGAGGGAGCAGAGGGTAGGTGTTACCCCTTAAATCGAACCATATGAAATTGCCACTTTTGTAGGTCAATGTCATGCGGTTCAACTTCATACAACAGGCTGCTCTACACTTGCGGGAGCTCAGGCGCCTTGGGCTCTCTGCCTGGTAGTCAGCTAGAAGGGGGGGGAAGCACGAGTTAAGAACCTTTGAGGTCCAGCAGGTAAAATCACACTGGATGCTCAGGGCTTTCCTTCTGTGTTTTCTAAAACAGATCATTTCCTTTTGTAACCAGAGAGCTCTAAAGTAAATGCTTTTTTAAAAAGATTTGAGAGAGAGAGAGAGCACGGGAGAGCAGGGGGGGGAGAGGAAGAAGCAGACACCCCACTGAACAGGGAGCCCCACTAAAGTGAGTGCTTTTTAAAGAAGTCAAGGATGGTTGTGAGTCTCCCACCCGTTGAGTCCTCAGATTTGGGGCAATTTCACTCCCTCTGTCAAGCAAGACAATCTGCTCCACCCACCTCCAAATGTGGTTTTGAATATTCAAAAAAGGTGATGTTACATGAAATTAAGACTTGCAAGTCCTAGGAACGGCATCATCTATTAAGTGCTTGCGGTGGTCCGATACTGGGCTGGTGCCTAGTAATCAGCCACAGAGGTTACAGTCACAGCTATCATAACTGCAACGTGTGAAACTGGAGAATCCAAATGCTGGAGGTAGATATCCCACACATAGATCAATCACCCTGATGACCGTTAGTACTGTCAAGAGACACGAATGCTTTGCCCAAGTCAAAACTAATAGATCCTAATTAAGTTTGTAGAACTTTGTAAATATTAAAGATGTTATTTATTGAGTCACTGAATATAAAGTATTATCATAGGGCCTGGTACAAAGTAGGGACTCACTAAATAATTTTTTCTTATGGGTCTTTTTCAACTAAAGGCATTGCCAGGATCTCAAACCCTCGTTTCTCTGGCCACCACACTATATATACATTGAACACATAGTAGGTATAATATATAATTATCAGTTTAATGAATCAGGCCTCAGAGCCTTGAACTTTACCTCAAATTACTTTTTTTTTTTTTAAGTTAAAATGTTCTGTTAAAATCCCCTGCCATCCTCTCTCATTTCACTGCTACTGGTGTAATTTACCCTAACCAATTCCCCCTCCCAGTTCTCCTCGAGGGGCAAATCATTCCTGTATTTTCCCCTGGAATCTCCGCCTGTCCCTTCTCCCTGGCCAACAGTGTCATCTCTATTCTAGAGATAGGGCCCTTCCACAGCCGTCAGTCCAGAAGCCTCATGAAGCACCTACTATGTGTCCAGCTCTGTGTGAGGGCCTGGTCCTGCCTTCCTAGCGCTACAGTAATGGACTGTCATGGAGTCATTGAACCGATGCACGCACCGTGCCAGATATCATGTTCGGCACATAGTAGGTACTCATAGTAGGTACTCAGTAGGTACTCTTTTTTAGATCTGTGTAAGGAGCCTCTCTGCTCTCAGCCTCTGCACTAAATCTACCGCTCATGCATGAGCTCACTTCTTCCTCAGTGACTCTGACTGGATGACTGTTTACGTTCTAAAGAAATCCAGACCACTGAGGTTCATTACTTCCCTGGACAGATGGGATCCACTGAAGTCGGCCGAACGCCAAAGCTTATGCCTCTGTCCAGGTCCAGGCCCAGTCTCGGGCAAGAGACCCTTCAAGTACCAAACTCCAGGTGCCGCCTCTCAGGCTTGTGTCCGCACATCCACGTCGTGCAGGACCCCAGAAGCGTACGGAGATCTGCATGCTCTCCTACCTGCTGAGATTCTAGCCTGGAGGTTGTCTGTCAAACCTTCCTTCTCCGCCTGTAGACTCTTTCCTTCATATATTTTCCTGCTCTCACCCAGCTCAGAGCTGGCCTCCCCCCCTTGCTCCAAAACCATAGCAGGGTGGGGCCTCCATTCCTGGGGTTCTGGAAGCACACATCTCCGGGCCAGTGGTCTCTAAAGAGAAAGGACGCTCCGTGTGCTGGCATGGCTTGCCGGCTAATATCTCGAGCGTGGGGGAGCCGTCTAGCAAGACTGGACACAGCTCAAAGGGCCAAGGGTGCTTTGTAGTTGCCCAGGCCCTAAAACCACGAGTCAGGCCAGCTGGAGGGAAAAGTCAAAGAACTTACAATAACTCTTCACCCTGTAAATAGCTCCTGAAGTGTGGCTCCCACACCAGTACCACCAGTAGCACCTTCCCTGAGGCCTTACTGGGAATACAACCTCTTTGCCCGCCCCCCCGCTGGATCTTCGGAACAGAAAGTCTGGAGACATGGCCCAGCAACCTCACAGGGGACTTGGGCATGCACTCAGGCTTGAGAACTGCTGACCTGGAGGTTTAGAACCCCACCTGTGTTCTAGAACAACCTCTACCGCCTCTGTCTACACCTCCAGCCTCATCTCTCCCCTCTCCCTGCATCACCTCCTCCAGGAAGCCCTCTCTGGGGGAAGGGCAAACACTGCTTATTAATCTTCGCCTCCCTGGTGCCTAGCACAGTATCTGGTTCTCAGTAGCCGCGCAGTCAGTGTTGGGTGAAGAGTCATGAAATCGAAGCAGACGCGCGAAAGTGGGGCCCAGGGTGTGGTTGCCACGGAGAAGGTGCAACCCCCCTGCCGGAACCAGAACTCTGGCCAGTGGCCTAGGGATGCAGCCACAGGTCTTGAGTGACAAAGGCCAGGTGCCACAGAAGGTCTCACAACAGTGAACGGATCCACTGATTTCCCCCTAAAAGGGGCAGCCGCCACTGAGTTGCGGCTGGCTGTTACTGCTGGGAATGAGGGCTGGGGTTGCTGCTCGACTCACATGTCAGAAGCCAGAAATTAGGACCTTTAGATAAAATTTCAGGATCTCTAGATATTGGCTCAAAACAAACAAAAACAAAACAAAAAAAACACACACAAAACCAAAACAAAAAAACAACCCTCCAAAACCCAACTGGAGGAGCCCAGCAAAGTACATCTCAGACCAAATGCAGTGCACACTGTGAGCTCGCTACTGCTACCCAGATCGGTGAAGTCCTTCCTAGAGTTCAAGTTCTCGATCACAATAGCAGGTGTGGGGCCCAGGGGCTCTCATTCACAAACCTTAAAGGGTGCGTGGCTCGGAGCAGAGGAATGAATGAATGACAGAGGACAGCCCGACACCATCACAGTCCCCCTTTGTACCAATCCCCCCCTTATCGGAACTTGGCTCATCTCAGCAAGAGGGGCCCCCAAGAGCCCACCTGATTTTACTCTCCAGAACACCCAGTGCCCTCCCACCGCTAATAACAAGTGGTTGCCTCTTGGGCTCTCTCCTGTGCCAGAATGCAGAGGGAGGGGAGGGGCTCCTTGCCCACATGATGCATCCATATTTACACAGAGTAGGGTTTCTAGACGGTTGGTCTGGGAATTACTGCTAGTTACCAGCAACAATACCAGCTCTTTGTCCTTACAGGAACTCAGTAAAATTAAGGTATTTTCCCTCCCTTGCTAGAGGCTTTATATTCCCCGACAAAGGGCAAGGAGTTTGGCCATTCTCAACTGCTACCCAGAACTTACTTCATTCTTTCTGATCTGCGGGGGGGCGGGGGGGGGTAGGACTCACAGAAGAATGCAGTGGTCACCCCCTGCCGTGAGGCAATCACAGCCTGGTCTCATCTTATTTCAGGAAGTGGGCCTTTCCCAATTTGGGGTCACTGCACAAACCATTGTCTCTTCCCTTTATGGTATGTCTGGCCAAATGTCACTTCTTTCCAGAAGCTTCCAGAATGACCCCTTCTGATCCAGGCACTGTGGTACCCACTGACCCTCTCTTACAGGGAACCTGTCAGAACACTCTCCCCTCTCCCAGAAATTGAAGGGACCCACCTGTGTCGAATTCTGTGGAAAACTTTGTTCAGATAAAATCAGTGCTGCTATCACCTGAATGACTTATAGGAACAATAGGAGCACAGAATGTTTAAGTTGGAACAAACCTTAGAAACCATCGAGCCCAGTGATTTTTCAGCACAAGCAGATAAAACAGATAACAGGACGGCTTGATCTAATCCTCCTCCCCCACGCTCTGCCCTTTCCCATCTCCTTCCAGTCCTTGGATGACCTGGGGGCAGGGCGTGCACTGGGGGAGAGCTCTGCCAAATTGCTGGGAGTCCTGGGTTACGGTTTGAATACCTGACCCATTCAGAAAAAAAGAAATTTACTGAAGATCTCTATTATACACGGAATCTATGGTTATTGTGAATCTTGTGGAAATTCCAGAAAAGGGGGGGGCAAGTTACTATCCATGCATGGCCACCATGGCAGTTTGGGGGCATTTCCTTTCATTATTTTCTTTTATTCCCAGCATTTGCTGGGAAATTGAAACCAAAACCCAAACAAACTATGCATAGAAAAAAAAGAAAAATAAACTCTTCATTTTTTCTACGTGTAGTTTGTTTGGGTTTTGGTTTTCACCTAGGGCTGTGTCCAACAGGAAAGGGCACTTTTTCCCAATTCACAGAGAAGTGGGAGCCTGCGGCCTTGGACTTCAACTCCTCCCGGGTTGACTCCACTCTGCTCAGAACCCCAGCTGCCCTTCTGGGTGACCTCACTCAGCAGACATGGGCCTAGTGGCAGATTGAGGACCCTTGGGAGGTATTTTGATGGGAAGGTAGGTACACTCAGCCCCAAGGGAGGCCAGAGTTCAGCCACCATGTGGTCGCCCAAGGATTCTGCGGCAGGTCAGAGGGAGGAGGAAGGCAGGCAGGAGGGCTCCAGTGTGGGGCTGCCCACCACTGGAGGCCTTATGGATTAACACCGAGCAGTAAGTGCGGATCACTAGCCCCCTCTTCTTCATCCTTAGCTGATGAGCTGTTTCTAATCTTGCCCAGAAGACAGAAGCCTTCAGGAGAGACCATCCCATCCCTCCACCGAATTAACCAAACCTCCTGACTTTGTATCCACATACCCTGCACTTCCTGAGCCCCTGGCTCGTCTCTGACTCCTCTCACAGACTCCTACATCCTCTTCCCTCACCTGCTCTAGGACAACTTCCCAGGAGTGTCCCCCACCACCCCTCTCCTGCATCATTGTGTTCTTCCCTTCCTGGGAATGTTTCCCATTGGCATGCAAATGGTGGGTTTTCTGCTATCTTTAGAAACCTCCCCTCATCCTTGACCTCATATCCTCCTCTTAGCTACTTTATTCCTCTTTGCTAGCAAGACTTGAAAGAATCACCCATACTCCCATCTTCACCTCTTTCCTCTATCCCATTCTCTCTTGAACCCATTCTAACCAGGCTTTTGCTCTGAATACATCTCCCTAAAAGAGCTCTTATCAGAGGTGCCCGGGTGGTTCCGTTGGTTGAGCATATGACTCTTGATTTCCACTCAGGTCATTGTCTTAGGGTCTTGGGATCGAGCCCTGAATGGGGCTCCGTGCTCAGCATGGTGTCTGCTTGAGATTCTTTCTCTCCTTCTACCTCTGCTCCTCCCCCTGTTTGTTCTCTCAATAAATGAAAAATACAAATAAATAAAAGAGCTCATCAAGGTCATCATTGCCCTCCATGTTGCTAACCCAACAGTCAGCTCAGTTATCTTTCTCAACCTCGTGACAGCGTGAGAAGTGCATGATCCCTCTCCCTGACCTGAAATGCTTTCCTCCTACATCATGGGCCGGCCACTCCCCACTTCTCTTGCTGGCTTCCTTTCCTGACCTCTACAGGCTCAAGTGTCTCACACAGGGGCTCAGTCTTCAGCTCTCCACCACTCACCCCTTAGGTCAATGACTTTCACACTTTTCTGATTACAACCCACGGTAAAATATATTTTACAGCCTGACTCAGGAGAGTTGTGCACGTATACAAACACAGTTGACATAAAATGTTTCACAGAACGATGACCAACCTTACTACGTACAACACGCTCTGAAACTTTCATTTTCTCTTTCCA
This sequence comes from Ailuropoda melanoleuca, assembly GCF_002007445.2. NCBI lineage: Eukaryota > Metazoa > Chordata > Mammalia > Carnivora > Ursidae > Ailuropoda > Ailuropoda melanoleuca. The sequence goes on from NC_048228.1 coordinate 90,649,934, forward strand.
AAATGCTGCTCAGGACCGCCATTGAGTCATGCCTAGTCTTTAAAATACATCTGTATGCTGACAACCCCCAACCTTATCATCTCCAGCCTGAACCTGACCTTCGGACATGAATTTCCAGCTGCCTACTCAGCAGTCCCTTTGTTGGCACGTCCCACCAGCCTTTCAAATTTGACATGCCCCAAACTTGACTTCTGACTCCCTGGCCTTCCCCAGCTCAGCCATGACTCGCCCAGTTGCTCAGATCCAAAACTTTAGAGCCTGCATTTGTGCCCTTTTGACTTCTTCCTTTCTCACCCTACATCTGCTGTATCAGAAAATCCTTCTAAATGATCTACCTTCAAAATATACCCCAATGCAATCACTTCTCACCCTCTGTTACCAGGCTAGCCTGGCCACCATCTCTCACCTGGGATTATTTCTAGTGTCTTATCTGGTCTTTCCACATCCGCTCCAACCCCTCTACAGTCTGGTCTTCAACACAGCAGCTAAAGGAATCCTTGATATAAACTAAATCATGTCCTTCACTCAAGCCCTTCCATGTGTCCCCATCCCACTTAGAACTCAATCTCTACAGTCTTTCCAGACCCTCCACATATGGCTGTTCTAACCTCATTTCCTTCTGCTCCAGCCACGTCAGGCTTCCTGCTGTTCCCCAGACTTAAAGACAAGCATATCCCTATCCCAGGGCCATTGGCCTTACTGGTCTCTCTTCCTGGCTGGCACAGGTATTGCACAACTTGCTTCCTCGCTTCACTCAAAAAAGGACTGCGAGGTCTATTTAGCCCCTTACTTTGTCTCATTTTCCTTTTACTGACACTCATCATCACATAACATTGTTATGTATTTCTTACTTTTTCCATTGTCAAAACTGCAAGTTCCATGAGGGAGGATTTATTTTGTTCACTGGGCCTAGTGAGGGCCTGACACACAATAGGTATTCAATAAATATTTGTTGAAATAACAAATGATACTCAAATGCTTCATTTAAGCCAGTCAATGCAAGAATGGCCAGATTGGGATAAGGGCTAGTGAGACAAAATGAATGGAGTGCGGAACAGTCCTAAAGCATTCACATGCAAAACAAAACTAAACAGGATGGGTGGGGGGAAAAACCTTGACTTAAAAACTCAAAAACATTAGAACTGGAATTTAAGATCTTTGAGACCTTCCTTTATGAAACAAGTTGCCAACGGTTCAAAGCTTTAGTGACTTGTCAAGGATAACTCTGCAATTTGGAACAAAGCCAAGGTAGGTCAAGGGTCTTCTGAAGCCAGTAAAGGGGTTATCTTTCTACCTGAAATGAGAATTCTTTGAGGCCTCATGGAGGCCACGTGGATCGGTTGAATTGTTGAAATACAGAAAAGCACTTGGCAATCCATGCTGTCAAGGGGTAACTTACTTGCCCCGACAGGGGGAATGGAGACCAGATCTAGAGGAAACTTCAAACACCAATGATAACGTGATGGCACTTGGCTAACCTCTCCCACCCCAACCAGATGGTTAGTATAAATTCTCTAGAACCAAACTGGCTTTTGCTAAGATTTCTGTGCTTGAAGACAAGTCAATTTTAGAATTCCAGATTCCATGAGTCTTCCTATTCTCCGGCTGCCCTCTGCAACCTGGAAAGATCTGAACTAGTAAATAACTTCAGGCACTGGACTAGGGGCCCTTGCAGACACGGGCTACTTGGGTACCACTGGCTTGGAGATGAGTGGCTTAAGGAGATACTGATAGAATTATTATTCTGCACGTAAGCTCTGATTTCTCTATTCCTCCCTCTATTCTGTTGTGGACATTTTTTTGTCCATTAAATTGTCTTAAAGTTATTGACTCCACAAATTGCAGATGCTTCTTCTGGATTCTGCTGAGAGTTTGTCCAAGACAAATGGGTGGGTGCCTTCACCCTCATGCCTCCCCACACTGTCTTACCTCCTGCAGAGATAGTTGTTTATAGGGACTCCAGAACTGGGTGGTTCCCTCTTGCGTTCATAAGGTCCTGTGGGTACTTTTCTAAAGATAAGGTGGCTCCATCCACCCTCAAGAGTACTTCCCTCCCCTCTTACCCTAAATTCCCTAGAAACAAGAGAGAAAAGCAAGGCTACATAATTTAGCCTAAAAGCAATGCCAGGGGTCCTCTCAAGACCCCAGGTACCCCGCCCTGATTTTGCCTGAAGTAAGTGGAGCAGGAACCCCTGCTGAATAAATGGATTACCCCCAGGACTCTGGAAATCGCCATATTTGTGGGAGAATGAAGTGACAGAACAGTCCAGGGCTAAACCTTTGTTTCAGGATTTTTCCTTTACTGCCCATGGTTCTTGGTCCCTTTGCTTCAAAAAATTGAACAGGTAGACCGAGGGAGGGGACTGGAGAGGGTTGCCCTTGGAGTTTCTAAATCTAGGGATGTTTATGCGCTTGTTAGTGGACTGTTTTAATCTGGTGAATCCTCCCTGCTCCCGTCACCCAATCAGGTTTTTGTCCACGCGCTCATCTACCTATTAGGTAGTTGTTCACGTGGGAAAGGGTGGCGGGCTCCTTCCAGGATGGTAGAACCACAGGATGTTGTCTTTTTCCTTTTAAGGGTATTTTCCCTCTTAGGAGGGGGTGGGAAGACTTGCTCCCGCCTGCCTTTCTTCAGACAATCCTCCATTACCTTTATGGGTTTGGGTTCATCTCATTTAACCCTCGCCATCACTTTATAAGCTTGATCCCATCATTACTCACATTTTGCAGATTACCTAAAATCTCACAGCTAGTGAGTGGCAAAGCATGGCGGACCCACAGGACCAAAACCTATTGCTTTTCATCTCAATACTCATTGTTCAAGTCTCATAACAAACCTGAGTCCGCTGGTCACTAAGTCTCCGTGTTACAGATGAAGAACTCAGGTTCAGACGGGCTTCTGTATTTTGCCCAAAGGCACAAAGTTAGTTTCTGGTGCAATCAGGACTCAAATCCAGATTAACTACCACTCCACACAGCCCCTCACAGGCCTAAGCATGAATCTGTGGACCCAAGCTCTCTAACAGGGGTCCTCCCAATGGGGACCTCAGTGACACACAAGTACACCACTCTAGGCACAGGAACTCACCCCCACCCCCAACTCCCAACACAGAACCTGTGGCAACTGGAAAATGGAGACCTTTTTACAGGTCACTCAGACTGACTTTGAGCCTCTCTGCCAAGCAAGAGCATGTGACACCCCACCCCCCACCACCTTCCCGGAGACCAGCTCTGTTCACCCAGCACTTGAGGAAAACAAGTACACTGTGGCAAAGACCCTAAGGCCCTCATACCCGGTCTTCATACCTGAGAAGGATGGAGTCAGGAAGAGCCAGAAATTGCTGCTGTCTGAGGAGGAAGAAGACAGCAGACCTTATCCAGGGTAAGCCAAGATATAGCCTCCCACTCCCAAGATATAGCCTGCAGCCTCCCTTAATCTCCTCTACCCACCTTAGGGTGGGACAACTCCATCCATGCCAGCTCCCTCCCTAAATCCATTCATTTCGCTTCCTCCCTAGGGTTGCTTTCACTCTCTCTTGTTCAGCTTAGAGACCCAGTTTGGGGGCTGGTTCCCTGGTTCTGCTCATACTCACCACAGGCGCCTTGCTCTGATGACCTGTCTGAGCACCTGGTCTGGTTCACATACACGTGCTCTGGGGGCATTAGAAACCCAGGACACCTGGGCCAGCCCACCCTGACATCCCTGCTGGGAAAGAAGGTATAAACATCGGTAAGACAATCCTAAAACTCATCTGAAAGAACAGAAAATGAAAGAATATGGAAGAACATTCAGAAGAAAGTAAACAAGTGAGATGAAAAAATGCCTTATAAGATATTAAAACATGCGGGGCGCCTGGGTGGCACAGCGGTTAAGCGTCTGCCTTCGGCTCAGGGCGTGATCCCGGCGTTATGGGATCGAGCCCCACATCAGGCTCTTCTGCTATGAGCCTGCTTCTTCCTCTCCCACTCCCCCTGCTTGTGTTCCCTCTCTCGCTGGCTGTCTCTATCTCTGTCTAATAAATAAATAAAATCTTTAAAAAAAAAAAAGATATTAAAACATGCTAAAAGGCCACAGTTATCAAAACAGTGTGGTAAAAGCCTAGGAGCAAGATGCTGGATTAATTGAATAAAATGGCCTAGAAACAGACCCCTGCTAAAATCTGATAAAGAGGGCATCTCAATTCAACTTTAAAGTCAAAGAATATTACTACATTTTCTAGAGTAACTATTAACAAATTGAAAAAAATTAACTCAGTCGCACCCATATCATCTATCCAAATTAATTCCAGAGAGACTATAAAACTCAGACCACAGAAAAATGGTGGAAGAGACAGACAAAAAGAGCTATAGATTAGACCAAACAGATAAAATATTATAGTAAGAAAAATTATCTTGCTCAATAATAAACTTTGAATTGATACCTTTTTGTATTGTTCAAATTCATCTATGCTAGTAACTCAAACTCTAAGACTTCCATAAATAAAAGGAATAAGCAGGAAATCTCCCACACAAGATCTGAATCTACTAATCCAATCCTGGAAAGTGCCAGTGATCCTTTGAACTACTATTAAGACTAAAGGACACTTCTCCCTACTGGTATGATTTGTTTGAAACATTAATGTCCTGTTGTGGTGAGCAATGACATAGATATTCTCCTGTTTGGCTGGTAATTCAAGTTGATATAGCCTTTGGGGGAAAGTTGGAAACATGTCTTAGGAAATATAACATGATTATTACCCCTTGACCTAGTGATTATACTCACATTAGGAAAAGATCCTAAATATATGTATTAACATAGTCCTCACAGTGTAAAGAATAAGGAAGAAAGTGTACCACATGTCCCAAATGGGAGCGTGATAAATATGCCACTGGATAAATAAGACTATTTGCAGCCACTTTAAAAAAAAATAGCGCTTATGAGCCAAAGCAATCTTGAGAAAGAAGAACAAAACCCGAGTTACTGTAATCCCAGATTCCAAACTACCCTACAAAGCGGTAGTAATTAACACAGTATGGTACTGGCACGAAATAGACATATTGATCCATGGGACAGAATGGAGAGCCTGGAAATAAACTCACACTTATATGGTCAATTAATTTGAAACAGAAGGGGCACGAATATACTATGCGGGAAAAGGCAGTCTCTTCAATAAAAGGTATTGCGGAAACTGGACGCTATGTGCAAAAGAATGGACTGGGTCACTTTCTTACACCTTACACAAAAATAAACCCACAGTGGATAAAAGAGATAAACGTGAGACCTGAAATCATAAAACTCCCAAAGAAAACAGGCAGTGATCTCTTAGACATCAGCCTCAGCAATATTTTTCTGGATATATCTCCTCAAACAAAGGAAACAAAACCAAAAATACACAATGGGGTCTATATCAAATTAAAAAGCAGAGTGAGGAAGGGGCGCCTGGGTGGTTCAGTTGGTTAAGCATCTGCCTTCAGCTCAAGTCATGATCCCAGGGTCCTGGGATGGAGCCCTGCGTCAGGATCCCTGCTCAGCTCGGAGCCTGCTTCTCCTTCTCCCTCTGCCCTTCCTGCTTGTGCTCTCTCTCTCTATCTCTCTCTCCCTCAAATAAATAAATAAAATCTTTAAAAAAATAAAATAAAAAAATAAAAAGCACAGTGAAGACAACCCTCAACAAAACAAAAAGGCAACTTACTGAATGGGAGAAGATATTTGTAAATGAAATATCCAATAACAGGTTAATATCTAAAATAAATAAAGAAGTCATAAAACTCAACACCGGGGCGCCTGGGTGGCACAGCGGTTAAGCGTCTGCCTTCGGCTCAGGGCGTGATCCCGGCGTTATGGGATCGAGCCCCACATCAGGCTCCTCCGCTATGAGCCTGCTTCTTCCTCTCCCACTCCTCCTGCTTGTGTTCCCTCTCTNTGGCTGTCTCTATCTCTGTTGAATAAATAAATAAAATCTTTAAAAAATAAAATAAAATAAAACTCAACACCAAAAAGCCAAATAATCCAATTTAAAAAACGGGCAGAGGACCTGAACAAATATTTTTCCAAAGAAAACATGCAGATGGTCAATAGACACATGAAGAGACATTCATCGCCAGTCATCATGGAAACATAAATCAAAACCACAATGAGATGTCACCTCACATGTGTCATAAAGACAAGAAATAACAGGTGTTACTGAGGATGTGGAGGAAAGGGAATCCTTGTTCACTCTTGGTGGGAATGTAAATTGGTGCCGCCGCTATGAAAAACAGTATGAAGATTCCTCAAAAAATTAAAAATAGAAATACCACACAACCCAGAAATTCCACTTCCAGGTATTTTCTTCAATATATGCACCCCCATGTTCATTGAATCATTATTTATGCTAGCCAAGATATGGAAGCAACTTCTGTGGCCATTGATAGATTAATGGATAAAGAAGAAGTGGTAGATATATACACAGTGGAATATTACTCAACTTTAAAAAAAAGAAATCTTGCAATTCACAACATGGGTGGACCTTGAGGGTTTCATGCTAAGTGACATATGTCAGGCAGAGAAAAACAAATACCAGANAACCAGATGATTTCCCTTATATGTGGAAACTAAAAAAAAAAAAAAAAAGAAACAAACAAACAACAGAAACAGCCTCATAAATACAGAGAATAAAATTTTCATTGCCAGAAGGTAGGGGGTGGGGAGATGGGTGAAACAGGTGAATGGGATTAAGAGGCACAAACTTGCAATTATAAAATCAGTCAGTCACAAGGATGAAAAATACGTGATAAGGAATATAGTCAATAATATTGTAATAACTTTGTATGGTGACAGAGGATAGGTACACTTATGACAGTGAGCATGTCATAATGTTCATAATTGTCAAATCACTATGTTATACACCTGAAACTAATATAATGCTATCTGCCCACTGTACTTCAGTTTAAAATTTAAAAAAATTAAATACAAAAATAAAATAAAAATAGCATTTATGAAAACAAGATAAAAATGTTTGATACAACGTAACAAAGAAATTCAAAACAGAAATAGGGTGGGAAGTCTCAAGGTCATGAGTTTGAGCCCCATGTTGGGCACAGAGATTACTTTTAAAATAAATCAATCAAAGTAAAATAAATTTAAGAAATAGGTTGGGAAGGGGAAAAAAAGGAAAAACCCAGCAAAGCAAAAAAGATAAGATGCTTCCAGATTTATAAGAATGATGTTATGAGGGTCATAAGATTAAAGGGAACTTTTTAAATGTTCCTTATTTTTCCAGACTTTCTCTGATGGAGTTGATGAAGTTTTGTTTTATAATCCAATGTCTTTTTTCCCCCAGTGTCTTTTAAAGAACATACCATAAAATTTTTTATTTGATAAGTATACTTCAGCAGTTCAAGGAAAGACACAGAAGGGAAAAAGATGGGGAGGAAAACAAAAGAGAAGAAAGACAAAGGGATACAGGTGCTAAGGGACAGAAGAAATAGGCAGAGGAGGGATTCCAGCAGAGAATGATGCCCAGACTTCAGCCGGGAGCAGGGCCAAGTTGCAGAGCAAGGGACTACAACAGACCAAGGCAGTGCTGGAGTGCTCAGAGATGGAGAGACCAGCGGGATCCAGGAGGGAGATTAGAAGAGACAGAAGCTGTGTGTGTGTGGGGGGGAGATCACAAAGTTCATTTATCAATATGGCTTTTTCCAAAAATACAACTCTCCATATTAAAAAATGGGGGCGGGGTAGTTGCCAAAGTTTTAGACATACTAACATATCCATTCCTCTTTAAAGTTTGAAAGCACTTGGGTTCTTTATAACTTTTCTTTTCTTCCACTTCCCTGGAGACCAGGCTCAGTTTCTGGTCTGAGAAGTAAGATTTCATTTTGCAGAGAGGAAAAAAGAGAAAAGCGACTTCAAGAATCAGCACCACCCAAATTCCGTACCTTGGTTTCTAACTATAAGCCCACCTGGTTCACACCTGCCCTGCAATCTGGCTGAAATTAAGAGGAGGACCAGATGTGGTCCACAGCCGGACGCCGCGTCTCTAAAATTCTTTTCCTAAAAAGATAGCCCTTGCTATTGGTCACTGGATATGCATCCACTACTAATTAGCTTTCTTTCTCGTTCACCTGCCCGGTGCCTCACGCACTCATTCTGTGCATTAGCTATCTAGAATCTTGACGACAAAAACAGCGGCGTTGAGCCCCTGTAGCATCAGACCCAGCGGCACGCTCGTTAAGCTCCATCTACTAGCTCGTCCTCACAATGACCCTACGAGGTAGGTACTATTCGTATCCCCATGTTGGGAAGTCGAGTTAAGTAACTAGTCCGGATAGGTATGATTCACCATGTCCAAGATAGGGAAACCAAAGCTCAAAGAAACGAAATAACTGGTTCAAGAGCGCCCACTGGCAAGGGGCAGAACCGAAGATTTGCGGACGGGTCTGCCTGACATTGACACAAACTTGAAGCCCTCTGATGTGGTTCGAAAAGCACCCCATTCCCTGAATTAAACCCCTCTCTGATTGAAATAGCGAGAGCAAGTGTTCTCAGCCAGGGACAATTTTGCCACCGGGGGACATTCGGCAAAGTTTGGAGACGTTATGGTCTCATTTTGGGTTACCACCAGAAGTGGGGGTACTACGGGCATCTGGTGGGTAGGGTCTGGGAATGCCGCTCAGCACCCTACACTGCCCAGCACAGTCCCCTCCCCCCAACAAAGAATGACCCAGCCCCAAACGTCATTAATGCCAGATTGAGAAATCGTGAGTTACATGTTCTGCTTTCTTCGAAACCCATAGAGGCTGCATTTTTGCCACATATGCCCTAAATCCGTGTTCTATCTATTGTGTGGCACTGCTCTCCTCTCCTGTTTAGGCAGTTGACAGCGTGGGGAATAATTCCTTCCTTCAAGAGACACAGGAAAATGACCTGAAGGAAAGTTGGATGACCGGTTTCTTCTTCCAGTTCCCAGAAAAAGAGATGAAGGGAGTTTGACCGAAGTTTCAAGGACCTAGTATGGCCATAAGGAACCTGTGTGAAAAGGCACAGTGGCCTCTTTGAATCTAATAGAGTGTGGGGGACCTAGAAATCCTAACACGTTTTAGGAAAAGGAACCATTCCTTCAAATAATGCCAGCCTCTGTGCCCGGTATCCAAGAAGCTTCAGCTAACTGGTTCAGATTGTTGGAATCCAAGTGATTCCTGGTCTTTCTTAAGCCCTCGTCCATCTCAATTTTTCTGTAGCTTTGACATTCTTGATAAATGCTCCTTTCTGAAGACTCTGTCCACCCTCGGGTCCTGTGACATTGCGCTGCGCTGGGTCCCCAGCCCCACCCTGGGCTTAGTATGTGCCACCCCGACGGGCTGACACTCACTCCCTGGACTCCCCTCACTTTCTTAGAACAAGCCCTTTGCCTTCTGTAAATTCAGCTAATGTATCTCAGGGGTCATAACTTGGGATCTGAGGGCTTTGATGCTGTCACAGGTGTGGCCCGAGATTTCTGTGAGTCAGGACTTGGGCAAAGCCTTGAGAGATCCCATCACACATTGGGCTGAGAGCTGTTGGGGACCACTGGGTGTGAACCACGTAAAATTAGCAAGAATTCCATCAAGTCTAAGGTGAAAGACACCTAAGTATCCTAAGAATAAAACCAAACAAAAGCCCAACACAGTCAAATCTATTAAAAATTATAATCTTAGAGCAGTCTGGGTGGAGTTGCAGACTTCGCTGATTAGATTGGGACTATCCCTTTCAGAGTCTGGGGCCGGGACGGAAGGACTACTACAAAAGGTTCAGTACTGCAGTGATGGGATTTTTTCCGTTGACAGGGTCCAAAACTAACCCCAGGGGAGGTTCAGAATTAAGAAGAGCTGCAAAGTCAATAACCTCGAATGTCAACATTTTTGTGATAAATTTAGAAATCATCTCTATATATCTGTTATTTTAATTTCTTGAAATGTTAAGGACAATTCAGTATATTAGTATTTTGAATAGCTCAACACAGTGATTTTAATTTAAAATAGGTAATTGCATATGGGTTCAGATTTGTGAATTTAAATGGACATTTTAATAAGTTTGTAAACCATATCAGAACACTTAAGAGAACCTAAAATCCACTATTTTAAGGTTTAATTTGTTAGATTTATAAAAATTACTTCAGTATCTTTGAAGGTTTGTTACATTTGGCAATTGCAATAACTTAAAGAAACCAAAACCAGTATATTAAAAGTATAAATGAAGTCTAAGGTGTAAATAAAGTACTCTTAAAACTGGTGGTTTAAGATGTCCATCGACAGATGAAGGAATAAAGAAAATGTGGTATCTATACACAATGGAATACTACTCAGCCATCAAAAGATGAAATCTTGCCATTTGCAACAATGTGGATGGAACTAGAGGGTGTTATGCTACGTGAAATGAGTCAATCAGAGAAAGAAAATTATCCTATGATCTCACTGATATGTGGAATTTAAGAAACAAAACAGAAGATCATAGGGGAAGAGAGGGAAAAAAATAAAACAAGAAGAAATCAGAGAAGGAGACAAACCATGAGAGACTCTTAAGCACAGGAAACAAATTGAGAGTTGCTGGAGGGGAGGGGGTGGTGGGATGGGGAAACTGGGTGATGCATTTAAGGAAGACCTGTGATATAATGAGCACTTGGAATTATATAAGACTGATGAATCCACTGACCTCTACCTCTGACGCCAATAATTCATTATACGTTAACTGAATTTAAATAAAAATAAATAAATTTTTTAAAATGGTTTAAACTTGGGTAGATTTCTTTTTAAACTGAATTAAGATATTTTAAAGCTAAATTTAAGAAGATAAAGAGAGAAGAATTTTTAAAAATGGTAGCTGGGACAAATTTAAAATACTGTAAAAGCTGAAATCTTTTCAGAACCAACCTTTCCATGCACAAAAGCCAATCTCAAGGGCACACAAAAGATAAGAACAAATAAACAAAAAAACACCCATTTGACCACCGGGCTGAACTTGAAATGCAAGTTCTTTCAGGGGAATGGTTACAGAGCTTCTGTATCCACAAGGGTCCCAGCCCCAAAGAGGTTTACGAACTTCCCTTTGTGGCAAGAGTGACCTGTACATCCCTCCCTCCCCACAGGTCCTAAGGGTGCACCACCAGGCTGTCCCACCAGCACCCCACGCCCCCGCAGTCTGCAAAACCATTTTATTGGAGTGACCCACCCAAACCAGTCCCTCCCGCAGAGACCGCTCTCCACCCAGCCCTCTGTCAACTTTCCTGTGCCCTCTCCTTCGCCCCAAGGATTCAAATGATGACCTAATTCTATTGATCTCTCTATTGAATGCCCTAATTCTATTGATTTCTGCAGTGGCATCATTCTATTGATCAATTCTAATTCTATTGAAAATCAGTAGATTTTAGAAAATTAGGAAATTGGTTGGATGTTTCCTTTCCCTTTGCCACGAAGATCTAAACTGCCACAAAACCCTAGCAAGTCTTCCCTCAGAACATTCCCTGCCTGTTTCCTTTCTCCCAGTCCTACCTTCATCCATCTACCCCCTCACACTAGCAACAGTGCTGCAGGGAACCCAGGGTTCTCTCTGCTCCCCTGAATGACTCAGATGTGTGGCTTCAAGCTCTCCGTGGCTCTTTGCTACTCCTGTTGGAAGATTTCATCACACAGACACTGATGACTGCAAACTCCACAAGCCACACCGAGCGCAGAACCCTACCTGCGTGGCTCACTCCAGCCTCCACGGTCTACATATGGGAAAAGCCCTTCAAGTGCCCTTAGCTGTGCCTCTGGAAATCCCGTTTTTCTTGAGGACTCACAACCTCCAGGAAGACTCAGACCCTCTCTCACTTCGGGTGACTCAGATAGCCCCTCACCACATGTCCCCTCCTGCAGCCATGCCCTCCGGCCCCTCACCCTCAAAGCTCCGGAAGGGTGGAAACCAATTTTTCTGCAGTTGTGAATCCTGTGCAGGGAGGCCTTGCTTCCACTCATTTATTAAGCACCAAATGCATGCCAGGCACTGTTCTAGGTGCTGGGGCAAGAAGCTTCCTGCTATCAAGGAGTTTATAGTCCGGAGGAGCAGAGAGGAGATGAAAGGCAATAGATGAACAAAATGCACATGGCTGTCTTAGCAGTGACACATACAGGAGAATAAACCAGAATGATGGGACAAAGAGTGGCGGTTCGGTGGGGGGGGGGCTAATTTCGATCTGGGTGGTAGGAAAGCCCTTTCTGACATGGTGACATTTGTGCTGAGACCTGAAGATGAGAAGCAGGCCCATGTGGAGATCTGGGGACAGCGTCCCGGGAAGAAGGGACAGCAAGGGCCATCGTGGGGAGGGGACTTGGCATGTTGAGGGGGTGCTCCCGTGTGGTGAGGGGGGAAGCTGGAGTGAGGCCAGAGCCTCCCAGAGCAGAGTGCAGAGGTGTGCATTCCAGGGTGTCAAAGGGTCTCAAGCAGAGGCGGTGGGGGGGAGCCCCTGACTCCACTGTCGGCCAGCTCACTCTGCTGCTGTGCTGGTTATGGTTGTGGGTCCAGAGCAAAGCCAGGAGGCCAGCAGCGAGGAGGGTACACAGTCCTGCACATTGGACTAGTGTGTGTCCACAGCCAATCAGCGTGACCAACCTCCCCAGTTTGCCTGGGGCTCTGGGGCTTCCTGGGACACGGGGCCCTCGGTGCTGAAGTGGGATACCCCTGGCCAGCCTGGGCAGTTGGTCATCCTAGGCCGCCCTGAGTGAAGGCCAAATCCACCTGATTTGCTGATGGATGAGTTCTAGGGTGATGGCCAGGAATTTAGTTAGAAGAGCTAGGTGGAAGGCAGTGCCATTTACCGGGATTGGGGGAATGGGAGAGAAACAAGTTCAAGGAGAAAATTTAGAGTTTGGCTTGCTGAGCTTCCCCAGATGAGCTCCCCAGATGTCTGCCAAGTGGCAGAGCCACTATAAAAACACTTGGGAGGGGCGCCTGGGTGGCTCAGTCAGTTAAACATCTGCCTTGGGCTCCGACATGATCCCGGGGTCCTGGGATGGAGCCCCATGTTGGGCTCCCTGCTCAGCGGGGAGTCTGCTTCTCCCTCTCACCCGCCGTGGTCTCTCTCAAATAAATAAATAAAATCTTTAGGAAAAAAACCCACTTGGGCGAGAACTACTGTTATCCCAGATCTACAGAGATAAAGTGGAGACAGAAATAGGCTTCTCATCAATAGCAGAATTGCTCTGAAATCTCTTAATTTCTGGCTAACAGTCATGAATGCGTGTCTTTCCCAGAAAGAGGGGCTGCACCCATTTCCTGCAGATACGATGGTCACGTGGTCACGAACTCCAGAGGCCGACTGACCGGAGCCGCGCCCAAGCCGGGCCTCTGCAGCCTTGTTACAGATCTGCCCCCCAGCAATTTGTGATGACCACGAATGTGGTGAGAGATGGAGATGAGAGGTCAGAGGGAGAAGTCCCATCAAGTCACTGCAGGAGGATGCTTCTTGGCCTCCCCCCATCCCAGCTACAATTCAGGTTTCCTTCCTCTGCTATGCAATAGCTTCTCCTTCCTCTAATCCTGGCTGCCAGTGAAGCCCTGGGTCCGCAGCCCGTAGTGCTGATGGGCTTCTGGAAGCGTTTCCCCGACAGAGTTGGTCCTCTCTCCTTCTGACACTAAGAGAGAACACTGCCCTGTCTCCTGATATGCCCTTCCTCCTGTGGCCTTCCCCCTGCTGGCTGTGCACTCTCATGGAGGGGATACCACTTCCTGCCTTTCCTCCAACAAGCACATCCCACCTCCGCTTCTGTTTGCATCAGCTACCCCCACAGCTCCCAGAGACCCACTGCCACCTGCCCGACGCCAAGGGAAACCAAAAGGCACGAGTCCTTGAGTCCCTGAGGAGTCCCAGCTGGAAGCAGAGGGACAGCAGAGGCTGGCCTCCCTGCCTCCACTGACCTGCTTGAGGCTGCTTGTGCGTTTCCCTCCCTGGGTCTGGCCTAGCCTCTCCCGCCCAAACATGTTCTCACATTAGGAGCAGGGATTCTCCCTGGCCTTCACCTTTTCTTTATTTACATTTTGTTATCTGTCTCATCGTGGATTTTTTTTTCTGCATTCATTGTGATCGTTGAAAACAAAACTGCATCTGTATATTATTTCTTTTGATTACCGAGTTTTTCGGCACCCCCTTAAATTTCGTGCCTGATGCAAGTGCCTCACTCTCTTCACCCTCGCCTGGGACCTTCCGGAATCGTTAGTCTCCCGCAGAGTGCTCTAGGTGCTAAAGCCTGACTTCCAGAAACCAAATGCTGTTGTTGCTGCTCTCCAGCTAGGGGACAACCTTTCTGTGCTTCCATACCCTCATCTCTGCTATGGGGATGGGGCAACTACCCCAGAGGCTGGCCACTGTGAATGTATCTGTAAGGTTGGTACAAGGCCCAGCACATAGCAAGTGCTTCAAAACATTAGCCATGACGGTGGTCTTTGGTCACTGCCACGTGCCAGCCACTGTGCCAGCAAGACAGCGTACCGTGGTGCTTGGGATGGATGCAGCCTTGCCCTTGTGTTTGTCCTTGCCTTTGTGTTCTAGCGGAGAAGTCACCGAGAACAGATAAGATTAAGAATTATTTGTGCAGTGCAGGTGCCTGAGAACAGGCCAGGAACCTGTGTGGTCTCGTGTAATCCTCCCAGCCAGCCTACAGAGAAGGTTCTTTCATCCTCCACATGTTTGCAGACAGGATGAGTCAGCAAGAGACTTGCCTGGGATCCCAGAAGGAGTGAGAGACAGCTTCAGAATCTGACACCTGCCCTCAGAGCTGATCTTCTGCCACCCTGCCTCCTGACGGCTCTGGAAGGTGCCTGGCACACCTAGGACTCAGGAGCGATACACTCCAGCTAACTGTATCTTACACATTCTTTGCACCAACAACAACTTGTGTTCATCAGGTAGGTTCTCTCTGAAGAGGACTCTTGGCAAAAAAAAAATGACCAATTACTGCCGGCTGCTTTCACGAGACGGAGCTGGCTGCCCGAGGACCGTGGGGTGGCAGGAAGACTTTTTACGCAGACCGTTTTGCACTTGGAGGCATCTGAATATAATTATTACCTCTTCAAAAGTAAATGCTAACATTAAAGTTCAAAACTTTAAAAAGAAAAGAAAAACTTGGGGCGCCTGGGTGGCACAGCGGTTAAGCGTCTGCCTTCGGCTCAGGGCGTGATCCCGGCGTTATGGGATCGAGCCCCACATCAAGCTCCTCCGCTATGAGGCCTGCTTCTTCCTTTCCCACTCCCCCTGCTTGTGTTCCCTCTCTCGCTGGCTGTCTCTATCTCTGTCAAATAAATAAAATCTTTTAAAAAAAGTGAAAAACTTACAAATTATCCTCAGGTGAACCCCGGAGTGGATCAGCCTTTCAACGCATTTGGTTTCAAGAAAATCTTGGCAGGTCCCCCAGAACGGTCTTCCCTGGCTGGCAAGATGGGCCAGCCTCACCAGGATTAATTCACTCCTCAGGCCTGCATTCCAGATGCCCCAGATATATGACTTTCCACTAATCTCAGACAGGCCTGGAGGGACACTGGGCCTAAAAGTTTCTCCTTGGGGCCCTAAATGGTCCAGAGTCAAGCACAGGCTATCCCAGGATAGCTCCCAGAGAATGCCACGGAGTTGCAAGTGGCCCGACCACTCTCTCGGTTCGTTGGAGGGGAAAAGGACTCTCTTAGCCATTAGCTCATATTTGGGATTAACTATGGAATCCAAGGTGATGCCAAATCCACAGCCATTCAGAGGGAAGCTCACTTCCTTCCTTCTGGCTGCGTGGCAACACTCAGAATAAAGCAGAGGTCTGAAAATAAAACATGGGGGATGGCGCTAGGAGTGGTGAGCACCCCAGGCAAAGAATCCGGATACCGAAATGTAGGTCCCAGCTCTGTCGCCAACCTGGGGCATTGGGTAAGGCTTCATATCTCTAAACCTCTGAAGTCGTGACATGCGGGAGAGGACTGGTGTCCCCTCAGTCCTCTCCTGACTCGAACATCTCAGTTCTGGGTTTGTCCTCGCACACTCTCTGTCCTCCTCTCCTGCATTTGGTCGCAGACCCCAAGAATTTCAGTCTCAGCTAAGGGGCCGTGTGCGGGGGCACTGCTTCCCCCAGCACTTAGCGTAATGCAAAGGCACTCAACACTTTGCTTTTAAATCATACACGCACATTTTTGAGTTAAGATCCAATATATTAAAGGATGAATATTCAAATCCAAAGTATAGACCACTAAGAAGTAGTCGAAATGAAGGGCCAGTTCTTGATCTTCTCTACTCCCTGGGCTACATTCTTTTTAAAAAATTTTGTCGTGAGAAAGGTGCTTGTCATTCCATGCTTTCCTGAGACATTAAGTGAGCTGACCTGGAACCTGAAATGGGCGCTTCTTCCCATCAGTCCATCATCCATTCATCCACTTGTCCATCCATCTGTCCATACATGTATCCATCATCCATCCATCCATCCATCCATCTAAGAAAGAACTTTTGAGAAAAATGGGAAACCTACATCTCTCTCTTGAAAGGACTCAGTTGGCATTTGCAAAGCAATTGATAGAATTTGCCAAGACCAGGCAGGCCCTGGGGAGAGGTGAAGCTGGCTACCACTGCTCCCTTTCCCACCTCCAGGCACTGTGAGGCCAGCCCTGGTGATTAAGAGTTTGGAATTTGTGGCAGGATTTTGGGTTGGGTTCAGCCATTATTATTGTTATTCTTATCTGGAATGACTGGCTTGTGTTAAAGGACAAAAACTTCTGCTCTTCAAGGCCAAGCTCACTTTGGGATTTAGGATTCAGGCACATTCCAAATTGGGTAATAAGTTTTAAAACAAGATTATGGAATTCTGGCGAAGAAATCACAGCACACCTGCCTGTGGTCACTTTCTATTTGGGAGATTAAAAGAAGGCAAGTCACACTTTCAAGGCCAGGGTATAAATATACTACCTATGAAGGGACTGTAGGTACTGGTAAAGCCCTGCTGATTGGTTTCTGCTCTGTCATACCAGGTCAACTGCTCAGCTGTGGATGACACCCCAAGTTCTTAGTCCAGCATGCAAGGCCCCATCTAATTCAGCCTGACCTAGCTTTCCAGCTTTGCTTTCCAACACTCCCCTTCTGGAAACTTCCACTCCAGCAGATGGGTTTACTTACTTACTCCTAAAAATGTCTCTCATGGTCCTGCTCCTATTCTTTTGCTCCTGCTATAACCTGAGCTTTGATCACCCACATTCCTCTCTACTTAGATAAGTTATAACTTCACTTGGACTCCAAATCCTATCACACCTTTTCCTCAAAGCCTAATGTGACCTCAGTGTAGAGGGATCCCTCCTTCCTCAAAATTCCTAATTCATATGGCGTTTCTAATCATTTGGAGACTCAACAGAAAGAACATTATGATGTTTTGGGGTTTTTTTCCATTACTGCCTGTAATGGTTAATTTTATATGTCAACGATTGGGCTAAGGGATGCCCAGATAGCTGGTAAAACATTATTTCTAAGTGTTTCTGTGAGGATGTCCCCAGGACAGATCAGCATTTGAATCCACAGACTGCGTCAAGATCACCTTCACCAATATGGGTGGGCATCATCTAGTTGCCTGGGGCTTTGAATAGAACAGAAAGGGGGAAGAAGGGTGAATTCATTCTCTCTGCTTGAGCTTGGACACCCACTTTCTGCTCTCAGACCTCAGCACTTCCGGCTCTCAGGCCTTTGGACTTGGACTGAATTACACCACCAGCTTTCCTGGTTCCCCAGCTTGTAGATGGCAGATCCTAAGTCTCTTCTAACTCCTTAATCACATGAGGCAATTCCTATAATAAATCTCCTCTTCTATTTATCTGTCTCTCTCAGTGTAGATGATAGAGAAATAGAGATATTATGATGCAAATATAAATATATTCTATTGATTCGTTTTTCTGAAAAACCCTAATACATTGCCCAGACTAACTTTATCTCACTTCCTAGGAAGCTCCTTGCTGACATAGAATCCTTTCAATTCTATGAGCTCTCCCAGGGCTCCAAAACGTCCCCTTTTCTCATGAAATAACCAACATCAGTTTCTGTTGCTTGTAACCAAAATAACCTCTAATTTGTTCTCCATGAACTGGGGGTGGGAAAAATCTGTTGAATGAAGTTAAATAAACACCACCAAGATGTTTTAACACTCACATAAGCCAAGAGATACCCTTACTTCTCAGGCAGGACCAATTCACTTGTATTTTATAGTAATCTCTCCCAAGCTCAACTACCCAGCTTCATCAAAATTATAAATGAAGAGTAGGAGAATGGTTATTGTAGGTCTTTGATGATAGAAAGAAAAGAGCTGACAGCCCAGCAAAATGGAGAGAAAACCCATAAAAGGCAGAGCCAAAAAATTCAACACTCAAAATGATTTGTGTAGAGGCAAAAAAAATATTCATGTGCTCTAAAGGATTAAATGATAATCTAGTATAAAAATCAATGTTCGTGATGATGCCCTGGGTCATTCAGAGTAGATTTAATTTTCTGGCATCATCTACCTACAGAAGGCATGAAACCAAATAATTCATTTCAGTAACATTTCTAACCCAAGTGTGTAAATTTTAAAAAAAAAAAGTATGAGGCTCTATAGAATGTTCACACCCCGTGCATTCACACATTCATTCGAGAAGTGTTTATTGGGCACCTACCATAGACCAGGCACTGTCCAGTAGGTGAGGACAGAGGGGTGAACGTGATGATGAGATCCTTACTCCACTGGAATTCACATTTATGTGGGGAAGAGACTTTAAGGAAATACTTAAATGAACAAGATAATTTTGGATAAATAATAAATGCTAGGATATATGGACACATCAGAGTAGGATAAATATTGGGTAGCCGTGAACGGCCTCTCTGCAGAAGGGACATTTGAGGTCATTCCCCTCCTCCCATCCTGCATTTGCATCCCACCCGCCTGGCTCCCAAAGATGCCCCTTCCCAGCTAGAAGATTCCTCGCTTCAGAGAGCCACTACCCAGCTTTCCTGAGGAGGGGAGAAAAACAACAAAAGAGCCATATTCCTTTGCCCAAGAAGCATTTGAGTTAACTCCAGTCCTGATTTCTAGAAGGACATTTTTGCAGTACCTGGATGAAAACACCCCGCGTCAATCTCAAGGCTGTCCAAGTAGGGCCCAGCAAATATGTCAGCAATGGATCACTGACTCTTAGCAGACAAGGCAGATCTATTCCCCCGGGCTTAGCAACCAAGACTCTGCCCCAACACCTAGGAACTGAGAGCCAAACAATGACTGTCACCAGTTTAGCAGAAAGTTTGAAGCTGGTCTGTCCCTTGTGTGCTCTACCCTCAAGACATCCAGAAATTACCTAGGGCCGAGGCTTTCCATGGCCTGATATTTTGACACAAAGCCATGTGACAAGCAGACTCTCGGTGGTTCCTCCAGAGCCAGCAACCCTCCCGCTCTGGCTCCAAAGTACAATCTGTAACTCCATTCATGCCCTCTGACTGCCAACTCTCCCCAGGAAGCTTCCTTCTTTGTCCATCTGGACATCTGGCATCTTCCTCTAAAGGCTGGTTAAAAAACTTCCACCTACTTCCAGCAAAAATGTTGGAGCAGATTCCAGTTTCGCTTCACATGCCTCAGGAATGTGAGTAATCTCATTTAAGAAGATGCTTGATTAAGTTTTTAGACCCCAAATCAATTTGGTCATTCTTCAATCCCTAGAGCATGGCCCGTCATGAGATGGAAACGTTCCTAATCAAATATTGTCCTAGAGAGAAGTCTGGTTTGACTGGTTCAATGCACAGAGATGGGTCCCTGTAAGAAATAATAAGAGCAATTCCCACATATGAAGACTTTCAGGCCAGCTCAGACCCTCTGGCCAAAGGGGATGCATATGCCACTGGACACCTGGCCCCTGAGAGAAGCCACCAGGTGCAAGGCAGAGAGAAGGACAGAGCTGTATCGCCAGATCTCTGTGTAATTCACCTTCCCTAGCTGCCCAGCCTTGTGGTGGAGGCACCTAAAGACCAAATCCACTGAGCAATTACTTCTATGAAAAGTGTGTTATCACATCATTTAACAGGTCAGTAGAAAAATCTCTCTCTTGATCTTTCCCTCCAACTGCCAGAGCAGAACCCTCCCACAGAAGCTATGAGAGAAAGCCGAAATGCAGGAGCACTGAGAAAGTGACGCTTCGTTATTGTAGCTCCTGCCTGCGGCTGTCCCCCAAAGCCATGCCAAGAAAAGCACACGGAAGAGGTGGCGACCCAAGATGGTGGAGTCCTTGCCACAACATTGAAGGAAAGAAAAGGACTCCCTTAAGACCAACTCTGGGTAACTTGAAAACAGACAAGAAATCACTCGCTAAGTTCTATCAAAGGACTATTTTCCCCCTGAGAGTATCGGTGTGATTTGGCATATATGAATATCTGAATAGTTTCCCTCCATCACTGCTGAGGTGGGACTAAGGGGTCTATAAAGTGTGAAATGAGAAGTGGACACGGTGTAGCTTAATGCTAATCACCGCTCAGGTATTTTTACAGCTCCCCAGATCAGAAGCTGATTAGCAGCTATTTTAAATCTGCATTAGAGTCGGCCTCAGATGCTTTCTAAATAAGGGGAATGTTATGGGCTTCCACCAATCTTTTGCCTACTGTTAATCATTTCAAGGACTTGTGTTGTGCCCACAAGGTGACTATTAAGTGACCAACCCATTAAAGGTTTGTGTTTTTTTTTTAATTTAAAGATCTGGCTGAATTTGAGAAGTATCCTCCTTCTCCCTCCCCCAAACCCCACACCTTTTAAGCACCTGAGTTCATCTATTAAAGTGTAAAGGTGTAAACAAATAACTCAAAGGTGTAAATATTAAAGTCTTAAAGGTGTAAATAAAAAAGTTATAAAGACTGTGGTGATAAAAGCCAGGGAACTTATTTCTATGTAAAAAAAATGTTTGTATTAGGATGATTGCCTTTGATTACAGAACTAGTAATAATTATAAACCTGAAACTTCCTTTTCCCAAATTATATTTTCATTTCTTCCAAGGTGGAATAACCAATTTATTAACTTCGTTCCACTTACTAGTTTTCCAACTCTGCATATTTCCGCTAAGGACTGGGGATTCTTTTGTGTTCTTCTGTGTGGTGTTTTTTTCTGGATGAGGCTCACGGTGGGGAGGAAGGAGAGATGTGGCGTGAAAGTCAGAAGAGCATTTAGTAATATGGAGCTCTCCCAATATCTTATCTTCAGTTTGCAGAATTACTAATAATATGGATAATCTTACCCTACAAACTGGCTTTTTTTTCTGTATCCATGTATCTGCTCCAAGTCAGAGGCCAAGAAGTCATTTTCGGATTTTCTTTTAACTTTAATACCCACCCACCTCTAATCAATCACCAAACCCAGTTGCGTCCGTGTCTGAACTAACTCTTGAATCCACCCTCCACCTTCTCCAGGAGGAGTGCCTGATACCACTGCTGTCATCCAGGACCCAGTTATATCTCACCAGGGCAGTGAGCAATCCCACGATGGGCTCCCTGGGACCACCCTGGCCTTCCCCAAAACCAGCCTCCACCCTGTGCCAGTGTGACTTTTTCAAACACAATCAGAACCCTGGCTCCCAAGGTCCATGACGAATTAGAAGGGCCCCTTGAGCAACCTTGGCTGCCTTCTGGACTGGGAGTGTCTTGAAGGTTGGCAATGCAGTCCTTCCCAGTACCCCACACATAGGGCCAAGGCTCAGTGCTCGTAGGTAGAAGGAAGGGAAGAGGGGCAACGGGAAGCTCTTTGAGCTTCATGTGTTGTGGGTGAAATCACTTGTCATCCTGCTCAGCCAACTTCTTTGGGAAAAAAGAGGGCACCTCAATGGAGGGCCCATTGTCCAGCATGCAAACCATGCTTTCGTCTGGGGAGAATCCTTAGTAGCTAGGTTCGCTTCATGTGCATGTGACCCGAGACGTCTCAGAGGACCCCACACTGAAAGGGTCCCCATACTTGGGTTAATGTTCTACTGTCACTTGTGGAAATTCTTAATACATTTTTATTTTCCTTTTACACTGGACCTTGCAAATTATGTAGCCAGTCCTGCCTGGTGAGTATGGAAGTCCCGGGGGCTGTGGCCTCAGATCCTCCTGATTCCCAGGCCCTGGGGACAAAGACTAAGTCCCTGTCCCCTAATGCACATATTCACCAAGCATTCCTTATCTGAAGGCTGAGTACTTTTTGCATATCTATCATCTGCTATTTTTCAAAGCTATGCAGTCATTGATGAATTTAATGAAATACACATTTGTTGGAAAGAGCTCCTTAATTCACAGCGGCATGTCAGCATTATAAATAGTTTGTAGGAGAGGAAAGTCTCAGTTGGGTTCCAGCATGCCTTTAACACTTTTCTAACACCAGCCACGGCCACGTTCCCTTTGTCAATGATAGAGAGGAAGTTGCAGGCACAGAACCTTCCCCATGTAGAAATATCTGGTTAGATTAGACATCCCTGGTACTTCCCACCCCCAGGAGCCAGGCGCCAGGCACATCTGAGCCCGTCACCTGGATGCTCCCACCCAGGGGATGAAGTAGTTAGTGGTAGAAGCTCTCATGGGACGGCCACGGCGGTGAATTTCAGCAGGAGAAGCAAAGGACACTGGCCTTCCCTTGCAAATTTCCTCCTCTGCTCCTGCCCGTGTTCCCAGCCTGCTCTTCTGGGCACCCACTAATTGTGTGAGCCCCTACAGACTTCCAAAGTAATGACCACTGTGGATTCAGCCTCACCAGGTACCCAGTCTGTCCTGAGCCCTTCATGTTATCCTGATGCCAGACCATTGGGTTCGAACCTGTTTCTACACCCGGGAGATGCCAATAATGAAAGCAGCCATCGCCAGCATGGCTGTGAAGTTAAATGAGTTAAAGCACATATGCTATGCTCAGCCCCGTGCCTGGTAACAACCGCTTGTGTTTGCTCTTATCATTATTCCTGTAACAACCGCTTGTGTTTGCTCTTACCATTATTCCTGTATCATTTAATCTTTACAACAGTTGGTGAGGGGGGGTTATTATTATTAGCATCATCGCCATCATCAACCTCATTCTGCAGATCATGGAAGGGCAGAGAGATGAAGGGACTTACCCAAGGTCACCCTTAACCATATGGTGAGGCCATCTAAAACAGCCCAAGGTGGTCTGAATCCAGAGCTGGGCTCTTTCACCACTAAACATTACACCTTCCCCTTGGGACCATCTAGCTGACTGGGGTCATCTGTGACCCCAGATATTTTTCCACGTCAAATGCATTCTTTGCAATCCTGTGCCTGGTCCCAGATGCGTAAAGCTGCCATCTTGTAATGGTGCTTACTGACTTGCGTCTTGTTCTTCACGGCGTCCTGATTGCCAATCCCCAACCGATTATGGAAGCTCGGGGGTGGAAGTTCTGCATGGGGTGAAGGTAGGGGTTGGAGGCTGGGGCAGGAGATCGACATTTCCTACCTTCTCCTCTTGTGTCTTCCCCCCACCGCAGAGACTGGAAAATTCAGAATTACACTTCCCAGATGCCCATGAGTTTCTGCCACCAGGAAGGAAGCAGTGAAGGGGCAGCCACACTTCTGCTGCTCCCACTGTCTCTCCTGGCAAGTGTCATTGCTGAGAGTCTGGTCTTTTCATGATCTTAAAAGACAGTGGTGCTTTTGGTGGCACCTCGTTCTGCAGCAGGGTTCTCGAACCTATTCCTGAAAAGTCAGCGTGATGCCTTCATCCTCCTGGATAATTCTGTAAATACTAGCAGATCTTCTTCAGCCTAAACTAGCTGGGACCCTGAGTAGATTATGTCTGGGCTATTGAATCCTGACCAATACAGCATCTGACAGGTGGAAATGTAAGCGTGACTCGGGGGAACACCTCCCATTATCAAATATTATCAAATATTTTATTTTTTTTTAAAGTACAGAGAATAAGGTGACAAACATACCTGTATCCACCACTCAGCCTAAGAAATAAAACATTACAAGTAAAATTGATGATGCCCCATTTCCCTTTCACCACGTGAAGCTCCTTCCTCTTGCCCCAAGGGCCTACCATCTTGAAATGGCTATGCGAGTGTTTACATTTTTACTTCGCATGTAGCCCTACACCACAGATAGCATGATTTGGCATGTAACCTTCTGTAGTTTTGCTGTTGTTGTTACTCAACATTATATTTTTGAGATTTGCCAATACTGATATTTGGCCACCTCGTTTTATTCTTGTTAATGGCTGACTGGTATTCCATGTATGAATATATTTCATGCACGTTTCCATCACAGTATTCTGCTCTTGATAAGGGATGCAGTTTAACTTTCTTGGGTCTTTTGGGGGTAATAGCTCAAACATCTTCAGGAGGGACAGATTCATGTATAATACACTATACTGATAATAGGAACTAGTGCCCCGGGTGACCAAGGCATTCATATTTATGTCTTAAAACAGTGCACTGGCCAGATCCAGCAGGATTATCCCAGGGCTCCACTCTGCTATCCCCAGACATACCACTGAGGCTGTCCATGACAGTCCAGGCCCCGTGACAGATAATAGCGGACTTGCTACCAGGAAATAATAATCGAGATGAAGTGGGTGACTAACTTCTGAAGTCCCAGCAGCCGTGCCCCCCAGGTTCTGGGAAGATGGTGATGAGCTGACTGACTAATCATGGAGAAATTCTAATACTGTGCCAGGAATTCTGGATAAAATGTGTAGCTTAGCTTGAATGATTCAGGAGAGTTTATCAACCAGGCCTGAAAAAGAGTTACTTTGTCACCTCCAGTTACTGAATCATTAAAAGTAGAGATGCATTTGCTATGGTTCAGTTCGGGTCAGCAGAACTACCCTTGTGGGCAGAGGGGAAAGGAACGGTTTTGCAGCCATGTACACAAATTCTCATTCTTCTCATTCTGCATTTTCTCCGTATGTGACCTTGGACAAACTGCTTCATGTCTTGGAGCTTTGGTTCCTTTGTCTCTAAATGGGAGGTTAAAATAATAAGCAAGTGGATATGGCTGACATGGTGTTCCATTCCCACTCCTTTGGGTAACGGCAGCCAGAATTCCTTCTGGGGAACCACCCCTCCCCCATTTTGGGCGGAGCCTCCTCTCTTAGCTTCAGAAGTGGATGTGGGTCTCAGGTCTGGGTAACAAGATGACATTTGTCCCCAGCCCACCATTGGTTGGGAGGCAGGCATATGATGCAGTCAAAGCCAATGAGATACAATGAGACTTTTATTGGAACTCCCGGGGTTTCTGTCCTGCTGAACTTGAATTTAGGAGGATGTGAACCTGGAGTTGCAAGGAGTGACCAAATTTTTGACCAAGAATGAAGGCCATGCAGCAGACTGCATTGCTGAGAGGTGAAAAGAAGCATTATTTGAGTTCCTGGATCATAAGTTG
Organism: Ailuropoda melanoleuca; assembly: GCF_002007445.2. Lineage (NCBI taxonomy): Eukaryota > Metazoa > Chordata > Mammalia > Carnivora > Ursidae > Ailuropoda > Ailuropoda melanoleuca. The sequence continues at coordinate 90,675,281 of NC_048228.1, forward strand.
ATGATCTTGCTGCAAGTTCCTGGATCATAAGTTGGTCCAGGAACTCAGTGAACTTAATGAAGGCCAAGATCAACTTTTGGGATTTCCAGTGTTCCTTATAAATCTGTTTATGTTTTGCTTAAGCCAGTTTGAGCTGGTTTTCTGTCATTTGCAGGATCGTAAGTCTTGACCAACACTGCCTCATTGGGAGCTGTGAGGAGTGATTGAGATGACATGGAAGATAACCACCGTGGTCCAGATGCCCTCTCCCTGCCTGTTCTTGCTCTGATCCAAAGATTTCTTCACTCGACTCCTTTTTACTTTTATGCAATCCTGAAATCATTCTGAGCTTCTAGAAACATCTAGGAACTATGATCTATTAGACACTCAAACAAATTAAAGATGCCTCACTTAGGAAAGATTGCTTGGCAAAATAATAGCTTTCTTGAAATACTTAAAAGGTTGCCATATGGGAAAAAACTGGATTTCAGCTTGAAGAGCAGAATCGGGTGATTGGGTGGGAGTTTGCAGAAGATGCTCAGATTCGGTGTGAAGAAGGAGCATTTAGCAGCAAGCTCCGGATCACACCTCTGAGGTCCCTGGTTTTCCACCGTGGGAGACCTTCATGCCAAGAATGGACACTCACTGGTTGTGATTCATGGAGGGGACTCGTACTTCAAGGAGACAGTGACCAGGAATGACAACTTACAGGATGCTGGGGTTCTAAATAAAGTGCCAAACAATGACTATTTATGCCCCTAACCTATTTTTTCCAGTGTAAGAGGGTTTTGAGCCATTTGAAGATATAAACTTTTAGGAATCTAGATGAAATAGTCAAATGTCTATTTAAACTTTAACCATATCAGCCCCATAAATCGTCACACTTATATATTACGTAAAATTATCATACGTGAATTTAGAAAAGTTGAGTTTTCCATTCTCACATTTAATGAAATCACATTCAAGTCCTTCACATGCACTTTGACATTGTTTTGGTTTTTTTTTTATTACAATCCCTTTTGAAACATTTAATGCTGGATTTGTTCAAGGGTTTAACTTTTAGAGCTGTGGGCTTATGACTATGAAAAGCAGCTCAAAGATAGACATTCGGGCAAGAAAAATACCTTTTTTATTGTGAGTCTAAAACTTTCTAGCCCCTATCTTCTCTGGTTTCATTGTAAGTGATTTTTAAGGGAATGAGTTTTCTTGGAAACTCGGATATTACTATAGAGCAGAATAAACCATCCTTAGGAACAAATAGAATGTTCTCTGCATAAGGGAAGATACAAAACCTCATTTATGGTGTGTTCCAAAGTATGACAACAACTTAGATATGTAGATGCAAAGAAAAATACGAGAAGGAATATACCAGAAGATTTATAGTTTGGGTTACTATCTGAGCTTTGATCATTATGCATGCTGTAGCTCTATTTTTCATTTTTTTCTATATTTCTAAGTTTTCTGGGGTCAGCATGAGTAACTTCTACAATGAGGAAAAAAGGACTCGTGATAAAAATAAATACTTGAGTGGCAGCTATAGAGTATAAACCCCAGTTCCAGATTCCATGAGGCTTATAGTCGTAGCTGGATCAGAGGTCACAAACTCAAACACTTCCATGTAGTGTAAATGATGGAAGTGCACCAACTATAATATAACAGGGAGTGGGGAGGGCTGTGGCAAATAGGCCTGTTGGTCTAACTGAGACAGGGTAGCCCGTTATTGTCATGGAAGAATGTGAGCCCAGTGATATCAAATGCTCTGCTACTGGATATTTAGATAAAATGCCGCCCATGACAAAATCCATGTTCAGTTTGCCCTTGACTCTGACCTCTAAGTTCGGGCTTCCTTTTTCTCTGATTTAGGTATTCAAACTTCTGGCTTTTCCTACCAAAATACAGATTTTATGTGTTTTTGTTTTGTTTTTTTTTAAGATTTATTTATTTGAGAATGAGAGAGAAAGCATGAGTGGGAGGAGCGGAGGGAAAGAGGATCCCAAGCAGATTCCGCACTGAGTGGGGAGCCCCACGCAGGCTTCATCTCATGACCCTGAGATCAGGACCTGAGCTGAAATCAAGAGTCAGACACTCAGCCAGCGGTGCCACCCAGGCACTCCCAAGCTATAGATTTGAATTGCCCTGTTCCACTTCAGTCTCCCCAGCTCTCTTATTAACCTATTTCACCATTAGCAGTAGTTCCCAAAGTGTGTTCCGTGGAACATGAGTCCTGTGAGATGTTCTGTGAAAAGAAAAGGAAGGGTTCCATGGTGAAATATGTCTGAGAAACACCACTCTTCTATTTCCCACCCAGAGAGTCATAGTGGACACGAGACTTTTAAAGTCCCTGAGATGTCCTGCAGTCTACTAAATAAGCAGACTTTGCTTAGTCTAGCATTTTCCCAACTCACTTGGCCATGGAATCCCCTGAGGGCATAACTTCTAATAACATGTTACTGCTACAGATGTAGTGGACCATGGAACACAGTTTGAGAAACATGGACCCAGGTTATTTGGAGTTCTCATATCCATATACAAACTAAAGTAAATGAATGTCAAATTGCTTTTCCTTAGATGTGGGAATGCTTGGAGTGTTGCAAAAGAATAAGCAGAGAAAGATGCTGAGTGTATCATGATTGGTCCATGTACTGCACAGTGACAAAAAGTGTGGTCCCCAAAGCCAGACTTCCTGGGTTCAAAGGCCAGGTTCTGCCTTCTTAGTGGTGTGACCTTGGGCAAGTTACATAACTTCTCTGTGCTTCAGCTCCCTTGACATGAAAGGGAGATAGAGTGCCCATCTCAAGAACGTGTGCAGAATGAACTGTGTGCAATATAGAAATATTCATGGCATATTGTAGGTGCTTAAAAAATGTTAGTGACTGTTATGCTCATTTCCCTGCTGACCACACTGGCTAGTGCATAGCTAATAATAATGGCTATTATTCATCAGGGAAATTCAAATCAAAACCACATTGAGATACCATCTTACACCAGTTAGAATGGCAAAAATTGACAAGGCACAAATGTTGGAGAGGATGTGGAGAAAGGGGATCCCTCTTACACTGTTGGTGGGAATGCAGGTTGGTACAGCCACTTTGGAAAACAGTGTGGAGGTCCCTCAAAAAGTTAAAAATTGAGCTACCCTATGACCCAGCCATTGCACTACTGGGTATTTACCCCAATGAAAAGAAGGGCCATATGCACCCTGATGTTCATAGCAGCATTGTCCACAATAGCCAAACTGTGGAAGGAGCAGAGATGCCCTTCAACAGACGAATGGATAAAGAAGATGTGGTCCATATATACAATGGAATATTACTCAGCCATCAGAAAGAATGATTACCCAACATTTGCATCAACATGGATGGGACTGGAGGAGATTATGCTAAGTGAAGTAAGTCAAGCAGAGAAAGACAATTATCATATGATTTCACTCTTTGGGGACCATAAGGAATAGCAGGGAGATCGATAGGAGAAGAAAGGGAAAAATGAAGGGGGGGGTAAACAGAACGGGGAATGAACCACAAGAGACTATGGATTCTGGGAAACAAACCGAGGGCTTCAGAGGGGAGGGGGGTGGAGGGAAGGGCTAGCCCAGTGAAGGGTAGTAAGGAGGGCACATATTGCATGGAGCACTGGGTGTTATATGCAAACAATAAATCATGGAGCACTACATCAAACACTAATGATGTACTGTATGGTCACTAACATATCATAATAAAAAAATAATAATAATGGCTATTATTAATATATTATGATTACCTACGTGTTCTAATAGCTAACCTGTATTGGCAGCTTACTATGTGCCAGGCACTAAGCTAAATCAATTATCTCCTTACAAAAATTGTATGAGATAAGTATTACTATTGATCCCACTCTATACATGGGAAACAGGCTTGGAGAGTTAATGTGACTTGCCCTAGGTTCAGAGCTAGCAATGGGAGACCTAGGATAAAACCCTACTGATTGGACTTGAAAGCCTACCCTTGTAATTGCTGTTTTCTGCTTTTATAAAGGCACAGTCTTTACATTTCATTTTATTTATTTATTTATTCATTTGAGAGACAGAGAGAGAGAGCATGAGCAGGAGTGGGGAGGGGCAGAGGGAGTGGGAGAGAGAGAATCTTAAGCAGGCTCAAAGCCCACCTCAGAGCCCAGTATGGGGCTTGACCCTGAGATCATGACCTGAATAGAAATCAAGAGTCAGATGCTTAACCCACTGAGCCACCCAGGTGCCCCCAGTCTTCACACTTTAGAACAGGAGGAGATCTCGACGGTGCCTCCATTTTACTGGAACCAAGGTCCAGAGAGGTTGTGTGACCCACTGGATGTCAAGTAGATGGGTGGAGAACTGGCAATAAAAGACAAGAAAGAAGGAAAGGAAGAGGGATGGGGCTGGGGAGGAGACGCAGAGGGGAGGGAGGAGGGTAAGACCATTGGCTATGAAGGGGATCAGAATACGCCTTGGCATAAGGATTATTTAGAGCTCAGGCGCCTGGGTAGGCCAATCGTTAAGCGTCTGCCTTCGGCTCAGGGCGTGATCCCAGCGTTCTGGGATCAAGTCCCACATCAGGCTCCTCCACTGGGAGCCTGCTTCTTCCTCTCCCACTCCCCTGCTGTGTTCCCTCTCTCGCTGGCTGTCTCTCTGTCACATAAATAAATAAAATCTTTAAAAAAAAAAGGATTATTTTGAGCTCAAGGCAATTAAGAAAGAGCAGACCCAAGAAAATATCTTTACCCTCCCTCTTTCCATCTAAAAGCAGGACATAAATTTCCCTTTGTAAAGATGTACCCATGTTCCTCTCGTGTACTAGCAAGAGGAGAATACTCTTATCCCTGGAGACGGTACCAACTTGAATCTGCATAAACACCCTTGTGGAAGAACCCATATCTTCCATGAGTTTACCCCATATGCTCACCTTCCCACAGTTTACCACCCCTAGAAGTCCCAATCCTTTTCTTTTGTCTTATCACTTCCCCATGAATTTTTCACTCTTTGTTAAAATGGTATATAAGCTCTCAGGCTTAACGGCCTTACTTTTCTGCAAGACCCTCCTGTACATGTAGAAATTAAAATATTAATGACAAATAAAATTTGTATGCCTTTTCTCCCAGTAATCTGTCTTTTGTCAGTTTAATTTGCAGGACCCTGGGTATAAAACCTAAGAGGGTAGAGTTGTTTTCCTCCCTTACAGTCACATCCAGAAAAAGCCTATTAGTCATCCAAAAGGATGGTCAAGAAGTCCATTGGGTCTTCAAGCCTGGAGCTCAGGTTCCCGGTTGGGTGTGGAGATGAGTCTCCGATTCTGGGCAACTGAGCCTGCCAGATGCATCTCCCTGCCAGGAGCCACACAAGACACTGCCCCCCACCTCACCCCTCATGTCCTATGGAATCTCCAAGTCCTATAGGCCCTACCTCTATAAAGCTTCTAGAGCAGTCACCTCGCTCCACCCCCTTGGCCCCCACCTTCAGCAGGCCCACCATCATCTCTTACGCAGATGCCTACACCAGCCTCCGACTTGGCCTCCCCAACTCCAGGTTTATCCCTTCCAATGCAACCTCCATACTACAGTCAGGACAAATTCGGTCATATGCTTTATCTGCTTAAATACCCTTCCGTGACTTTCCTTTGCTTGTCTCATATCCTTCAGCTGTACCCCACAACCCGCAGTTCCCTGAGGGCGCCATGTTCTCCCCCTCCCCTTTGGCGTAAGCTACTTCCTCTGCCTGGAGTACTGTCTGTTCCTTCCACCTTCTTCATCCCACTAATTCACATCTGTATTACAGCTCTTCCTCTAGAGACCCCCTCCTGCCCCCCACCTCTGGTCAGTTCCCTCCAAGGACCCTCGGAGCGGCTGGTACTTACCCTCATCAAAGCATTTCCCATGTTACCTTCAGTCCTCTAACTCCCCCAAGAGAATGGGAACAACTCGAGGGCCTTCGCACGCCCAATGCCTGGCACATAGTAGGTGGACAAAAAATATTTTAAAAAATAAATCGTTACATGAGAAGGCAACGGATGCTAATTTATACACTTGCAGTTTAGATCCTCATCACTCTGACTTGATTTGGCCATTCTTTGTATTAGATAACGTGACTTCTGGACCTGCAGTTGTGAGTGCCAACTGCTTATGTAAGTCAAGATCACCCAGGGCCAACTTTCTTAGAATGTGCTGTCTATGACATTTCTACCAAACCTTATATATAGCTGCTTGCCTCATGTTAACTTGGTTCCAGGAAAAAATAAAAAATCTTTCCTTGTTCACATACATTCTGGGCTCCCAGCTTCTACATGGGCTGTCTCATGGGCAAACACTGCCTGGTGTCAGGGAGAGGAGAAACCGGTTTGCTCATTCACGTGAAACATATTCATGGAAAGCCAACTCTGCAGCCAAGAAGACAAGGGGGGTGTTGTGTCTGTCCATCTGGGGCAGTTTTAATAAAGGAACCTGAAAACCAATCCTTCTTAGCAGCCTCATCTGACAAAACCGGATGCCCCAAACCAGCCCAAACGTCCTCACCTTAGATACTCTCATTTTGGAAGGTTGGGTTGCTAGAAATGAGAATCTGGTTACCAGATACAATACAGGACACCCAGTGAAATCTGAAATGCAGATAAATAATAAATGAATTGGTAGTATAAGTATGCCCCACATATTGCATGGGACATACTTATGCTACAAAATGAACTCATTGTGTGTCTGGACTTCAAATTTCACTGGGCGCCCTGTATTTTTATTTCCTAAATGAGGTTGCTGGTTGGGATCCTGGAAGAGCATGTTTTCCCCGCAGGCAACACCCCCACCCTCCACTGTTCGGCTGCCCAGATAATGGACGGACTCCACAGGCTGGGAGGAGGGACTTAGCAGTCAGAGGCTGTGTCCGTTCAGGGTACAGGACTGTGGCAGGTCGTGTGGGAGACAGAAGGAGGTTCCCAGGGGCACCTGGGTGGTGCAGAAGGTTAAGCATCCGGCTCTTGGTTTCAGCTCAGGTCGTGATCTCAGTGCCGTGAGATCGAGCCTCATGCGCTCAGCAGGGAGTCTGCTTATAACTCTCTCTCCCTCTCCTTCTGCCCTTTCTGCTCATGCTCACTCTCTCTCTCAAATAAATAAATAAATCTTTAAACAAACAAACAAAAAAAAACAAAAAACAAAAACAAAAAAGGAGGTTCGCAGCCTCAGCCGCACATAAGAATCACCGAGGTGGCTCTAGAAACATCTCAAAGCACAAACCCCGTCCAGATCAGTCAAACCGGAATCGCCGGGGCTGGGACACAGTCTTGGGTATCTTTTAAAGCTCACGTAGAAGATTTCATTGTATAGCCAAGGTTGAGAACCACTGACCTTGACTCTTTCTTCCCCTCACACAAGTCACAGGCGAATTACCTTCGCCTTCACAGAGTTTGCTGACCTGTCATTCATCCAGCAAGCAGTCTCCGGAGGCCTGAGACCCTAACCAATGTGCTGTGTGCTGTCCGATGCCACAAGAATTGTGGTTCCAAGCCCCAACTTGGTTGCATATGAGCTGGAAGGCCTTGGGCAAGAAGAGGTGGCTTTAGGGCTCTAAGCCTCAGCCTTCCTTCTGTGAAGCAGAACCCGTCAGGTGGGGTAGAGGGTGCCAGCCCACCAGCTTTGCGGGCCAGCATGAGGATTAGAGGTAGGAAAAGAGCCACGGTGAGGGCCTGTGAGTTCCAGACGCTGCAGGGAAGTCCGCTATCACGCCAACCACCTCCTGGGCTCAGGAGCACCTCTCAGAGTTAGCATCCAGGGAGATCTCAATCAGAATCGGAAACAGCTTTTGAACCAGATCCCCACCCCCCACCCCCCGTAATGTCTAGGCACATTAAAGTCTGAGAGACACTTAGGATACAAATGTGGATTCAGTGGCCTTCGCAGGGGCCGGGCCTGAGAATCTTCATTTTGAGCAAGTTTCCAGGGGACCCCAGGGCTGGGGGTGGGGTGGGGGTCACACCTGGAGTGCCGAGGGTTTAGAATGGTGATTCTCAGCTTTGGCTTTCCTCCAGCGTCACATCGGAGGCCACATCGGATCCTGCTCCAGGACAATTGATTGAGAATCAGGGGTGGGGCCCTGAGCATAAATGTTCAAAAAACGTCTCCCGTTTTGCCCTGGGAAATCCAGCTCGAAACCCACAAAGGCTCACAGCTTCGCTGTTTCCTCTATCCCACTGCCATGTTGTTCCAGGACCTTTCCACGGCTGTGTTTTGAAACAGGTCACATGTCCGGGTTGCCCCAGGGCCAAACCAGCACTGGGGCGATGGCTCGGACCCCTTCCACGACTCTCCTTCGATTCATCTTACACACGTGGCTCTAAGATCCATCAGCTTGAAGCACCCTACTTCACTGGCTGAGAAACTTCCAACATCTTCCAGGCAGCAGTGTGCTGGGAAATGCTTGACAATTGCCCCTAACTCCCACCCCAAAAAAATAAATAAAAAAAGAAAAAGGAAAGAAAAAGGAAAAGCCCTGTGTTTGTAGCATTGCGGGAACTATGTTTGTCATGCAGGGAGCCCACTCACAGTTGTCACTCTCTTGAGTGTTATTACAAGATCTTCCGCTGGCTTCTTCTCCATCTCTGTCCCTAAATCCCTTCCCCCCCCGCCCCGCCCCGTGCCTCAGGGCCCAGGTACTGGCAGACAGCTCACCCCTCAGCAGCCAGCCAGGCTCCGCCACTAGGAAGTGAGCTTTGGGCTTCTGATCTCTTCATCCCGAGTCTCCCTGCCGCTGCCTCTTTCCCGGGCTGCCGAGGGGCAAGGGCCCGGTGCATCCTCCTCTGGGCCTGTAAATTCATGTGTGGAATGAGTCCTCTGCTATCCGCAGATGAAAGGTCCCTGAGACATCATGACAGTGAGGAGAGTTTCTGCATCTGCGAAATGGGCTTTGACGAGGCCGTGGAGGCAAAGGCTTGTAATGGGGCAGGATGCTGGCCAGTCTGGCTCAGGGCAGGGCTGCTGTGGGTGGTGGGGGTGCACTGAGGAGGCTGGGGGCTCCTGCCTCCCCTCACTCAACCGGAATCCCATGCAATGTGGGAGTAGGGGGCGCAGAGGATCAGGCCGGTGTGTGAGCGTGTGTGTGAGAGCATGTGTGAATGCGCGTGGGCGAGTGTGTGTGTGTGGAAGTGAGTGTGTTTTCGTGGAGGGAATGTGTGCAGCTGTATTCATTACCAGGGTGGAGAGATAAGGTCCTGGCCTTGAGGTCAGGAACAACTCACGTGCTCCTATCCCAAATTCCAAGAACTCTTTAAGTTCCAATTAGTTATCACTCAGGTGATGCTGTTCTCCTGGTTTTGGACCCGTGCCCCGCGGGACTCCTCTGGGAGCTGGGGAAAGGAAAGATTGGGAGCTAGGCTGTGGCCCACCGCACCCCCTTGCAGCCCAAATGGCTCCATGTGTATCTGTTTTTATAATAGATTTCCTTACAAGATGTCATTTGAAGCAAAGGGTCGGTGGCTTACAAATGCTTCAGAAACACAGGTTGGGGGCAGGGGGAGGACGCCAATGACAAGGGCTCTCCCCAGTGTCACAACAGCATATCATGAAGCAACACAAACTTTAGGGACAGGTGGCTTGGATCTGCGCTGTGTGATCTTGGACAAGTTGCTTCACGTCTCTGTGCTGGTTCCTGAACATGGATAATAACAGTAGCTGCCTCCTAGGGTTGCTGTGAGGGTTACACGAGTTTGTCCCGGTAAAGCACCAGGGGCCGTGCCTGGCACTCAGTGGGGGCTCAGAGACCTTGGTCATTGTCAGGAGCCATGATCTCCCTTTGTCAAACCTGGCACGTGTGGAGCGTGATGCTTCCACATACATTTCTTCATCGAATCTGCTCGATGACACTCTAAACTCAAAGTATATTTTGGTCCATTTTAGAGGTAAGGGCCTTAAGGCTGAGGGAAGTCAGAGGAAGATCCAGAGGTACAGCCCCCATCTTGACCTCCAAGGCCAGAGCTTCTGCGGGCTGTTTCTCAGGCAAATATGGTCCCGCAAAGCCAGCCCTTTCCCCACACTCCGGCATCCTCCACCTTGCTCTGAGCATGCAGGCAAGTGGCCAGCTCCAGGGATGAACTTGTCTATCCCCCCAAACAACAGAAGCAAGAGGGCCCAACCACAGCCAGCAGGAGCTGAAGGCTGGCCGGCCGGAGGGGGATGTGGGATGTGGTAGACAGGGGCAGCTTTAAAGTTCTTCTAAGCGACGCCCATCCATCAAAGCCAGTGTTTCTCCAGTGGAGCTCTGTTTCAGAGCCTCCAGGGGCTCTCATTAAAATGCAGATGTCTTGTCCCCAAACTATTAAATCTCAATCTCAAGAGAAGAGGCCCAGGAATCCAAAAGTAACAAGCACCCCAGTATGGCTTCCAAAGATAGCGCCCTTATGTTCAGGCCCAGGGCAGGGTGGGGACAGGATGGGTTCTCTCATCTGAACCTCTCCCTGTATCTCCAGCCCCAGAACCAGGGTTGAGCTGCCTCTCCTAGAACGCCGGCCCCAGAGTAGAGAGCCTTTCCCAGCAGGCCCCAACCCAGCATAGCTGGGCGAGACTCGGCGTGCCCGGGACAGGCACTCAGGTCCCATGAGGCTCCCAAGACCTGGGCGGCTCAGCTGCATCAGCCTGTCCTGGGTTCGGGGCCTCCTCCTCGTCTTCTCTGCCTGTGATTTGTCCTCTCTTCACCCTCTTGTCAGGTGCAACCCCTTCTAGCCCATCCTACCATGACTCCTACGCTTTTCGCATTTGTAAGATGTAGGCATCGATTTCACATTATTCTGAGATCCCTTCTCGAGCAATATTGAAGCAGCTGGGTGGCCAACACCTGCTGAACCCTTTTCTAGATGTGGCACCCCTACCCCACACCACACACACATATCTTCATGAAGTGATCATGGGTGGGGACCCCGGTGGGTGCTGGAGGCAGCCATGCACCCAAGGGGGATTTCCAGGAGCCACGTTGTGGCTCTTTTCCTCACAGGAGGGTACCGTGACCCCAAACAAGGAACATGAATCAGGTGAAAAGGTAGCTCCACAGACAGTGTGTAAAGAATGGAAGTTAGGAGAGGACTTCGTTGGGAGGTGTGTTATAAAAAGTGAAAATGCAGAGATGATCTTCATTCAGTCACATGCTGTACCAGTCGTGGATATAAGAGGAAAGCAGATGTGACCCCATATACTACATGCGTGAGCCAGGGGGCTTCTTGAGGAAGGAGTAGGGTGCAGCGGAATGGAGAGAGAAAGGGCCTGGGCTTTGGTGTTGGATCCATCTGAGGCTTAATGCAGGCGCCATTGCAAGCTGTGTGGCCTCGGGCAAATTCCTTGATCTCTCTGAGCCTCCTGCCATCATTTATACATGGTGACAGTCATAGAACCACCTTGTGGATTTGTGGTGAAGACCAAACCTGCTTAGCCCAGTTGAGGGACACATACTATGTGTCTGATAACGTATCCCAGAGACCGTGATTCCTACTCTTTCTGGATGCCCATAACTGACAGCTCAGGGAGGGAGAGGACCTCCAGACAGAGTCATGGACCAAAAAGGAATTGTGGGTTCTGGTGTCCAGGTGTGAAGAAGGAGAGGAAGCCATGTGGCTCTACCAGAAAGAGTAGTCATGTGATGCCTTAAATGCCTTGTAATAATACACAGCAAATAAATACCTCCTGCCTGAGCCTAGACGCTTCCCTAACAAGCACCCACTCTGATTCTGCTCCAAGGTTCAAGCCTGTTCTCCGGGGAGGCTGCCAAAGCTTCTGGAGGAAAGTCTAATTGTTCCGCAGACAATAGTCTCAAGGCCTTGCAGGCCTGCAGCAAGGACAGTGTGGGTGGGTGAGCGCTTCTCCTTCGGTCCTCAGCTGCCCTCGGTGCACACTGCGATGGCTCCTCTCCACCTGCCCACACCGGTGTCTGAAAGGGGGCTGGCGAGCCCCCCAGCCAGTGTGTGGCCCGACCTGGACTCAAACCTGTGCCTGTGCGGCCTGCTGAGCTCGCTGCCTTGTTGCCTCCAGACATCAGTCAAGAGGTCCAAGCGAGAGATGTTGCGAGGACAGGGAGAGAAGGAGAGAAGAAAGAGTTTAGAAAACTCTAAGGACAGGATCCCAACTAGCCCCCAATCATCCCCTCTGTGTCTGAAATTGAGAGGAGTGGTGAGGGTGAGGATGCGGAAAACAGAGCGGAAGCTTGGCGGGCAGGCGGGGCGGAATCTCTCGCTGACATCCTCCTTTCTCACATGACCCCTGTGATCTCCAAATCCCTGAAGAAGTCAAACACTTTGCAATCAGATTAAAAACCGAACCAAACCTTGCAGGCCGGGAGAAGGTGGAGCTGGCAAGGCCGGGGGATTAAAGGCCAAGTCGCAGAGCAAAGTTTGACAATGGACAGCCTGTTTGTCCAGGGCCGCCGGAATGCCTGTGGCCAGCGGGTGTGTGTGTGTGTGTGTGTGTGTGTGTGTGTGTGTGTGTGTGAAAGGACAGGAGTGCAATGCACCTTCCCAGGCCGCTGCCCTGGGGGTTCCCCGTGCCACAAGGGCCTCCCGAGTGGGGAAGGTGTGAGGCGCAGAAGATGCTGGCAATGAACCACAACCACAAGTGGGGACAGATGACTTCAGTGACCGGAACAGAAGGTTAGGACTTGCCCGGCTGGCCGTGGTGAGGAATGGAAGAAGCCTGGCCGAACTTTCTGCAGGGGATGCAGGAGTCGGCCAGGGGAGAGGACCCCAGCCTCTCCTGATGGCCTGCAGCCTGGGCGTCTGGTCCCTCAGCCCTGCGGCATCTCTCCCATCCCACAGGAGTCCGGATACCTCTGCTCAGGCCACACTGAAGAAGGGAGTGTCACGCTATCCCATAGGAAGTGGGGGAAATGCCCTGCACAGTGAGGTCTCTGCAATTCTGGAAACCAGGGTTTGGAAGACCAGGAAGGAGGGAAGGAGGGGAGGGAGGAAAGGGAGGGAGGAAAGGGAGGGAGGAAGGAAGGAAGGCTGGTTTCAAACTTAAGAAATAAATGTCAGTTTTTTCCTACCAAAAAAGAAAAAAAGTGGTCAAATCTAAATCTACCACAGCTTTCTTTAACTAGAAACTAGTCTGGTCCACTTAACCATATGTTTAGAGCTCATTAACCACATCAGAGAAGGGCAAAAGGGCAAAACAAAACAAAACAAAGACCCTTAAAATTCCACGCATTTGGTCACCCACAAAAGACCACTAAATCCCAAACCCACATACTGATGGCGTAGGTTAACAAGGAGGGCCAGAGTTTCCTGATGGCGTATGCCAGTGGAAATTTTATGTTAGGGTCAACTTAAAGGACTCACACATACATACCCCAAACCCTCAGGGCGATCAGAACCCAAAACATAAATATGATAAGAAAGACTCACAATGAGTTATCAATGGGTCCTGGAATCCTTCATGCCCTGGGAACAACTGTTTTTCCACAAAACAATCCACAGAGCCACTTCCTAGACCAGCACATACTTGCCGAATGAGCCCTGACTTTGCAGTTAGATAGCTCCAGGTACAAATTCCAGCTCTGCCTTACCCCTACCCTAATTGACCTTGTGCAAGGGCCTTAATCTCCCTAAGGCTCGATACTCTGAGCTGTAAAATAGGGTTCACAGAGTCGTACGAAGTCAAAGACGTTTAAATAATTATTGAGCACCTCTTACATGGCAAGCCCTATTCTAGGCCATAGGGCTACACAATAAACAAGACAAAGGTCTGCCTTTGTGGAGCTTACAACCAAGGTGGGCACGATGAACAAGAAACATGCAAGCAAATAGGGTATACCTGATGGTGATGCTGGGAGGGGGGCAGGCAGGGGTGGGAGCATGACTGCTCTTTTATTTAGGGGGATCAGGCAAGGTTTATGGTAAGGAGACATGAGGCAGTGAAGAATGAAATAAAGTCAGACTGGTGTTCGCGTGGGAGGAGCGGGAAAGAAGATCTGGATTTTACCCAGAGTAAGCTGGGAAGCCAATGAAAGGATATGTTTGGCTTCTGTTTAGAAAGAATCACCTTGTCTGGTGCAAGGAAAAGAAGCTGGAAGGGACAAGAGCCAGTTGGAGGCCATTGAAACACCGCAGGCAAGCGATGATGGTTGTTCCAGGTACTTGGGCTGAGCCCCTGGAGGCACAGGATTGCCACTGACAGAAAGGAGGGAAACTGCAGGAGGGGTCGGTTTGCAGAGCAGAAATCAGCTTAGTGTTAGGCATGTTGAAGTTGGAGAAGTCTGTTGGGCAAGCAAGTGGAGATGTGGAGTCGACAGCTGGGCATATGTGCCCGGAGGTTTGGTTATGCTCAGCCAGGGACTAAGTGTAGACAGAGAAGAGAAGAGTTCAAGGACTCCAGGGCTTACAGGTCAAGGACAAGAGGACAAAAGCAAAGAAGACTAGGAGTGATGGGTGAGGCAAAAGGAAAACTAGGGTCCCCAAGGACTCTATGCCAGGGGTCGGCAAGCTTTTTCCATAAAATGCCACATAATAAAAATTTTCAGGGGTGCCTGGGTGGCTCAGTCGGTTAAGCATCTGCCTTCAGCTCAGGTCATGATCCCGGGGTCCTGGGATTGAGCTGGCAATGCACTCCCTGCTCGGTGGGGAATCTGCTTCTCCCTCTCCCTCTGCCCCACTCACCCCGCTTGTATGCTCTCTCTCTCTCAGATAAATAAATCCTTCTAAAAAAATAAATAAATAAATAAATAAATAAATAAATAAATAAATAAATATTTTCAGCTTTATCTGGTCTCTGTTGGCACCATTCACCACTGCCACTGTAGCATGAAAGCAGCTGTAGATGGTACGTAAACGAATGGCTGTGCTTGAGCTCCAATAAAGCTTTATTTATACAAATAGGTGGCAAAGAGCACCTGGGTGTTTCAGTCGGTTGATTGGCCGACTCTTGATTTTGGCTTGGGTTGTGGTCTTGTTTGTGGGGTCGATCCTCGCATCAGGCTCTGTGCTCGGTGCAGCATCTCCTTGTCCCTCTCCCTCTGCACCTCCCCATCTATCCCTAAAACAAATAATAAATAAAATCTTAAAAAAAAAAAACAAAAACAAAAACAGGTGGCAAATTGGATTTGGTCTGCAGGCTCTAGTTTGCCAAACTCTGGTCAGGGTAAGTGGCACCCCAGGAATCATGCAGTGTGGAGACAGAACTGAAGACATGGTGTTCTGGAAACCAAGTGGACAGTGGTTGCAAGAAAGAGCGATAAATGGCATCAAATGCTGCAGACAGGTGGAATCCCAGGAAGGAAGAGAATCAGCCATTGGCTGTAAGAATGCATTGGTCACGGCTGGCCTCTATCAGAGCAGTTTCCCTGGACCCATGAGGGCAAAAGCCCGGTTGAAATGGGTTCAAAGGAGGAGGGTAGGAGAGCAGGGGCATAAACAACTCTTTTGGAAAGTTTTAGTTCCCGGAAAAAAGGGAATGCTTGGTAAATGGTCATTCCTTTTCCATAAATGGATCCATGATAGAGCAGTCACCCTTGACCTAGAAGTGCAGTTTCAAGGCACTTGCCCGGTGCTGGGCCTTTCAGGGATGGCAAAGGGCATTTTCACATTGCTTCAAGAAACTCACATCAGTTATTTGGATGCAGAAGAGAAACACAACTTTGGTGTCTAAAGTTGAGTTTGCGGCCACTATGAGCTTGATGGTGTATGATCCGTGGGCATCCTTCAGACGGGCCCTGGTCTTACAGATCCCAAACACAGGTGCCTGTCATTTATTTAAGTCCTTCCCCGTGAGGAAAAAGACTGGAGACAAGTGTCTGCACCATGGTTTCACCAAGTCCGCAGCTGGCCGGAATATTCCATTCTGGACTCAGAGAGCAGACTGCATGGTCTGTACGGCCAAGCAAGTTTTTCATGAACTGGGGTGAGTTATTGGCACGGGGGCCATCCAGTGAAAAAGCCTAAATTTATGCCACACGTTATTTCTCTGGGAGCCCAAACTATTTCATATAAATTACCTCATTGATCTCCGAAGCCCTTGTGTGAGATTTAGAATTATTATTTCTTTTTCATCTTGACACCCAGCCTGTAGGAAGGCAATAAATAGCACCTTCTGATGTTTATGATGTAGGATTGACGACTACGTCGGTGAAATTTGTATTGTGGCTTTGGCCTCAGAGAGGAGCCTTGAGTGGGGAGATGAGTAAAAGTCTGGTCTAATGGATAATACTGGGTATGTTTCCTGGG
This sequence comes from Ailuropoda melanoleuca, assembly GCF_002007445.2. Taxonomy (NCBI): domain Eukaryota; kingdom Metazoa; phylum Chordata; class Mammalia; order Carnivora; family Ursidae; genus Ailuropoda; species Ailuropoda melanoleuca. Next base: position 90,691,441 of record NC_048228.1, read on the forward strand.
CCCATCCACCTCCAGCTCCTGCTGGCACGGGGACCACATTTTGTACCTGCTTCCTTCTGCACCCCCCTCACCAAACGACAACTCACTGGACCCAGAATGGCTCTCACCCCCGGGATAGTCAGTCTGTTAGCTGACTTGAAGCCCATGTCTATGCCTGGCGTGCCATGCTGATCTGGGCCCGTGCCTGCCTCTCTTGGGAAAGCATACCCCCGACCAAATGCAAGGAGATGGAGAGGAGTGGGCACACAGGGAGAGCCCCGTCACATTGACGGTGCAACTCTAAAGTAAAGATCCATGAATTTCTGGATCGAAGAGGCCCCTGGCACCATCTTGGATACAGATGCCTGACAGATCTCTTCTTAGGGAGCCTGGACCCCATGCCAGCTCCAGTTCTCAACTTTCCAGGAGATTCTGTCTCCAACATGACTACATGCATAAACTTGAAACCAGTTCTTTTCTTTTCTTTTCTTTTCTTTTCTTTTCTTTTCTTTTCTTTTCTTTTCTTTTTTTTTTTTTTGGTGGTGGTGGTTGGGGTTGGGGGAAATAGGAGACTCCAAGGGATCTTTGTTCTTTGTAGCCAAATGTGCTCAACTCAAACCCTGATCAGGCCCATCCACAATGGCCAAGGCTTGGGAACCTACATGGGAAACGATTTAAGTAGCTTATTGCTCTTGAACTTCTGTCTGCTTAAAAACAAAACCAGCTAGAGGGGATAGACACAGGGTGCCCAGGGCCCCTCTCCTTTTGTCTGTCTTCTCCCCAAAGTTCTGCACTGTTCTAGGCCACCTCTATTGCGTCAAGCCCAGAGGATCAACCTGCTCCAGCTCCTCATTTGTTTCAACAAACCTTCCCTGAGCACCTACCATGAGCCCATCGCTCTAGGCACTCGGGCTCCAGGAGTGAATAAGATGGACTCAGTGTCTGCCCTCCAGGGCTACAATCTAGAAGGAGAAACAATTAAACAAACAAGGACACTATGATGTAACAGAGGATAATTGTGGGTAGAGGGAACCACAGAGAGGTGAAGCAACTGCCTGTCTTGAGGGAATCATGGAGGGCTTCCTGGAAAAAGTGGTATCTAAGCCAAGGCTTGAGGGAAAAAGGGTTGGTGTTACTCATGGTGAACACAGAAGGGTGTTCAAGACAGAGAAAGCCACACTTACAAAGGTGCCAAACCAGAGTCCCTTAGCATTCAGATGAAGGTAAAACATAATCCAGGGTCCCTCCCAGGGATGCCCCAATGGGAGATTGGACCAGACACACTCTTCAGTTCTTTCTCAGCCATAGAGTCCTGATTCTTGGTGAACCCTGAAATTCAGTCTGGGTCCGCCTCAATGCTGACCTAAATCTCCATCCTGGGTGCAGAGAATCTTTCAGTCAGAAAAGCAGAGCAAACACGGATGGAGCTCCGCTCACAGGGTCCCAGCCAACCAGGCCTGTGGCAGAGAACAGGGGCTCCGGCCATAAACTCTGGCATATCTGCTGCTGGCACAGGAGAGAACACACCAGGGCCTGGCTTCCTCAGGGGAAGAGGGATAATGGCACATTTTCCTAAGGGTCTCCCTTCCCCACAGAATGTCTCCCGGGACTATGTCTGGGGATTGGTTCCAACGTCTCGCCAGCCCAGAATGGGGAGACACGAGTTCTAGATTTTCTGTGTCCAGGCGTGCATATGCTAAAGGGAATTCAGCTTTCTACTCTGCTGCGCTGTAGAGAGAGCCAGCACACGTGCACACACGTGCACACACACACACGCATGTGCACACGCCCATACCCTTCTTTTCCAACCAGGTGTTTTGCGTGAAGTGGGCTGAATCTCTGTTATAAAAGTCTTCCGTTCCTACTGCAGGTCAGTGCGGAGAAGGTGGCCCAGGAACCACACTCGGCTCTAAGCCACAGAATTCAGCTCAGGCCCCAAAATAAGTGTTCCCATGTGCCAGGTGCGTACTATTTTTATTATCCCCTTTTACAAGTGAGGAAACTGAGGCCCAGAGAGGTAAAGTAACCAGCCCTCCATCACCCACCTAGGAGGTAGACAGCTGAGAGAGGATTCTGCTAATCTGCTACTAGAGGTCAAGGGCCAGAGGTCAAAAACTACATCTATTTAACTTCCTCTGTGTAGCCCTCATGTCAACACCACTGGGGGGCCCAGGCACACACCTTGTACATGGGTTTTCATGCTGACCTGCACATTAGATAGCTCTTTACTTCTGTTCCCCCCTCTTTACCTTGTGCAACAGAGGCTCTGGACAGATGGCACGGCTTAACTTGCAAAAAACTGAGGGCTTCAGAGGGGAGGGAGTGGGGGAATGGGATAGGCTGGTGATGGGTAGTAAGGAGGGCACATATTGCATGGTGCACTGGGTGTTATGCGCAAGTAATGAATCATGGAACTTTACATCAAAAGCTAGGGATGTACTGTATGCTGACTAACATAATATAATAAAAAATATTATTATAATTAAAAAAACCTAATACAGTGCTAAAAATACAAAAAAAAAACTTGCAAATATGTGTTGAATGAAATCATGAGTGCTGGGGAGTTCATTTTGCCTTCCTGCCCTTCATTTTCCACCTCTTCCCTTGGCTCCTCTCTCAAAGCATCATATCCTCCAACATGTGCTTACCTCCACACAAGTTCCTCCTTTCTTTTCTGCCCATTTCCACCACTGACAGGTCTTTGTCTCCCCCCTCTCCATACTCCCCAGACTCAGCTGGACTCTGGGCTGAAATTGTGGCTCTGCCAATCACTAGCCTTGAGACTTTGTGCAAAATTTATTAAGCTTTCCGAGTCTCTGCCGAGCTAATAGCCCTAACTTCTAATAGCAGTGGATCAAAAAGAACAAGGTAGAAAGTCACTTGACAGTGCCCAGCCCATAGTAGGTGCTCAAAGGGTATTTGTTCTCTTCCTCTTTCTGCTCTGAGCAGAAACCTTTGGAGTGTCCCTCTATCACACCCTCTATTCAAACACAATTCCTTTTTTCAAAATATCTGGAAGGTGCATGAGTTTTTTATTTTGGCTTAGAACCAATTCTAAAGCACTACACATAGTTGCCAAGCCATAAAACAATTAGCAATACTCTGCTATCAAATAATTAGTTATCAGGAAGTATAAATGCGTGCCCAAGTCTCCAATTTACAGACGAGTCAGAGGGTTCAGAAGCTTGCAGTTCTCTGAAGACTTGAACCAAACTCCAGTTTCTGGAAACTGGAGTGGCGGGGTCACACAGCTGGAGGTCACTTCTACCTGGAGGCCATGCCTCCGGGAAGCAGCCAACGGGATTCAGGCCTGAAAAAGCTGGCACCGAATTCCAGTGACTGACGTCTGAGGCTGCCAGGTTCTTATCAGCGATAAGAGCTCTGGGGCAAGGACTTGAAAATGGGTGAGTGGAAATCCAGAGAGGTTAAGAGCCCCATGCAAAATCAGGTGGTCTTGAGGAATGAAACTCATGAGTTCTGGTTTTCCACCTTTGGCCCAAGAGACATGACCGCAATCCAAGTCAATGAGTCCGAGTTCCTGGAACTCTTCCTGGTTAGAAGGCAAGCTCTCTAGTTCTTCCTTCATTTCTCTGCCAACTAAGATTTTTCTGACCAGCAGTAGAAATATTCCAAGGGCCCTCTCCCTTCTATCTCTAAGCCCCTTCCGAGTACTTCAGTAAATGGTCTGACTCCGATGATCTGCCAAGAAGGACCCTTTACTTTGGATTTCCCCAGCACTAAGCATCCCATCGAACCTAAAGAGAAACTGACACGTTTGGGAAGTTAAAAGTTAAGATGTTTCAGTTCCGTTCCATTTCTCTGGAGGGTCTACTCCATGAATTTTAAAGCAAATACATCTACAGTTTGTAATATGTTGTTCTTATGCAATCTCTCCAGACTTCCAGCCTTTAAGAAAAAAGGCTGGAGATACGTTCAATGGTTTCTATTTACTATCACTTAATAACACAAAGTTTGACTAGAAAGTAATGGGAGTGACTTTTAGGATAAACACTCCAAAACCTTCCTGAGAGAATGAGTGTGGGCTTCAGAGTGGTTACCTTCAGAGATACTTTTCAATTTGAAACAGGTTGCAACATTCTGGAACTCCTCATTGAAAACTGCCTTAAAGGGCAATTTACAACACACTCCTAAAAATCTACTTTTGACCCCTAAATAGCACTCCATGACTTGTCCACTCTGTATCAGTCTCCAGATTTGACCACAAATGATTTGTGTCTATGTCCAAACATTAAATCCACCTTCAGAAGATTAAGCTTTGCCAGAAGTGCAGTAGAGCAAATCAACAGGACTAGAAGCTGGTTCTTTGAGAGAATCCATAAAATTGACAGACCACTGAAGACTTATCCAAAAACAAAGAGAAAGGACCGAAATTATTAAAATTATGACTGAAAAGGGAGCGGTCACGACCAACAATATTGAAATTGGAAGGATTATTAGAAATTTTTATCAACAGCTATATGCCAAAAAACTAAGCAATCTGGAAGAGATGGAGGCCTTCCTGGAAACCTATAAACTACCAAGACTGAAACAGGAAGAAATAGATTTCTTAAACAGGCCAATTAATTATGAAGAAATTGAGTCAGTGATAAACAACCTTCCAAATAATAAAACTCCAGGCCCAGACGGTTTTCCTGGGGAATTCTACCAAACATTCAAAGAAGAAATAATACCTATTCTCCTAAAGCTATTTCAAAAAATAGAAACAGAAGGAAAGCTACCAAACTCATTCTATGAGGCTAATATTACCTTGATCCCCAAACCAGGCAAAGACCCCCTCAAAAAGGAGAATTACAGACCGATTTCTCTAATGAATATGGATGCCAAAATCCTCAACAAGATCCTTGCTAATAGAATCCAACAGTACATTAAAAGGATTATCCATCATGACCAAGTGGGATTCATACCTGGGATGCAAGCATGGTTCAACACTCGCAAATCAATCAATGTGATACATCATATCAACAAGAAAAGACTCAAGAACCATATGATCCTCTCAATTGATGCAGAAAAAGCATTTGACAAAATACAGCATCCTTTCCTGATTAAAACCCTTCAGAGTGTAGGAATAGAGGGTACATTTCTCAATCTCATAAAAGCCATCTATGAAAAGCCTACTGCAAGCATTATTCTCAATGGGGAAAAGCTGGAAGCCTTTCCCTTAAGATCAGGAACACGACAAGGATGCCCACTCTCGCCACTATTATTCAACATAGTACTAGAAGTCCTTGCAACAGCAATCAGAAGACAAAAAGGGATCAAAGGTATCCAAATCGGCAAAGAAGAAGTCAAACTGTCTCTCTTTGCAGATGACATGATACTCTATATGGAAAACCCAAAGGAATCCACTCCCAAACTATTAGAAGTTATAGAACAATTCAGTAAGGTGGCAGGATACAAAATCAATGCCCAGAAATCAGTTGCATTTCTATACACGAATAACGAGACTGAAGAAAGAGAAATTAGGGAATCCATCCCATTTACAATAACACCAAAAACCATGCGTTACCTTGGAATTAACTTAACCAGAGACGTAAAGGACCTATATGCTAGAAACTATAGATCACTTTTGAAAGATATTGAGGAAGACATAAAAAGATGGAAAAATATTCCATGCTCATGGATTGGAAGAATTAACATAGTTAAAATGTCCATACTACCCAGAGCAATCTACACTTTCAATGCTATCCCGATCAAAATACCGAGGACATTTTTCAAAGAACTGGAACAAATAGTCCTTAAATTTGTATGGAACCAGAAAAGGCCCCGAATCTCCAAGGAACTGTTGAAAAGGAAAAACAAAGCTGGGGGCATCACAATGCCGGATTTCGAGCTGTACTACAAAGCTGTGATCACAAAGACAGCATGGTACTGGCACAAAAACAGACACATCGACCAATGGAACAGAATAGAGAACCCAGAAATGGACCCTCGGCTCTTTGGGCAACTAATCTTTGATAAAGCAGGAAAAAACATCCGGTGGAAAAAAGACAGTCTCTTCAATAAATGGTGCTGGGAAAATTGGACAGCTACATGCAAAAGAATGAAACTTGACCACTCTCTCACACCATACACAAAAATAAACTCCAAATGGATGAAAGACCTCAATGTGAGACAGGAATCCATCAAAATTCTAGAGGAGAACATAGGCAACAACTTCTATGACATCGGCCAGAGCAACCTTTTTCACGACACATCTCCAAAGGCAAGAGAAATAAAAGATAAAATGAACTTATGGGACTTTATCAGGATAAAGAGCTTCTGCACAGCCAAGGAAACAGTCAAAAAAACTAAGAGACAGCCCACGGAATGGGAGAATATATTTGCAAAGGACACCACAGATAAAGGACTGGTATCCAAGATCTACAAAGAACTTCTCAAACTCAATACACGAGAAACAAATAAACAAATCATAAAATGGGCAGAAGATATGAACAGACACTTTTCCAATGAAGACATACAAATGGCTAACAGACACATGAAAAAATGTTCAAAATCATTAGCCATCAGGGAAATTCAAATCAAAACCACACTGAGATACCACCTTACGCCAGTTAGAATGGCAAAGATAGACAAGGCAAGAAACAACAATTGTTGGAGAGGATGTGGAGAAAGGGGATCCCTCCTACATTGTTGGTGGGAATGCAAGTTGGTACAGCCACTCTGGAAAACAGTGTGGAGGTCCCTTAAAAAGTTAAAAATTGAACTACCCTATGACCCAGCCATTGCACTACTGGGTGTTTACCCCAAAGATACAGACGTAGTAAAGAGAAGGGCCATATGCACCCCAATGTTCATAGCTGCATTGTCCACAATAGCCAAATCATGGAAGGAGCCGAGATGCCCTTCAACAGATGACTGGATTAAGAAGCTGTGGTCCATATATACAATGGAATATTACTCAGCTATCAGAAAGAACGAATTCTCAACATTTGCTGCAACATGGACGGCACTGGAGGAGATAATGCTAAGTGAAATAAGTCAAGCAGAGAAAGACAATTATCATATGGTTTCTCTCATCTATGGAACATAAGAACTAGGATGAACAGTAGGGGAAGAAAGGGATAAAGAAAGGGGGGGTAATCAGAAGGGGGAATGAAACATGAGAGACTATGGACTATGAGAAGCAAACTGAAGACTTCAGAGGGGAGGGGGTGGGGGAATGGGATAGACTGGTGATGGGTAGTAAGGAGGGCACGTATTGCATGGTGCACTGGGTGTTATATGCAACTAATGAAGCATCGAACTTTGCATAGGAATCCGGGGATGTACTGTATGGTGACTAACATAATATAATAATAAAATATAAAAAAAATTAAAAAAAAATAAATCCTTGTATGGCAAAAAAAAAAAAGGATTAAGCTTTGCCATCTTCAAGGGCATACTGGCATCCAAAATGCACTGTGGGCTCTGAAGGTAATTCTCGAGGAAAAGTCCCTACCTGTGAACAATGGAAGCATTGTTTGAAAGTGAAGCTTTCCCAGGTGGTGACTTGTGAGACCACGGTACCTCATTTGTATGCACTGAATCACATAATGCCAGACCCGGAAGAGGCAGGATGGCTGGGCTGGGACTCGGTGACAGGTGGGGTCCCTGAGAATGAGCACCTCCGTGGCGCCTGTATCCAGTTACTTCTCTCTCCACACCCTAGTCCCAGACCTGCCTCAAGACTTCCCAGCTCCAGTGTAGGCTGGCCCCCACTGCCCCAAGGCTCTACTAAAGGTATCGATCACGTTGTTTTATATTCACAGCTTATGAATGGGGCTCGAAACAGTGGTAATAGCAACAGAAAGAGAAAGCCACTTATGTTGAGTTTACCGCCTCCCACAGCCTGGTGGATGCCCAGTGATGTTGATGAAATGAACTGGACACGAGATGCTGTACCACAAAATCTACTGTCACTGACAAATACATTATTCCTGTTACCCTGGCCAGGCTTAGCCACTTGTGCCACCATCCTGCCTTGCAGACTGCTATTAAGCCAGCACAAAGGGGTGCTTTGTGAATTTTTTAAAATTTAAACTGTTAGTAGTATCGATTTGTCTAAATACTGGCCTATTTTATTTTATTTATTTATTTTTTTAATTTTATTTATTTGACAGACAGCCAGCGAGAGAGAGAGAACACAGCAGGGGAGCGGGAAAGGAAGAAGCAGGCTCATAGCAGAGGAGCCCGATGTGGGACTCGATCCCAGAACGCTGGGATCACGCCCTGAGCCGAAGGCAGAAGCTTAACGACTGCGCTACCCAGGCGCCCCTAAATACTGAACTATTTTAAACACTGTAAAGTAATCTGCTCCATAGATTACTGTGAAAATCCAATCCCTGCCAAGTCATAGGGAGAAGAAATGAGAAGAACTTTCACTGGTGAAAGATGAAAAGAAGGAAGAGTTTGGGACAAATCTGAGAGCTGAACTGATCTAAAGCAAAACCTCATGTGACAGAAAATTGGCCCCCCTAGAAGTCTTCAAGGAGTGGTGGGATGACCTTTTGGGGGATGGTGGAAGGGTTTCTGCAATGAGCTACCGAGGGCCCTGGTCCTTCACCGTGATTGAGTTTCTAGAATCCTATGACATCAGCTTATCTTATGAAGATCTTCATAACACAGAGGTTAACATATCATTCCCTAAATAAACCAATATCCTCCGCCTTTTTGCCTGTTTTGATATAGCACATTTTCTTTGGCCTTTTTTTTTTTTTTTCTCAGAATTCTAAGCCCTCTTACTGCCTGGAGTCTTCCTGGTTCTCCAAGGAAGGTATATTCAATTACCACTCAATTGGGACAGGCTTTGCTGTCGCCTTGGGATTTCTGAACAGCAACAGGCACTGATGCGTCAAAGAACCGGTACCTTGGTAAATCTTCACAAATAGGCTACTAAGGAAAAATTCGGATCTGTGTTTTATAAAAGAGAAACCTGGAGTTCCAGGAGGTCTGGTCGCTTTCTCAAGGTCTCACAGCTTGCTGGCGACAAGCTGCCATTCCTCCCTAGGTCAGATGACCCCAAAGCCATGCTCTTCCCATCCTGCCCAGGTGTATGGGGCGGACATGTGTGTGTAAACACCACACTAAGTCACCGATCCGCATATTGTTACTTTACCCTCCACAACAACGTCCAACCAAACAACAAAAGCTTATCAGGTGGTAACCATGGGCCCAGCTCACCCTTCAAGAACTCAGGTTACCTTAGAAAGGAAGTACTATTATTTTTCCCACTTTTTATTTTTTTGAATTCTTTTTAAAAGATTTTATTTATTTATTTGTCAGAGAGAGAGAGCATGAGCACACAGCAGGGGAAGAAGCAGGCAGAAGGAGAAGCAGGCTCCCCGCTGAGCTGGGAGCTTGATGTGGGACTCGATCCCAGAACCCCGGGATCATGACCTGAGCCGAAGGCAGATGCTTCACCGACGGAGCCACCAGGCATACCTTTTCCCACTTTTTAGATCAAGGGAGGTTAGGTGACTTGTGCAAGTCCGACAGCTAGTAAGTAGTAAATGCAGGGTTTAAACCCAGACTTCCTATCATCGGTAAACACTCCCCCCAAGCTTAACCACGAGGCCATTCTGCCTCCAACGGATTCAAAGGTGAAGAATGCTCGGTTCCCAGTAGGGAATTAATGAATGTTGTATTAGTTAGCAAATACAGGAAGGGTCATGGAGGGGAGGAAATGACTGATGACTGAGTGGGAAGTTAACTAGAAGAGACTGGTGCATGGTCAGAGATCAGAGATTCTCTTCGGGCCATTCGGAACCAAGGCAGAGTCAACCCCTTTAAGAAGAAGCTGTGGTTGTCCAAAGGCACTGCTGCCTTCTCATCCCAACCCTGGACGCAGGGGCTCCAAGGAGGAAAGAGCTTCTAAGCAACCCCACCAGATCTGAAAAACTGGCCCTGCCTGTCTGCTCTGATGCCTCTGAAGGATTAAACCAGCTTCTTTGCCTCTTCAATTCATTCAATAAACATTTCCTGGGAAACACCTCCATGTCAGGCACCAGGGACGAGCAGCAGGCCCTACTGGAGCTTACAGTCTGGGGGGAGAATCAGAGGCATGAGTTATATGTATTAGGCTGGGTGGAGCTCCATGCTATGAAGGAAAATAAATTCAGAGTGAATGTGATGGGTGGGCATGGGGTGGGGGAAGGGTGCATACCAAATAAAGAAATCAGAGATTTCTCTATTAAGGGAAACTTTGAGCAGAACCTGAATGAAGTGAGAGGGCAAGCGATATTAATGGGGAAAGAGTATTCAAGCAGCCGTGCAAAGGCCCTGGGGTTTCTTTAAGTTAAGAGCAAAGAGGCCTGTGAACCTTCAGCACGAATACAACTTACTCGGCTGAGATCAAATGAGTCGAAAGGGACTTGAAAGTTCCTCTGTGGCTCTCGGATCTGGGTCAGGGCCAACCTGGTTGATGTATCTGCATCACGCAAAAAAGAGCATGTGCACAATTCGGAATAGCTTCTATCTCTACAATATTTTATAGTCTTCAAGTGCTGCTACGGACACAATCTCATGGGCCTTCACAACCTGGTAAGGTAAACACTGTGCTCCTTTCACAATGTTATAGAAACCAAGGTGAAGACAGGTGAAGAGGCTGGCCCAAGGTCACACAGGTATTAGGTAGGTTCAAATCCAGTACTCGTGCCTGCATTAACCTCTCTTCAAAGCGAGGGCTCATCCTCTTTCTACCCTCTGGCCCAGAGCCTGCCAGAGCCCTCTAGATCCACTATAAGTGCCACCTGATGCTGTTGCCATCACAAAGGGTGCCAAAGGGGGCTTCCCAGAAGAGAGGAAGTGCCAAGAGCAGTCAGAATCTGTCCCGGGCTAAGCTGGGTGCTGGGAGTATTCTTGGCATCCTGCAGAGAAAAAGCCTAAGACCCAAAGAGGAAAGTGACCCCCCCAAATTCCCAGAATGAACAGAGATCTCTAGTTTATGCCCAGTTCCTCTGTGTGACTTCCCTGGAAAAGGATATGTGTGTATTTCCCTCATTTGAAAAGGCATGAAGCCAAGTAATTAAGAATCCAGGGACTTGGTTCCAGAGTCAGGCAGTCAGCCAGCCCTTGGTCCGAAACCTTCCTCCTTTCTCACTGTGTAGCTTAAGTAGAAACATACTTTTAAGACTCAGGTGGGTTTTTCTGTTTGTTTTTTTTTTGTTTTTAAGACTATTTTTTTAGAGCGGTTTTAGCTTTACAACAAAACTGAGAGGAAGGCACGGAGATTTCCTATACACTCCCCGCCCCCACATATGCATAGTCTCCCCGTTACTGGCATGACTTACCAGAGAGATACACTTTTTACCAAGGATGAACCTATCCTGACACATCATAATCACCCCAAGTCCATGGTTTACCCCCGGATTCATTTTTGGTGTTAGTACGTTCTATGGGTTTTGACAAATGTATAATGACATGTATTCATCAGAATAGTTCAAGTGCTCTAAAAATTCTCTGCACTTGACCTGCTCATCTCCCCCCCTACCCTTCCATCCCATTCCTGGCAAACACAGATCTTTTCACTGTCTCCATAGTTTTGCCTTTTCCAGAATGTCATATGGTTGGAAAAATACAGGATGTAGCCTTTTTAGATTGAATTCTTTCACTCAGTTCTAGGCACTGAAGTTGCTTCCATTTCTTTACATGGCTTGACAGCTCACTTCTTTTTAACACTGCATACTATTCCACTGTCCCGGGGGACCACAGTTTATTTATTTATCCATTCACTTGCTGAAGGGCATCTTGGTTGATTTCAAGTTTTGGCAGTTATGAAGAGAGCTGCTACAAACATCCCTACGCAGGTTTTTGTGTGGACATAAGTTTTCAACTCATTTGAGTAAATAGTAAGGATCACAATTGCTGGATGGAATGGTGAGAGTATGTTTAGTTTTATAAGAAACTGCCCAACTGCCATCCAAAACAGTTGCGCCAATTTGCATCCCCCCCGCCCCCCGGCAACAAATGGGGGCTCCTATTGCTCCATATCCTTGTCAACGTTTGGTGTTGTCAGTGTTCCCGATGTGGCCATTTTAATGGGTCAAGACTCAGTGTTCACACCGGTAATGTGGAATTATTTTACAGTGCTTTGTTGAATGAAGCCACGCACAAAGCGTGCTTAGCATGGCACCTGGCGCGGAATAGCTCGTTCGTCAGTGGTAGCTGCTGGGCTCTTATTAGCCTTATTATTAATATTCAATATTCAATATCAATTATTCAATATTCAATATCAGTTATTCAATTAGCCTTATTATTAATATTCAATACCTACTATCTGCCCAACATTTTACATATATTACCTCTGTCCATTATAAGAGCCAAGGAAGGTAAATGTTATTATCCCCAAATACTGACAGAAATAGTTCTCTCAACTGTAGAGGTTGAGGATCTTGCCCTGGGGTGTGTGGGCAGCTCTCAGAAAAAACCCACTGCTGTGGGTTCCCATAACCGCACCCACAGTGACGTTACCTCTTCCAGGGGAGCACATGTGGGGAACGGCCCAAGACTACTACTGTCTTTTGTTCTCGGGCAAGGTGTGTTGAGGTCTCCATGTGCCTCTAGAAGGGAGAGGCCACATTCTGTAGCAAAGGGAAAGAACATGAGCTGCCAGCACATTCCATGTTAAGAGTTCCTCTTTGTTTAGAAATCATTCTGCCTTGATTTATTTGTTTCTTTGAAAGAATAGGGAGAACCTTCTCCTTGATGTCTGAAGGAGATAAGAGAAAGTTGTACTGGGTGGGCCCCACCGCACCATAACTTCTGCCCCACAATCAACAGTGAGGGGGTCAGAGCCCCTGTCTCCGTGGCGGCAGTAACCCACTGAGTCTTAAAAGGAAGGCAAGTTCCCCTCTGTCATCACCCCGGAGGGTAAGGAGCGACACCAGATGGGAGGTGCTGCGGGTGGAAGTTCGAAGCAGCAGCTATTTGGGTGCAAGAAGGAATAAGGGCAAAGGAAGTCCCTCTCTATCTCCTGGGGCCATCTTTGTGAAATGAAGAAAATGAAAGAAAAGTCTGACCCAATGGATGAAAGCACCAGGTTGACAGACCTTGACACACCAAGACTACAGGTTAGAAAGTGGTAGAACAAGGAGACCCCTTTGTACCACGTGGCACTGCCATTTAATCTCAAGATTCTGGAAGAGTCTTCTCCAGCAGATGAGCCAAGTTCAAATGACAAACCCAATCCTCCCTCTTAGACATGATTTAATTTACTGGGGTAAAACACACGGAACATAAAATTTACCATTGTGACCATTTTTAGGTGTACAGACTGATGGCACTAAAGACATTCACATGGTTATGCCAACATCACCACCATCCATCCCTATCGTTCTTTTCATCTTGTAAAACTAAAACACGGTACCTGACAACCCCCCATTCTCCCCTCCCCTCCTGCCCTGGGCCACCACCATTCTACTTCCTGTCTCTATGACTTTGACCCCTCTTGGCACCTCAGATAAGTGGAATCACAGAGTGTCTGTCCTTCTGTGACTGGCTTATTTCACGTCATGTAATGTCCCCGGTT